>NW_022103928.1:63317552-63370497 GCF_000313985.2 Echinops telfairi | reverse complement strand
TTTTGAGAAACGATGTACAAATGCGCTTTACACAATTGATGTGTGTATGGATTGGGATAACAGTTGTATGAGCCCCTAATAAAATGTTAAATAAAAAAAAAAAAGAAAATCAATGGCCTATCCCCATTTGGGGTCTAAGATAGACTGGAGAAAGCATCTACCTAATCCATCTTCCGCTCCTTCCATCTGTCTCCAATCAGTGAGCTGCTCGCCTTTCCGCAGCGAGCACACACTGAGGTTGGGGCCTGGGGCTCTGCCATCAAGGATGGTCTGGGAATAACTCCAAAGCTGGACTTAGCTGGTCTCCATAGGCTACAAGTGTGTCACCGCTTCAAGGACTTAGGGTTTGCACACTATACCACTGTATTCTAACATGCCACTCATCATTCTGGTTCTTCCTCTGTACCTACTCAGAAACTCACACATGTGCTTCTCATGTTTCATCCTACATATTTTACACAACACTGAACAAGAACCATTCTGACTCACATGCTGAGAGGAGATTTGAACTCTGTCCAGGTCAATGTGAACATTTCACCTCAGGTACTGACTTTTGAACCTTCTGCTTGGTGTCTGCTTGGGGCCTTATGTATATATATATATATCTTTTCCCAAGGCTGCGATGTGTTCTCATTTTCTCCAAATCTTTTCAGGCATCCCTAATAAAAGCAAGTTGATGCAGTCTAAACACTTGAATCTGCAGCAGCTGCATACTTACCTATTTGAAGTCAGCGATGTTCCTTGGAGAACAGATAAAAAGGCACTAAGTTTCCAGATATGCATAACTGTGTGTGTGTGTGAGTGTGAATGTTCACACCTTTCCCAAGAAAAAAGACCATGACCTTAGAAATCATACCTTCCTTATTCAGGGTTCTGATCAGGTCCAGATGATTTCTAGTTTGTCCAGCGTACTTGGGCTCCCCATCTCTGACCAGCGGTGTCCCATGTCATAGGCTTCAGTTTTACTGAATTTCCTGTCGTAAGGAAGCGGAAAGTCTACGTATGATGTGGAGTCAATATTGAGATGCATTTGCTAAGCAGCGTTAAGGTCCTTCTTTCCAGAGCCCCTGCTGGGGGCACTGGGGCAGGGTTAACGTATTCTGTGATGTCATCTTTAAGGAAGCTGCGAAGTCCTTTCCTGGCCCTTTCTTTCCTTCCAGTCATCCGCTCATCCACCTCTTCATCGAACACATTTATACCGATGCCAAGCATCTATTGTTGGCCAAGTAGTGAGGCGAGTATTAGGAGTATAAAAGACACAACAACTCATGTTATCCTCTGTGACTTGTAATCTGATAGCTAAGACAAATGGGTAACATTCCCTTGGGAAAATGATGTGACTGAAACGTGTAGGCAGTGTCATTGGAGCGGTGAGGAGGAACCGGTTTCTGCAGTCAGGCAAGCCTAGGATTGAGAACGGCCTCACTCCTAGCCGGCTCGGTGCTCTTGGGCAAGTTACTTCACTTGCTCAGCTTTGCCTTCTTCCTCCTAAGTTGTGGGGTCTTAACAGCACTGACATCGTTGGATTATTGCCCTTACGACTAAGGATGAAGTGAACAATATGCGACCACACAGGAGCCCTCGAACAGCACTCAACACTTACCGGGAGACATGTGGTGGGGGACGACTTCCACAAGTGGGGCTATTCCACTTGATCTGGAAGGAAGAGTATAGAGTTGCAGGTAGAAGAGAGAAAAGAACATTTCAAGGGGAGCTCACAGCTTAGATACGTCTAGAGCCAAGCAAATACACAACATGCTGTGCAGATGACGGTCCATGCGGTCGGGGGACACAGGGGAAAGAGGTCAGATTCTGCGGTGGTCAAGACTCACACAGTAAACATGACAGTACAGCAAGGCAGCAGTCCAGGGGAGAGAAAGCCGGGAGAGGAGGGGAGAAGGAAGTAACTTCTTATACACGACTTGGCCAACGCAGAGTTTGAATGTTTGGTTCATTCAGTGACTCTCGGGTATTTTCGTTTAGGCCAATGTATTTGGCCAAAGAGCAAGTGACCCTCCTTGCTGTTTCCTTTCATCTGTCCCTGCGGACCCTACCACGGCTAGGAGTTAGGTATCTGGAGCCTTGTCAGCCAAGCATTGTGGGTAAGTCTAATGGGAAGGTGGCAAAGACGACGATTTCCTGGGTCACCACCAGATCAGTCGTGACTCCACGTTACAAGCATTCACCTACGATGTGAGGACGATGCTCACAGGGCCCGAGGGACGGACACAACTGGTTACCACGTGATCAGCTACTAACGGAATACTTTCAGTCTACCCAGAGGTGCCCCCAAAGGCCTGGAAATCCACTTCTCAAACATGAGTCATTGAAAACTCTATTTTTCATGAGAGTCAGAATCGATTCCACAGCATCTACGTTTGCACGGTGTGCAAAGTCACGCAGCCAGCAGCTAAGACAGCCTGGATCTGAACCTGAGCCCCCGAGGTCCAGACTCTGCTCCCCCGACCCTGCCCTGGTCGCCAGGCTGTGCTCAGGACACTGGCATTCCCCTGCGCTCTGTCATTTGTACTTTGAGGACGGAAGTTGTTCTCAAATTCAGACTTAGAATTCAAACTTGGGAACAACTGGGTTTTGTGGTCTGTTCAATTAAAATTCTAGGACACCGAGTCTCCAGCTTGTCCTTCTCCACACTGAAACCCTGCTTTAGAAGCCACCATCAGGGTAAAGCCCGATTCAAAGAGACGAGAGTGTTTATAGCGACTTTTCCCTGCACCGGGGGCTGGCCTCTAGACAGGAGGCCCCTGGGGAGGGACTTCATTAGGCTCACTGTGCCTCTTGGCCCACTCGGCCTGCGCGGGGTGGCCCGATTCCACTCTGAGGCAGGTGAGGAGGGAGGGCGTCTAGAGGGAGAGAGGAGGAGTGATGTGGGACGGGGCTGTCAGCCTATAATGAAGTGTATCCACTTCAAGCAAGGCTCCCTTTTCTTCTTCAAGTTCAAAGTGTGGAGGTGACATATCCTGTTTTAAATCGTGGATGGTATTTTCAAATAGTTTAAAGCAGTGCTTATTATGAAGGGCGAAAGGGATGTGCTTAAAGGTAATAACACCTTATTGGCTCAGGGGCACCTCCCTGGCTTTAAAACGCTTTCTTGGCACGGAGTGTAAATGTTACCGGCTTTGAACTCACCCCGCTAAATTATGCAAAGCTTTTGTCCCTGTCTTGACTGCCAAATATTTCTCCACTCCCCTCCACAGCTTCTTGCAGAGGCTGCGCCGCCCGTGAAATCTGACCGCCGGAGTGTCTCAGGGATCCGGTGCTGCTTGTCAGACATAGGACAGGGGGTGGCTCCGGCAGACGTACATTTATTTTCTCCCATTTTAGGAGGTCAGAAGTCCAGACCCAGAACTCTGGCTCCAGGACAAGGCTTTCTCTGTGGTCTCTCGAGGAAATTCCTGGACTCTCCTCAGCTGCTGCTCCTGGGAGAACTTGCCTGGCCTGCTATCTCCCTGCTCCCGGGTCATCTCCCCGTCGTTGCTTTTTAAATGGCTTTCCATCTCAAAAAGGATGGGCTGAAGACATCCCTCCACTGATGCTGCTTCACAAACACAGCCAACACAATCCACACCCAGATGGGATGATGGCCGCCGGCAGAGGGGTCACAGACGGGGGGTTCCTGTTGGCTGGGCAGCTCCACAGCCAACTGGGTTCCTTGTTTTATGACCAACAACGAACAGGTCATCTCAGCCGTTTCTGCACCCAGGGTCTTCCTGGACGCCTCCAGCCAGAACAGGCCTAGGGGTGGGTGCTCTACTGGCAAAGCCTGCCGCTCAACACAAGAAGGGTGCTTTGCTGCCCCGTGGTGTGGACCTGGTGCTTTGATGGAGCGCACTGACAACTTTCTGATAGCACGTTCGTCTGTCTCAGTCTCACACTGAGGTCATTTCATGACCCAAGTCCTTACAGTAAATAATTGTCCACAGCTGTTGTGAGTCGGTTTATCCTCCAATGAAGGACAGGATGGCTGAGTAGACATCAGAAGAAAAACTTCTGAAGTTTGGTGTTTAGACTAACGTCCATCTAATGTTTATCTCTTTTCTGTTTGCTGTAACTAACTAGGCAAGTGTGGGTGTGGGTCAATCAGGAGCAGGCAACCTGGATGCCTTGTTTTTTTCTGGTTCTCTGCTTTGGGCTCAAGCGCACTCCTCTCTTCCTGCGTAGGACTCGGTTCCTCCGGCTGTAACACATTGTCCGTGTTCAAGGGGCTTCTCTCACAGGCTTCTTAGGGCCGGGGGGCTGAGGGGGGGGCAGGGAATGGAGGGAGACCTGCTTGTGCATAATCATGAGTCTGGATCCTGGAAACCAGTTCTTTTTGGGAGGGAGAGCCAGTCCCTCTTCCCTGACTTACAGACCACACCTACAGTCCAAACAACCACACAGTACATATGCTGGAACAGTCCACAAGAACAGGACTACCCCGGGAAGTTCACCTTGAACATCAGGAGGACAATGCAACAAAGGACCTCAAGGCCCAGCAGGAAGCCAGATCTAGTGCTACCTGGGCATTGAGAGGCCGGCAGGCGCCCACCACGCACTTTTCCAGATGAGGTTTCTGTGTGTGGCTCCTGGGGGGCCACACAAGCTCTCCAGCTGTGTCCTGGAATCCCTAGAGGGGGCCGAGTAGCAGGATCGGGTGAGAGATGTCCTCCCATGGAGAAAAATTTATTAGTTAATACTAATGCAAACACACTTTTCTCTGGAAACAGCAACACAAGGAGCAAAAGGATAAGCAACGATGAGTCCAAAGAAAATGTAAGCCATTGCCATGAGCGGTTAGGGAGGAAAGGAGGGAGGCAGGGCAACGACAATCAGGGACCACGAACAAGGACCATCTGAGGCTCACCACAAGGAAACCGTTATCAGCTCATGCGCACAACACTTCGAGGGGCTGCTGATGGGCCTGCCCAACCTCCGTCACTGCTTTGCCAAATGACTCCCTTATATTGCCAGATTGATTTGAGTACAGAGTGGGAGTGTGGTCTAAAGCAGGGCCTTCAGGATGAGGCAAAGCTGGATCACATAGCTATTTAGCTTCACTGGCCCTTGATTTCAACCCTTATGTTGTTGAGCAAGTCCTGGTGGTACCTTGGATAAAGCGTTGGGGGACTAACTGAGGGTAGGGTGCTCTGAGGCTACCAGAAGGGGTTCCTACAACAGAAGGACTGACCCCATGTGTCAGTGGGAGGACCAACAATACGAACGACTGAAAACACAGGATATTTGCAAGTTGAGGATAGAAAGCCGCCCTTTCTTTAGGGTGCAGTGGAAACACACTAACAGACAGCGAAGCTACTGCTGCAGTTCAGAAGAGCTCCCTGTCACAGCGGGCACGTCTTAGCCAGAGGAGACGGGTCGTACAAAGTGTCCCAAAAGTGAGTGAGCCCAGGACTCAAATCCAGGACGCCATGCTCTGTCTGCTGGCAGCCAACAGTCTGGACTCTCAGCGCCCGCTGCGGTTGTGAGCACACTCAGAGGAAGGCAGGGTGTAACAGTCCTCATTACATGGCGCCTACGTGCAGTGCAGTTGCTGTGGAGGGCTCTGGAGCCAAGTTTGACTTCTGGCAATCTCACGTGCCACAGTGGAACTGCCCCGAGGACTCTTGGCTTATCTTCTTCACCAGAGCAGACTCTCTGGCCTTTCTCCCGTGGAACCAGTGGCAGGTGGGTTCGAATCATCAAACTTGGGCTTAGCAACAGGCACTTGCAATCACGGCGCCACAAGGCTGCTTGGAGCATGGGCTCTAGGATAGCAGTTCTGGGGGTCGAATGACCCTTTCACAGGGGCCGCCCGATTCATAGCAGTAGCAAAATGGCAGTGTTGAAGTAGCACTGAAAATCATTTGATGGTTGGGGGTCCCCACCGCATGAGGAACTGTCTGGAAGGGTTGCGGCGTGAGGAAGGTTGAGAACCAGGGCTCCAGCAGAACACGCCCTGATCCGTCTTTCTCTGCATGGATGGTCATAGCATTTATTGAAACTACACAAAGTAACCAAGCCTATCCTGTCCTCTTTTCTCAATTTTAAGCTTATCTTTAGCTTAAGAAAAAATAGTTCTATTGGCATATCCTTCATACATCATACGATTTAATCGTCCAATCACATTAAGATTTGTGCAATCACCCCCACAATCAATTTCAGAACATTTCTTCTCGTACTGGTTGATGGCGTCCCCTTTCCTCCATCCTTCTCTGTCAGGCCCCTAGGTAATTATCAATCCAGTTACTGTCTCTGTGGATCCACCTATCCTGGATTTCACATACAGAAAATCATACAAAACACAAATGGAAGCAAACACCCCAACGATGACTATAGAAAACACAGGAAAACTTCAATAGAAAAGAAAGCAGGAAATATTAAAAACAAACAACTTTAAAGTGGGTCAAAAGGGAGATCAAAAGATGCGATATGACATTAACCTAACTACATCTGACACAATGGGCCTTACAATGCTGTCTAACAGCAAGGCTATTCACATCCCTGGACCATGTTCAGAGGGGATTCATCAAAGGCTTATTCCATGTGGGGACCCAGCAAATGGATTGGGGCTTCCACTGTCATCCATAGCCTTCTGCAAACCAGGTGTTTAGAATTTAAGCTCTGATATCATTCTCCCCTTTGGATTGTATTTACAATCCTTGCATCATACAAGTTGGTGTGCTTCTGCTATGCCAACTTAGTTGATGCCTCACCTCGGTGGCTGCTTGTTTTAAGCCAAGCCTTTAAGACCGCAGGCACCGTTCTTTTTGATAGCCATGCACCCTCTGGCTTCTTCAACCACCTTCTGCTGTAGCACCCACATATCTTCAGTGGTCTCTTCATGAGGGTGAGCATCAAGCAAGTTCATGTCATGAGAACTAATTGTTCTTAGCTTGGGGCTAGAATTAAGTGTGAGCCCCCAATCCACTCATACGTCTATGGTTTATGTGTGTCCAGTCTCACTGTAGAGACGTCACTATCATTTTGTGATAGAGAACGTTGTTCCTTAGCTTTTTTGGTTTTAGGGAAAGCACAGAAATCCCAACATGAAGTGACATGAGCCAGAAAGAATTTCACTGTGTCATGTACCAGGAGGTCCACAAGGATGTCAGAGGCTCAACTACGGCGTTGAGAGCATGATCCACTGGCCCCACCCTCCTCTGCTTTGCCTCCCCACCAGCCTCAAACCAAAGATGACGCCTCTCAGGTCAAGGTCAAAGGGGGCACCACGGGCTGCAGCTGGTTGCCACAGAAGGGAAAGTCCCTGTGGCAGAAAGGGAGCGAGCACCAGGCTTCCTTTCTCATCTCTGTCAATAACAACAACAACAACAATAAACAACTCTCCTTGCCATGAGCCGCCTTCATTCCCTTCCATTTGATTTGACCAGGGCTTCAAATTAGTTCAATCTTGTGAAAATGCAGATTCAGATTCAATATATCTTGGGTGGAAATTCAAATTCCCTACAAGGGGTTGAACCACATTGGCCCAGTTGGAAGTCCTAGATTGGGTCTTCAAAAGCCATGGGTGACATCATGTCTCCTAGTGGCCCCCTGGCTGCAATCACCAGTGAACTCCCCCCACAGAATTGCTGGGTGGGTTTGGGCAACTAAACGTCCGGTGATTCAGTCAAACCCATTGCAGCTGAGTGAATTCCAACTCACAGTGACCCTGTAGGCTAGCGTAACACTGCTCCACCGGTCTCCAAGTTTCAGTCCTTACAGAATTAGACTCGCTAGTGGAGCAGCTGCGGGGGTCAAACTGCCTCCCTGTTGTTCAGCAGCCGACTGCTTGACTGCTGTGCCACCAGAGGACTCAGAGCTGCTTTAGGAAAAGGTCATGCTCTGATTGGCTTCAATTTATAAGTACTTACCCCTGCGGCTGAGGATGGAGAAGTTTCCTGAACAAAATTGGGCAGAAGTGGGACGTGAGCATGGTGATGGGATGGGAACTGCACCCCTAGCCTAATAATGAGCTGTTTTCCAGAAAGCACAATGACTTTATAACTCACTCAAATTCCACTTCATCCTCCCACCCACCCACCCATCCACCCATCTACCCACCCATCCACCCACTCACCCATCCATCCCCACCCATCCACCCACCCACCCATCCATCCCCCCACCCATCCATCCAGGCACTCAGTGAATATTTATTGGGTGCACACTCTGCACCAGCAACTATGAAGGCTTTTTAAAACACCTAAAGCATTTTCAAATACCTCCGCATGTAGTTTTCATTCATATGCTACGTATGAAGGCAAGTAGCCATATGAAGAGACAGATGCATCTACGTGGCACATTTTTATAAACCCAAGCTCCTAACACTCAATTCTCACATTCAGATCTCCATAAATCTGGATTCCAAGGCGACCAGGTCACGGTATCATTCGGGCCACTGTCAGGGAGGATTTACGATGGCTGTTTGCATGACCCAACCATATGCTACGGCAGGGGGAAGGCTGGCTAGCCTGCTTTGACACATTACTGATGACAGAGAAAGCCACACCGCACCACAGGAAAAAACCAACACGAGAACATTCCCCAATTTATCAGCGAACTGACTGTACAAGTAATGACCTTCTTGGTAAAATCAAGAGATGATTAAAAATAATTAATAGATACTTCTCATAAAAGACATAACGATCTGGGAATCTGGAAGCCAGCTGTCGTAACATTTCTTGGGAAGACTGTGCATTTATTGGCTCCTTGAAACACATGCTTTTAGCCTTACAGAAAAAGGCCAAGACAGACCTGACCCATGAGATAATGCCACTTTTCTTGTCTTGTACCCTTTCAGCAGAGAGCCCACGTTTTGGCTAATAAGGTTCAAGTTTCTCAACACATTTGCTATTTTCCTGTGCCTGACCCGGGAGAGCTGCTTCTCTCCTGGTGACTCGAGACTCCTTCTCTCCACAGACACATCAATTACTCAATTTCCAGGATGAAGCCAGGGAGAGAAGGAAAAGTGGTTCAATGATCCTTCACTTCCTCACAGAGATAATTTTACACACACACAAATTAAAAATAAAAAGAAAGAAAACAAACACCTCACCGCCGCCATCAAGTCCACAGCACCCCTGCGGGCTTCTGAGCCGAGAGTGGAAAACCCAGTCTCTCCCAAGGAGCTGCTGGTGGTTTTGAACTGCTGGCCATGAGCATCACAGCCCATGGAGAACACCCCCCCACACACACACACACACAATGGTCTTTGTGGCTCCCACTGGGTGTCTGAGTAGGACCAGGCAGATTGGATGGATTTTCTTCCTCCTGAGGAGTCTAAGAAAAGGTGGTGAAAGTGCTAACAGAAGATATGAGTCAGTTTTTAAGGACTGTTAACTGGGTTAATTATGGTGGTAAAATCATGGAACGCTAAGTGGTGATTGGTCAGTTTTGCTGTCCTGCTGGGTATGAGGATTCATCTCATTTTCTCTATTGCTTACCCTGATGGCATCTTATATGAGGAATTTTCTAATTTTTCTCTTAAAAATGGGTTAAAAGAATAAAGAAGACAAACACACACACACACCAGTTGCCATGAAGCTGATACCAATTCACGGCCACCCTTAGATGTCTGAGTGTACACCTGTCCCCAGGGAGTCCAATGGCTAATTTTCTCAGAAGCCCGACTCGCATATCTCTTGAGGGCCTCTGGTGGACTCAAGCTGCCGTCCCTTCCGGTATATCACTTATTCCCTCGCCCAAGGACTCTATGCGTACATAGGGGGGATCTTCAGAGTGCTATGAAAAAATGCGTATTATTTAAAAGCTATGATGAATTTCAAAAAGCAAAATTTATACCAAAATAAACTCCTGCCTACTTAGTTTGAGGTACTACAGAGGATAAGAGATCAGTTTAAAGAGAGCTCTTAACAGAGCAACAAGAATTCTCCAAAAATTGAAGAACAAATATAAAATTCATAGTAAAGCTTGGGTGGAAGATGGTAAGATCGTACATGCTTTATGAAAGGCTTACAGGTTCAATGCCACCACAAAACCAGCCATTTCTAAATCAGATGCCTGTTTTCCGAGGCCCTAAGCCGAGGTTGAAGGTAAGGCCACAGCAGCAGGTCACGCACATCAACTTGAAGCAATCTTGTCTGTGGACTGAAGAGGACCAACCATGAAGACTCAGCCGTGGCTCCGTGGACCAGCACACCAGCTTCCCCAGTTAGGGACTGGGGGGGTGGGGGGGATCCCACTATGCTCGTGAACTTCCTCCCTGAAGACACTCAGCGTCACTCGCTGAGCCACGAAGCTCCCTGCGACATCCGGGGCTCGTGGCTCTGCCAGTACTGCTCCACTAATTCGCTGTCACAGCTGTCTCTTCCTGGATCTCGAGCTTCAGCGCAGGAATGCCAGGGCCCAAAGGACATGCTCTACTCTTGGCTCTTCTTTGATGGCCGTGAGATGCCCTCTTTTGGCTTCTGAGATGACTCCTTTTAAACTCAGCAGGATGGTAAAATTAACCCCTCTCCACGTTACTGTTCCATGATTTAACAATTATTATTAACCCTGCTACCAATCACTCACAACTGACTCATCTCATCCTATTCGTAGTTTCACCACCTTCTCTTAGACTCCTCCGGAAAAAGAAATACATCCAATCTGCGTGGTCCCACCCAGCCACCCAGTCGGCGCTGCAAAGACCACGAATAAAGAGCTACACCAAGCAGGCGATTGCAGGACCCATGCCCAGGACAGCTTCCCCAGGGTCCTCTCCACCCCAAAGAACCCTGCTCACTTCCACCATCAAAGCAGGGTCGGTTTGCAGGGATCTCAGACGGAAGCCAACTAGCGCGACCTGACAGCCCTGGGTTGACAGGCTTTTCTTCTGGCTTCTTCTTGTCTTGAATATTACAATCTACACACGTGCTTTCCAAGGGCACTGTTTTCCTCAGCTGTTAATGTCAGAAGGACGGCACTGACCCGGCTAGATCCCAGGAACCTCAGTTCTTTAGGGACCAAGGAAATGCCTGGTACCATCGCTAACTAGAGTGTCTCGGACTTAATAGTGTTTACGTTGAGAACATTTGTCTTTTATTCGTATCTCTTGATCCAAGTTTTAGAGGAAAAGGAGAGGACCCCTCTTCTAAAATGCCGGTAGGGAAAGGGGTGAGCACGGCAGAGCAGCGGGAGGGCAGTTTGTCAAGTGGACAGCTGGTACTTACCTTGATCGTGGTGGTGATTATATACAGTCTGCATCTATCCAAACTCATAGGCTTATACGTTATAAATTGTAAATTTTACCTGGTATAATTAAAAAATGTAAATAAGAGGCCCAAGCACACAATAAAGGCTGACCTAGATGTTATAATCATCTTCACGGAGTTAATGATTTGGGGGGCAGGCATAAAAAAATGACTTCCACTTCCCCAAAGTCTCTTCAAACATCTATTTGGAACTCTTGACTCTCAGATTGGCTATGTTCACGTAGATCTCCCCACTGCCCAGTACACTCCTCTCCCCCTCCTCCCTTCATTTGGCGAGGCCCTCTTTACCTCTAAGGGGCCCTGGTGGAGTAGTGGTTATGCATTGGGCTGAGGTTCTCATGGGCAGCAGTTCGAAGCCAATAGCAGCTCCTTGGGAGAGACTGGGATTTCTACTGAAACAGTTAAGTCTCAACAACTCACAGGGGCTGCTGGGAGTCAGCACTGACTCCACGGCAGTGAGTTTGGGCTGCTTTTCTTTACCTCTTGGATCTCCAGGACGCATGCCCCCAAGACCTCTTCCTCAGGCCCAGCTGTGTGCATTTTTTCTGTGCTGGGAGTACCTCCTGCCCAGAAGACTGTTTATGGGCCTGCCTCTCCAACAGACGCTGAGCCGGGAAGAGGGAACCTTAGAGTCCTGCTTGCTCCAGCAACCCAGCATCCCGCACAGCACCAGGGCCATCACTGGGAAATAGTTCTGATCAGGTGGATGAACTGGTGGATGGGTGATGGAAGGGCTGTAAGCTGTTATGGGTTGAATGTTGTCCCCCATCAAAGAGATTTTTATCAATCTTAACCTCTATTCCTGTGGCTATAATCCCATTGGGGTTAGTCTTTGTTATGTTAATGAGGCAAGAGTAGTAATTATATATATTAATCTCCTTTGAGATGGGGGGAGGAGAGCCACTGTTATGTTCAATTTCAACTTAGAGTGACTCTAAGAGCAAGTAGAATTGCTCCATAGGGTTTCTGAGACAACATATCTTAGTGGGAGAGGAAAATTTCATCTTCTTCCAATGAAGTGGTTGGTGTATTTGAACCACTCATGTTTTGATTAGCAGTCCAATGCTTAATCTGCTGTGCCACCACGGTTCTTCCTTTTAAAATAGAAAAAATTAAATAAGAGGGCAGAGCAGAGATGGAAGAATCAAGAGGCCAAGCCACATGAAGGTCATCCCGAACAGACGCTCAAGCCACATGAAGGTCATCCCGAACAGACGCTCAGAAGAGTCAAGGATTTGCTATCAAGATGCGATACTGAACACTCTAGGACTACTCCCTTCCGTACTATTCCGTCTATATTGTGAATGGAGAGCACCTGCAGTTCATTGCATGGCAGTGCATAAAGAACAATGGGTTTCCCTCCTTTTCAAGAGATGCTTTCCTTTCCTCTGATGGAACAGTCATCAACATGTTCGTTGAGGCAGAAAGGAGCGATGTTAAAAGACAAGGCCACTAAGAGTCAGGGAGACCACATGATGCTCAGAAAAGACAAGGACACTAGACTTTCCTCCGGAGCAAGAGAGAGAGAAAGCCTCACTTATATCTGGCTCCCTGAATTCACGCTTCTAGCCTCCCTACTGTGAGAAAATAAATATGGTTGTTGCATCCACCCACTTAGTCTAATTGTATGGTAGCAGCACCAGATCATGAAGATGCACGTGAAGGCTAAACAAAGCCAATGTAAAGAACCAATAGGTTGCTGGAAAGAGCTCTGAGCCTCACTGTTATTGGGTTACATGAGAAACCAAAACCAGCAACTGAGAATCCAGACGAGTGGTTTTGTTTTGGTCTCTAGTCTCCAGTTTTCTTTGCGATCAACTGCATTGCTCTCGCTGTTCAATGGGCACATATGAAGCCAGACTGCCAATCTTCTAAGCCATTCTTTAGGTGGAGCTGAGACCACCAGGGGACTGGGCCACCTCTAAGCCCCAAATCTTTCTGGGAGGGGAAATCTGATTGCATCCCTTTGGCCTGGGCCTCTGTCAGCACCTCCACCGACTCAGGTCAGGATATATATGGCCTAGTTCTGCTGCTGAGAGGTCATGCGTTCAAACCCACCAGCAGGTCAACACACCTGGTAACCTGTTTTAGTCAAAGCTACAGCTTAGGAAACCCTATGGCAGTTCTGCTGAGTCATGGTGATTTGAAATAGACAATGGCATACAACAATGACACAGCTACTTCAAAGCATTTGCTAATTTGACAGTTGTACATTCACAGACATTTAACGTGTGATTGGCCATGTGGGTAAGGCATACCAAATTTCTATATTTTTATAGGATTTACATTCTTGTTAGAAAAATGGACCAATCTAATGCATGTTGTAACAAGGATTCCAATGAAAATAAGGTCACATGACAGGAAGTTCCTGCTCTATAAACCTGTTGCCTTGAAGTTGAGTCAGACCCTAACCACCCTACAGGGCAGAGCAGAGCTGCCTGCACAGGGTTTCCAGGGCTGTACACTTCACACTTTGTTCTTCTGGACCGGTTAGCATGGTTGGATCTTTGTCCTTTGGGTTAGCAGTTAGCTACTGTAACTGCTGCTCCACCAGGGCTCTCCAAAGTAAAGAAAGGGATGACTTCTTGTTTCTCCGGCATTTTACTGCGGCAATTTTCACTCGTGTTAAAAGAATGTTAAAGTTCAAGTCTCTAGAACCACACTGGATAGTTTACTGTACTTTATCACATATCTTTTCATCCACCCATCCACCAATCTATGTTACGGCTTTATGGGCTTCAGAGAAGGCTAGTGAGTTGGGGAGGTTAGTGGGGTGGCACAGCTGGGTCTGTCCATCTATGGGGAAAGAATGCTGGGTACAGACAGCAAGGCTGCGAGCGGAAGCAGCCCAAGACTGTAGAGGTCAATTTCAATTGTTCTGTGGAAAGATTCTTATCCATTGCACTAGGGCTAGTGGGGCAGATGGGACATATTGGGAAAAACCGGAATGTTTGGCAAATGGGATGGTTATTGTTATATGTCACTGTGGCTGGGCCATGGTGCTCAGTTACTGGGTTAGGAACATATTGGAAAAAATCAAAATGTTTTGGCAAACATGATTGTTAATGGTATGTGTCACTGTGGCTGGGATGTAGTGCTCAATTCCAGGATAAACAAAGCATTATTAAAAAATAGAAAAAGTTTTTCACTCCCAGACTTCAAAACTTGTTGTACAGCCATGATAACAGTATCAAAACAGCTTGAAATTGGTAGAATAATAGATATATACCAATGGATTAGGACAGAGAGCCCAGGACTACACAACCAAGCCCCTCCAGACACATGAGTTTTGATAAAGGGCTGAGACACATTAAGTGGGGAGAGACAGCCTTTTCAACAAATGGTGCTGGAAAATGTGGATCTCCACCTTCAAAGTGACTGTCCCCATTAATTAAATCCACCCAGCCTGAATTCTTTGCACTCAAAATTACACAAACCAAAGACAAAAAACCAAAAGACAGACACAGCAACAGTGACTACATAAATCAGGAAAAACCTCAGTCGAAATGGAACCAAAAAATAGTTTTTAAAAAACCGGCATAAATTCAAAATGACTCAAAGGAGACCTCAAATGACAAAGTGTTACATGTCTGGAGTCTCTCTAGTGCAGCGCTTCTCAACCTTCCTCATGCCACGACCCTCTCATACAGTTCCTCGTGGTGGTGACCCCCAACCATCAAATTCTTTACATTGCTACTTCATCACTGTCATTTTGCTACTGTTATGAATCGGGCGACCCCTGTGAAAGGGTCGTTTGACCCCCAAAGGGGTCGTGACCCACAGGTTGAGAACTGCTGCTCTAGTTGACCCGTTAGGGTTCAGAAATCCCTCCATGTTTGACTTGGTCATGTGTTGCACGTGGAAAGGAACCCTGGCTGCTACGTGAGTGACTCGTTGGAAAGACTGGGCTTCCTACTCCCATGAAGAGTTACAGCCTTCCAAACCCCCAGGGCAGCGCTCCCCTGGTTTGATCAGGGTCACTGTGAGTGCAATCCACTCCAAGGCCTTGGGCTTGGATGGTTTTGCACACAGGAGGGGCCTCGTTTCACAACACCAGTTGTAGTTTCCACAGGTGGTTGGTGTAACAATCATTGAAGACACCTCGCTCCTCCTACATCCAGTCTAGCTGTGCTGAAAACATTCATACAATTACCTCAACCTTTCCTGACAACACTCTGCTACAATTCTCTTTGAGAATGCAGATGTTCACCCTCCTCCCTTGGAATCTCTGCATCACTGAGTCTCTTCGGGCAGCAGTCAGTGTTTGCCAGAAACCCCCGTGAGTTTGCAGCATCAGGAAAGCAGGACAGACAGGAGCATGCTGGTGTTTGCAGAACTTAGCTGGTATGACAGGCATCAGGTGTTACCAGTATCAAAGAAATCCGAGTGGTCCAAGGCGGAGAAACGCTGCATACCCTCTCCTGCATATCCCGCCAAAGAAGGCTCGGAGACCCCTACGGCAAAGGACATGGTGAGCACCACCCTCGAATGGACTGGGTCAGGCGCCTCTGCCTGTCCCACTACCTGCCAGCCTCCGTCTCCGTCTCCTGCTTGTCCGTCCTTGGGAAGCCTCCGTGAGGTAGTCCATGAGCCAGCTCCACCACCCTGGACTCACAACAGTGCCTAGACAACCACACGTGCTCCGTGCTCCCTAAACCACCTCCACTGAGGGGCCATGCTCAAAAGCAGCAACAGTGAAACACACCTTCATGAGTCAAAAGTCAGAATACGAAAGTAGAGTTCCTCCTGTATTATGACAAGAGGAACGGCGACTGTGGTCCTGGCAATACTTGCCTGAATCCTACTTCCAGTCATGTGCCTGTCCCTAGACCTGGCAGCCAAGCCATCCGTGAACACAGACATCCACATGCACCCGCCCACACAGCGTCGTGTACTCAGACCCTGCTAGGCTCAGGGGATGAGCCCTCCTTGCACGGGGTCTTTTCTTGGGGAGCCTGGCTTGGCCTCTCCCAGAAGCAGTCTCACAGAATGGGCCAGCGAGGGGAAGCTGAGGGTCCATGCAGGGGACACCTGAGGTCTCTCCACTAGGCGGGGAAGGAAGACGAGCTGTGAGAGCGGGGTGCTCCATGATCTTCCATCCATCGCGTGAGCTGCTCTCATGGGCAGGTGCAGATCCACGTATTCAACTGCCTGAAGGTGAGCTTGACACTGGGGAGGGGAAACCACAAGACTTTTCCCACTAGACTGAGGTCCGTCCATGGTGCGTGGCGCATGGCCCGGTGCCTTGCGACTTCTGTCTTTCCAGCACCTAAATCATGTTTCACACTTCTCTATGGGAGATTTTGTGCCAACTGAGTCACTACTGTGTGCCCCGTATTCATATGTGTAATTAATCCTTGCTTAAATCCACATCAGCACAGTACATGAGTCTAACATAATAAAACTTAAATATGTACTTAGTCCTCACCAAGCATTGTTAGTTCTCAACAGTAGTGACTTAATCTTTAGAAACAATGGCGAGGCAGAGCCACTATCACCCTCCACTTTACAAGGTGGGGGGGGGGGATAATAAACACATTCGCAAGGTCGTAGCACCTGAAAATGATGACAGTCCGGCAGGACCTCGTGCAGCCCAGCGTCTCTGTCCTTGTCCTGTCCCTGGGCCCCTCGAGCTGCAGCCTGCCTGCCTGGGCGGAGCACATTCTCTAGACCTGCGCGGCGGCGTGTGCAGTGTTGGCCCTGTGCTGTCTAGCGGAATTCGCTGTGGCCATTTACTTACATATTCATTTCTCATCTGCAGAAATAAAAGCAGTTCTAACTGAAGTTTTGGTGCCGATTTCTAGAACAATGCTCACACATATAAACCCTTCAAAGAGGTGGCCATTATCACTAGTGGCACCAGCTTGCAAAGAAAACAAGGAGCCGAGGTGCGAGGTCAATCTCCGCAGGTGACAATGTGACCTGAGGGAGACCTGACTGAAACCTGAAATGTTTCCCTTCATATCCCAGGGGTGAGAGGTAGTCTGGTCGCCCGTGCCCCTGGGTTTTCATGGAGATCCACAGTGTAGAGGGTCATAAAAGTTTTTTTCTGCCCATCTCTGCCGAGTACCACTCCAATGTCGAGCCAGCTCCCAAGCATCTGACATTACACCCTAAGATGCATATCCCCAAGTCTGCAATTCACTGACATTAAACCTCATTGTCTGATCACATCCCGCCATATAGTTGGACTTGCCTAAGGGCTCTGGTCCCAGCAACACTCAAGAGTGGTTCTCTCTGCCCTGCACAGGCTTGTTCAGACTTGGACTTGCCCGACTAGCCTTGAGTTTAAGGGGACCCAAGCAGGTGCTGGGGGCACACTGGTTGATAATCAAAAGGTCACTGGCTTGGATGCTCCATGGGAGAAAGGTGTGACAGTTTAGTTCTGTAAAGAGTTACAGCCTTGGGAGCCTGGTGGGGCAGGTCTACTCTGTTCTAAACAGTCACTCTAAGAGGGAATCCTCTTAATATCACATGTAAAAGCATTTATGACACTTTGCCATGTCCAAAGCATGTTCCACTCTCTATTCTACCCTGCCCTTAAAGTCCTACTGTAGTCACTCTCCCTCCAGGCGACTTAGAACGGGCAGGAAGTCGCTCTCCACATGTGGCCCTCAGTCTACGTTTGCAAGACAAGCATGCGCGCGCATGCGCGCGCACACACACACACACACACACACGCACACACAAACATTCTCTAGAATGTGTGTGCCTCGGATTGATTGCACACCTCCCTGGAACATGTGTTTACTTGTCTGGGCCAAGATTCTCCATGCCTTGGCAGTTTAATGACATGAGTTGGCAATTCTGTGATGCTGATGTAATCAGTCAATCAGGGTAAGGGGATTAAGGGGAGGTGCAGGGCCTTGGTGGTGTCGTGAACGATGTGTTGGGTTGCTAACCACCAGGGGCAGCAGTTTGAAACCACCAGTCAATCTGCGGGAGAAAGATGAGGCTTTTTACTCCCTTACAGACATCTGTGTCAGACAAAGCTCAACAGGGGCAGTTCTACTCTGTCCTGTAGGGCCACTATGTGTTAGACTAGACTCAATGGAAGTGAGCTCAATTGCAGCCCTCTTCCTCAGGCTGTGGCCCTGACAGGATGTAAGGGGGGTTCCTCTGGGGGATGGCCTGGATCATCTTGTATTTTACAGGAGGAAAAAGAGAGAAATGTGAGTAGGCAGGGAGGGACCTCAGTAGCACCAGGAAAGAAGACGTGGGAGCTGAGGAAATCTTCTGGACATCAACTCCTTGTGTAGAGAGCCTGCTACACTCAAGGGAAGATTAGCGCCAAGACAGCGGCAGCTGTCCGAGAATCACAAGGTCCACAAATATCGAATGAAGACAGCGGTCTTTCCCTAGAGATGGAGCCTGAATTAGGATGTCTAGCCTCCTTAACTTGAGAGAATAAATTCTATTCATGTCATTCACCTGTGGTACTTGCGTTACAGTAGCACTGGATAACTAAAACACTGTGAATTCCCATTGGGTTGAAACTCAATGGAAAACTAAGATTCTGACCCAAAGCCCATCTGTAGATGATTGGACATCCCCTCACAGAAGGGTCACAAGGAAGGGATGAGCCAGCCAGGGTTCAGTATAGCACTCATGAAACACACAACATTCCTCCTCTTTATTACTTCCTTCCCTCCACTATCATGACCCCAGTTCTATCTTACAAAGCTGTCTAGACCAGATCATTTACACTGGTACAGATAAGAGCTCTCGACACACAGAATCCAGGACAACAGATAAGCCCCCAGGACCGATATTGAGAGTAGCCATATCATGAGGGTAGGGGAAGGTGGGAGAGAAAGGGGAGTAGAAAGGGGAAATGTTCACAATGATTGACGTACAACCCCCTCCCCACCAGGGGATGAACAACAAAAACATGGGTGAAGGGTGACAGCGGATGATGTAAAATATGAAAATAAAAATTATGAAGGATTCACGAGGGTGGGGGGGGGAAGGAGATGATACCAAGGGCTCAAGTAGAAAGAAGATGTTTTGGAAATGATGGCAACAGATGTTCAAATATGCTTGATATAATTGGTGTATGGATTGTTTATAATATTCTTATAGAGCTGTAAGAGCCCCAATAAAATGATTTAGTAAAATAAAAAAATAAAAGTTATATAAATGATATTGACAAACACATTGTACTAAAAAATCAAACAAACCCCGAAACTAAGGTTGTGCAGAGTGCAGCTCATGGACTCATGCAATGATTGTCAGGTGAGAAGAAAGGTGTGTCTCCCAAAGTGCAGATTGTACAACCGAGGGGCCTGAGGGAGGTACACTGAGCGCAAATTAAAAGGGCCCTACCCTACCCTGTAACGGGTTTTTGCCCTCTCAGGAGCATATTAATCTAGCTCCTACTTCCCCATCCCCAAATGACACAGATCAGCTAGTGCATTGCTTCAGATAAAGCTCTAAACTCCTTCAAGAACATGTTCCTAAATAACAAATTCAGAGTGAGCTGCAAAGAAGAAAAGAGGTGCTTAATAATCAAGCTGGCACATTGTTTTGTGTTTTTAGACTCCTCAGGCTGATGTAAGAAAGACTAACCAAAATTTACAACACATGTACTGTATCAGCCCTGATTTTGTTAAAAGTTTTCTGGCTAGAGAACTGTTTTCCCATTGAGAAAATTTCCGTGGTTCTCTATTTGCATATCATGTGTGCATAAATATCACATACTCATAAGTTAGAGTGAAAGAATTACGGGAATTCCGCGGAGTAGAGCTGACCTTTGAAGAGCCTGGGCTGGACGTTTGCCCTCTTCACTGCCGCCCTGGGGGGGGCGCAAGCCTCCGCGTGCCCTGAACACGCCCGGTGGGCCTCGTTGTCTCAGCAGCTGGGGGCAGCCGGTGAGCGGAATTGCTCGTGTGGAGACAAGCGGAGTTACCTGGCGCTTTAAGAGGGTTACTTGTAACCCTTGAGCTCACTGCAAGCTCGTGCGTGCGTGCGTGTGTGCGTGTGATTTACACAGTTCAAAACTGTGTTTTTCAAGGGTCAAATGTAAATTATCCAAGGGAGGTCACTCCCCCAACCCCCAAATCATTCGCAGGTCAACTGGATTAGAAGATATTATGTAGTAAGAGCTTGAGGCCATGTCGCTACGTATATAACTTCTGCACTTGGAGATAAAGGCCATCATAAATAAGGAGGCCTCAGGAAGCCCCAAAGCATGGTTCTCATTAGCACTTCCTACATTTCTGACTTGGAAGAAAAAATTTACCCACCCTTCTACACACATGGAACCGCATCAAGCTAAGTATTACTTAGCCACTGAAAAGATCCAAATAAAAGCACAAGTAAAGTCGCAGTGCATGTTCTCAGCCACAGATTCTATGGTGGCTTCTTAGGCCAACAGGGCACTACGGGCGGGGGCAGGAGGCTTGGTGTTCCTCTTGCCGTTCTGCCTCCTCAGCTAGCCAGCACGCATTCTGCTCTGTCCAACAAGCATCACAAAGTACTGGGCGCTATTACATGTTCTGTTCCCTCCTTGTGGCCTAACCCACCCGAGTTCAGCTATATGAGCATAAAACAGGGAAATCTTAAGAGTCAAGGATCCTAAAAACACATTTCCCCCCTAAAAACAAAAGCAGTCCATGGGAAGATCTTTTTGTGGTCAAAGTAATTAGCTCCTGATTTAATTTTTCAACTCCTCTTTTATATAAAAATTAGCTTAATAAAATAAGTGAGTCCTTCTTAGGCTTATATACTTTAGGCATATTTGGATCTATTGCATTATCTTCATCCCTGTGAAAGCTTACCCCATCCAAAATTTGCCATCATTGTCCTGAGAGAAAACTGTCTTCCTCCACACAGAGGCGAAGGAGTTGGAAATTTCAGCAATCCTTCTGCTAGTGCTCAGTGTTTGTCAGGAACCAGAAAAAGGAGTTTTAAAAGCCTCACCTGGTTGCTTGCTGTGGTCCAGGCACCTCTCCTTGTCGGGACCCGGATACAGACTGATTACAGCTGCCTCCAGGGTGGGGTGGGGGCTTGATTTTACTCTTCGTGTTGTGCCTCCTCAGCAAGCCAACATGCATTTGTTCCTACCAAACCAATTTGAAGGGATATCAAATACATCCACAGAGGGCTTCAACCCTTCCTGACACTTCTTAGAAACACGTGCCCATGTGGACTGAAAGGTGGGCACCTGTTAGCAAGACCCAGCTGAAGGAATGAGTGAGAGACACCACTCAAGACCCCTCAAATGGGGACCTGCAGATCTGCTTCCCGGTTCAGGCCGGGTTCTGAGCCACGCCAACCTTTGTCCTGCCTGGAGTTCCAGCAAGGAAGGAAGTGGCAGCTGCTACCTCTGAACTTGTATTTCTGCAACTCCGGTCACAGCTGTGGAACAAGCCTTTTTAAAGGTGAGAGTCGTGTAAGGAGAAGACCCCTCCTTGTCCAAGCAATGCAGAAAACTCACAATCCCAAACATATTGAAAGGAGGAACATGGAGGCCAAAGAAGAACTATGTCCCTGAGAACACACTTGAATCTGCCCAAGTGCGTGGAGGGTCTGTAAGGAGGCGATCTGTCTTCAGGATCCGCTTTCCATCCTGAGTGAAGAGTCTGAAAGTGGACCCAGGGGTCTTCCTAAGGGTCCTTCCAGGCCTTGGCAAAGAGGGTCTAAATAATTGTTGTTCTTTCAACATTAATGTGTGACGTGGCAGCAGAGTTACCAGTCTGGGCTTAATTCCACTCCTTTAAAGGCGGATTCCGTGTTCCCCTGGAGGCCACGGATAACGCCTAATTTCCTTCAGGATCTGCAGCACCTGGCACTGAGCAAGTGCCTGGCATATTCTGACCCTACTTAAACTTCAGTGTTTGGCCTGTTGCTCATGCTAGAGAAATAAAGTTCCTTATGAACCTGAGGGATCCAGACAAACCAAACACTACTAGCTCTGGGAGTCTAGATGTCCGGACGCAGGTGGAGAGCCAAGACATAGTCTTGGAGCCACGAAAGTTGTGGACATTTTAAATAAAGTACTGCCCACTTGGCTGAAAAGAAGAGCAGCAGTAGACGGTTTGCTTCTTGCTGGGCACACATTTCAGAGGGCAAGCGCATACGGAAGCAGGAACAGGCGGGCCAGTGCCTCCGGCCGCGGCTACCCCTGCCATGGTGGTCTCTAGCAAGAAGGCGAAAATGGGGTCTGGAGACTGGGGCTGGGCCTGGGCCTGGGCCTGAGCCTGGGCCTGAGCCTGAGCCGAGTGTATGTGTCACAATGGGAATTTGGTAGCTCCGTGCTGGTGTCCTTAAAAATACGCTCCAGGGCAGAAAGGTCTACGGAAACCCTAAGGCCCCTTAGTAATCCAGACAGAGGAGAAAAGTAAAGCAATTGGTGTCTCCCAGCTTATCGAAAAGGTTATGAGAAACAAATGGTGGGGAAGTAACCATTTCTTTTAAGAGCATTAATACAAGACGAGTCCCCAAAAGGGGGGGAGGGGCGTCAAATACATCCCAAATGAGCCACCTTTCTGAGCGACTGTGCCACTCCATCCCTGCTGACATCCACTACCGCCTTCTCCCAGAACATAGTGGTCTCCCTGCCATCTCAGGGTTCTGCAGTCACCACAATGACCATCCAGCAAACACAACACAAAGGAAAATGCTCACACCTTGTTGGTGCTGGTACGTTCCAACTCCAAAATGCAGACGTCCCTCTGCAGGCTCCTTCCAGTCCCCAACGCTGGGGAAACTGGTGAAATCACATCAGGTGACAGGCTGCAGCTCAAGTCCCGAGAACCCGGGGCTCCTCGGAGGGCAAACCAGGTGCAGGCTATGAAGGCGGCCCTCCACGCCCAGCCCTCCACGCCGGGCTCTCATTGGTGGTGAGATGCTTCTCAGGTGCATCCAGACGCCCATCACAAGGGACGCTGTTCACAAGCACCACAACTGAATCCATTCAGGATCTCCTTGCCTTCTCCTACGCAGACTCCTGAGCCAAAGGTGGTCTGGCGGAAGAGAGACTATGATGTAAAGGAGCTTCAACAAGCTCATGGACAATAGAATGGAAAGATAATGACAAGTGTTAACAAACTTCGAACCCACTCATGTGTATGCACGTTACAGCAAGCACTCCCTTGAAATCCTAGGTTATGCTGAACATATTTAGCCTTTGAATAGACCAGTGTTCCAACCACACCAAACCCACTGCCCCTGATCAGCTCCAGCCCACAGTGACCCTGTAGCACATAGGAGAACTGTGCCTTAGGTCTCAGAGACTGTAAATCTGTATGGGAGCAGGCAGCCTCATCTTTCTCCTGCAAAGCTGTGGGTGAGTTTGAACAGCTGACCTTGATGTTAGCAGCAAATGTTTAACTCACTACACCACCAAAGCTCCTACCTATAGGAAGCGTTCTCAAATGTCCTACAGGAGGTCCCCGGGCCCCGAATGTGATCCATTCCTTGGTGTGTCTTTATGAATCCGAAGATCAACAGGGCCAGGAGCATGGGGTTCATTTAGCCTCTGTGAAGGGGACTGTGATAAAGAGGTTGTTGGAAGTAGAGGTCGGTTTAATCATTTCACAGTGAGGGCAAATTACCTAAACAGAAATGAATTTTGAACCCAGGCAGTGCTGCCATACTCAAAGATGGTGATGCTCTGCTGAAGGGTGGCAGCTGACCCTGCAGCTTGGAACGTGTGTGGCTCGCTACGGTCCTGCCAACAATCCCATCTCACAAATCAGCTTCCTGAAAGGGCTCACATATCCCATGCCAGTCAAGACACCGACTCATCATTTCTCCCATTCCAGATAAGATGACAAATCACCCGAAATATAAAAATTCCTCTTTTGCTTCGTAGGCCAAAACAGGACTGGTTTGAATAAGTCTTTTTAAAAGGCAAATGGGGATTTGGCTGTGACCCAACAGGTCCATAGTTCAAGCCCATCAGCCACTTTGCAGAAGAACTATGTGCCAGGCTAATTCGGTAAGCACGCAGAGCCTCAGATGTGAACCAGAGTTTGTTCCACAGCTGTGGGTTTGGGGCATGTGTGTTTGTTTTCAGTTGTCTATAAAGTGGGCATTTGTAACCTGAGAACTGCCTGTACTGTATCTGATCCTCCTACGAGTGATGGAGAGAGGAGGCAATGACACTGACAGCAAGACCAGTCTCCATCCATCGGTGGCGAACAGGGGAAGGAGGGCTTGAACGCAGAGGAGCCGATTGTAAATCCCACCTCCTTTCTCCTGGACGCCTCAGCTTGCTGGCTTCCTTCCTTAGGCTATTGCAGTTTCTGCCCAGGGAACCTTCTCAGGCCAGCTGCCGCCCAGAGCTCCAGGGCCCCTCTCACTGCTATATAATAGGGCAACCCCCAGTACATTGTTCTTCAAAGCATTCTCTCTGCCTCTCAGCATTGCCTACTTGAAAGGTTTCTTTGTTTCTTGCTGTCCTGTGGAGACTGTGCACCAAGCTAGGGTCCAGATGAACTCCTAACGTCAAGGCTGGTGTAGGGCAGCTGGTGTAGAGCATGTGCTCCACAGAGGCTTACTGGATGGACGCCGGCTCTCAGCACGAGCACATTTTGCAGAGTGGGCAAAACAAGGGACAAGGGATCTGAAGGGAATGCCCATCTGATGGGCTAATCGGAGCAAACGGGCTCCGTGTTTTCCTACTCAAAGTCTGAACATCTCTATTTCACAGTTTGGGGGCGAGACATTAAACAAGACTATATAAGACATGGACAAAGCAATCATTATTTGAACTAAAAGAGTAATAATACCCACAATTGATTTGTACAAAATTTTTAAAAGAGCTATAAAGGAGAAAAGAAGAAGATCCATTGTCTCATATTATGCAAATAAGTAGGTAGGGCTTTTGCCACACCCCATTCAGCTAGCTCTATGGAAAATATTGGTTTACTGTTTACATGTTTTGAAATGATCCCTGACTTCCCTGTCATTGAGAGGAACTGACCAATCGAAATGCCCCCTGGTGGCCAGGTACCAGTGACTTCTTCCATACCCGGGGCCAACTCCAGCTACAGAAGGACGGGTAGGACAGCACTTCTGCTTCAGTACCATTAGTCAAACGCATTAAAAATCAACCAGTAAATAAAGCCTTTCTCACCAGGGGGTAAAAGGTTCACATGTGACAGGCTTCTTTCCTTGTCAGAACTCCTTGTCTTTCCTGCTTGACAAGCACGTCCTTTCTAGAAAAGTCTCAGAACAGTGCATGTGTCCTTCCCTCTCCTTGGACGCTTGATCTACCTTAAGTTTTTCCTTTCCTAACCATCTCCCCACTGTCGCTCCCTCACCCCGAAACAACCACCCAAAGAGTCTACAGCTTTCCCACCAGGGTGTCTGTAACCAACTTCTTCCCCTGACTTCAGAAGAATAGAACCACAGGTGTAAGCTGCCCTGCAAGAATTTGGAAATGATTTATTTTGAAGTATACACTTGTTTAAAAGAATACCTCCATTTTAAAAACTACTAACTGAAACATTATTTGAGTAGTGCTAGGGTGAATGGGATGTCATCAGGGATTATTATCCTAAAGGAAGTTATTTCTCAAAGCCTAATTCAGTTTGTGGGTTGTTTTTTTTAATGTACATATTTTTTAATTTAAAAAAGAATTTGCATAGGCTTTAAATATATTTCATTAATTTTTGTTCCTCTAATTCCTTTAAAATAAAATGTAGTGCCAGAAGCCATAAAATGTGGCCACTACCCTTCCAAATCTTCCGTGTCGTCTCATTATACTCAGACACTAATGTAATTCCCCTATGTTTAGGGACTGGAAACGCAGCATCAGTGTATGGGGTTTCTCTCGCTCGTCTCTGCTACCTTGTCTCACTACTACACGAGTGACTCAGTCCTGTTCAAGATGAGCACACATCAATCACGTGTGCTCATATATTTCTGAACTCAGGGCAGAACCTTGGTCCTCATGGCACTGTGGTTAAGTGCTCAGCAACTCGCTGGAAGGCCATGTTTCGAACCCACCAGCTGCGAGATGAAAAAAAAGAGATGGTGACCTGTCCCAGTCAAGACTTCATTTTAGAATACTCCAGGGGCTACTTTACCTTGCTAATCCCAAGGCTAGCCGTTTGAAACTACTCCTTAGGAGAAAGATGAGGTTTTCTACTTCCATGAGTAGTTACTGTCTTGGAAACCCACCGGGTAGTTTTACCTTGCCCTACAGAGTCACTATAAGTCACAATTGACTCAATGACAATGAGTACTTCTAAAAAAAATTTTAGAGGGTCATCAAAGAAGCCCAGGTAGTGCTGTGGTAAGTGTTGGACTGCTAACTGCGATGTGGGCGGTTCAAGCCCCCCAGCTGCTCCCTGGGCATATATTGTAACTCCATGCTCCAGCCAAGACTGGCAATCTTGGAAGCCCCGTATAGGGTCACTGTGAGACAGAATCAGCTCCAGGCCCACAAGAGCAACATGCAGGGAAAGGTGCCCAGGAACTCTATGGGTAAATGCTGCCGCTGCCGATTGAATCTTCAAAAGGTTCAAGCCACCCAGGGATTCCCAGGTATAAAAGACCCGTTGATCTGCCCTGGACTGTGGACAATTGGCCTTCTGGCACAGAGAGGCTGCATGGAAGAGAAGATACATCCAGGGGCAGTTTAGCACGGACAAGCACTCAGCACTCCTCTAGCTCTTTAATCCTCCCTTCCCCAACTGTTAGGGCCTCATCCTACATCAGTACGGAGGAGGCGTTCAATGTACGGAATTCAGGATAGACAAAGCCCTCAGAAACAGTAATAGGAGGGTAGGGGAAGGGAAGGGGATGAAGGGGGAACAAACAGCAATGATGGCGGAATAGCCCTCCTTGAGGGAGATAAACACCAGGATAGTAGGTGTATGGGTAGAATGGATGGTGTAAGATATGTACAAGCAATAATAACAATACATAATATATTAAGGGTTCGCAAGGGTGGCAGGGTGGGTGAGGGAGGGAATAACAAAGGCCTCACAAAGAAAGAGAATGTTTTGAAATTCTGATGGTAACATTTGTACACATCTGCTTGAGATAATGGATGTATGGATCATTGTAATATATGTAAGAGCCCCCAATAAAATGATTTAGTAAAATTAAAAGAAAAAGATTTACAGCCCCGTAAACCCTATAGGAGAGTTCTACACTGTCCTATAGGGTCCTTATGCCTTTGGAATCGATTGAATACACACAACAACAGGAGCAACATGTGAAATAAAAGAATACACATCTTTCCCTTTCCATAACATTTTTACTCACTGTAATTTCTGGAATCATATGTTATTAGCAATAAAGGGGCCCTCGGTGCTGTCAGGTAAGCATTGGACTGGTAACCTCAAGGTCCTTAGTTCAAACCCATCAATTTCCCTGAGGGAAAAAGATGAGGCTGTCTGCTCCCGCAAAGAATTATGGTCTCAGGAACTCCAAGCAGGGCCGCCATGAGCTGGAATAGACCCAATGGGACTGCACTTGGTTTGGGTTTAAGGTAGCATTAGTGGAAGGTCATTTTTGCCAGGCAAATTACCATCAGCAAGATTGTTCATGTACACACAAAAAAACGAGACCTTCCGCCCAGGTGTGCGGTCACCTGGGCATCACACAGTTCAATGGGGTGAACTAGAGAAGGCTGTGGCTCAGTTAGGGCAAGAGCCAAAAAGACCACTCTCGACGTTCTTGGGGCTCTCTGAGGTGGTGCCTCCTGCCCCCCACCCACTGCCCATCGTGCTTCTGCAGGAGGTAACAGATTACTACTATGAACTGTTACTATTTGCTTTTCACAGTCTTTGGGTGGGGGGAGGGGGTTAGCTGTGGAGGAAATGGAAAATTTCAAACATCTTAACCAAATGGATCCGGGAGGTGGTCTTTGTGCTTCCTTTGTGTGGGATGAAAAATCGGCTCTGACTCTTGTCCCATCCCCCCTCTCCGGGGCCAGCCCGCCCCGCGCACCCTGGGCCACAACGCGGCACGCCTGGACAACGGGCCTCGCTCTCTCTGCTGTTAGACGACAATCACCCGGAGTTAGAAGTGAGTGGAAAATGGGAGCCTCCGATCATAGCTCATAAAAGGCAACTTCAGTGTCAGCCTGGTGGACAGGCAAGTATAGAAAGGATGTATGCTGGCGGGCTGCAGTGACGCTGGACTGGCAGCACGCCGCTGGGCAACATGCTATCGCCGCAATCCAGAAAGAAGCGCAGACGCTGAGCAAACATGCTCCCAGTGACAGTGACTCGGGCCGCTTCCCCATTGGTCAGCAGGGCCACAAACCACCCAGGTGGGCATGTGCAGGGACATAAATGATCGATCTGCTGCTGCTGGGAGTTCATAATTATTTAATCAAACCCAGACTGCAGGACATGGAGAGACACCATGTGTCCTCCCCAGAGTAGAGAAAAGGACAGAGCTTAAATGCTGACTGACTCGAGGGGGACCCCACCCCCACCGATGGGCCATGTCACCCCCCCTGCCCCCCCAGGAGGGCCTGTGGTATGAAGTTACCACCGCTCCTCTCGGTGTGCTGATGGAAGCAAGAATCAATTATATTTCTTTCAGGGAATGAAACTTATGTCCCGCTCTGAACAGGAAACTACTTGTTTGGACCAACTCTTTCTCCATACAGTGTGCACGAGCACGTACACAGACACACACACCACAAAACACTAGTGCCAGCCGCTTGCTTCAGATGTGCGTTATTACACACACACACACACACACACACACACTACAAAACACTAGTGCCAGCCGCTTGCTTCAGATGTGCGTTATTTCAAACCTGGAAGAAAGCAGAACTCCGCCCCACACCGCGCATGCAGAAATCAAGAGGCCGGCGGGCCCTGGTCGGGAAACTCCCGGCCCTGCAGCTCGGAGGCAGGGGTCTGGGACACAACCGGGCGGCATTCTTCAAATCCGCTTTTCATTCCATTCCGGCTGGATGGAAAAAGGAAGGGGGTGCACACCGTGTGCTTTCACAAGCCGTGATTGTGTGTGTTGGTGGAGAACGAATTATTACATTAAATTAGCATTACATTTCATTCCTAGCTCCTAAGAGATTCAGGGATTTAAATGAGGTGTTCTCTTGAATTTAGTTGTTACACGTAAAGCTCAGTTTCTACTTCCAAGCCCCAAGACATGGATACATGCGCTGATGATGTCATGAGGCCGGAGTTTTCTTTCTTGGGGGGGCGGCAGGGGGCCGGCGAGGTTTGGGTTGCTTTTGCTAGTCTGTTTTGTCTTCCTTAAATGGCCTTACGTTGAAGAAAGCCAACGTTGTGTTAGAGTTCCATGCCATCTTGACACGGCAGGAGTGTGAATGCCCCAGGCTCTGCCTGCGGAGACCGCCCACCCTGGCCCGCCCCTTCTTTGTGCCGGTGCTCTTCCGCCTCCCTTGTTTCCGCATCTGCACCGAAGCGCGAGCGCGGCTACCAGCATCGCCTCGCACCCCTGCCTGCAGTGTGCAAAGCAGCCATCCCGTCTCACTTTCACATGACTCACTGGCTCTCTGTATGCCCCAAACATGATCTGATGGCTTCTTCATTAACTTCTCGTACAAATTATGTAAGTGTCACAGGAGCGCATCTTTAGTAAGTAAAAGGAGGACATGGAGTCAACCCCCACCCTCCAGCCCCAGGGCCCTCTCTCCTGGGTCCTCTCCCTGACCCCAGAGGGAAGCAGGGGTATGAGAGTGGGCGTGTACATTTCTTTCCCACAAATGCTCTTTGTAAGGGAAAAAAATCAGAAACAAAGTATGGAAAATATTTAACCTTCTGCCATGATTATTAAGTTTTGATGTTTAAGAAGGAAAAATGCCCAAACACATAAAAGTGGAAAATCACCAAACAATTTGGTCAGATATGCACTGAAGGTTTCTTCACTTGGAAAAGCCCTCCGAAGGTTTGAGAGACATACTTTCAAACACATGTAAAGACATCTTTACTTCTTGAAAATAAACGAAAAATGAGGTCAATTTCTTAAGAAAATACAATATCTTTTATCAGTTTCCAAAGGGGGAAAAGAGTCATATGGGAAAAAATTAAACCATATTTCAACCACTTCCATCTTACATGTGTGGGCTTTGTCTCACTCTTTATCCACAGCACTCAAATTATCCTTACGAAGTTCTGTGAGTTTGGGCATCTTTAACCAGATCTCCTCCCAGGATATAAACGCACATTAGAAAAAGAACTGCTGTGTGTTTTTAATTGTATCTTAGCAGGATACTAGTCTTTGGGATCCTCCTTTATATACCTTTAGCCAGGCTAACCTAGTTTCTGTAGACTCTGTAATTAAATAAAGATGTGGGCTTATTTCTAGGGGGCAGTCAACACTCTGATTTCGTTTCTTAGAGGAGCTCAAGTTCACAGAAGAGGTTGGGCTGGTGGCGAGGAACGACCAACGCTGTATACAGCCCTCAAACAAAGACGGTAAGGAAATTACCCAGAGCATCCTGACCCTCACCTGTCCCGCCGTCTGAAGATGCTCCCCTCACCAGCAGTTCCCCTGACTGATCAGCTGGTGTTTACAGTGGCTGGGCTGCAAGGGTATTAATTATCAGGAGGTGCCCTCTTGCCTCACTGAGTCACCCCAGAAACATTTAAGGGCACTTTAAGTACATTTTAACACTTTTAGGTTAAATTCTGTCTTCACCTGATGGTAACTTCAGACAACAATGAAGGCAGAACCAAGGCGAAAAACGACCAACCAGTCGCCTAGCACGGTGTCCCAACAGGATCAGCCCAGGGACTGACTGCTCACTGTTTGTTGCTCTCTTCCTGAGATCCGCGGAGAGGGGCACAGGGGCAGACAGGAGTGACGGGATTCCGCTTTGGAGGTTGCTGCAGATGAGAGGATGTGCCCGGTCAGGAACACACCACCTGGGATACAAGGCTAGACAAGTTAAGTGAGGTTCCCTGGGGACCAAGGAAGGGAGACTAATGATGGTGTTGTACAGTGCCAAAGGAGTTTCTTGTGAAGAAGTATTTATTTCTATGTTGTCTTTCGTGCTGTGTTCTCAGTCCTTCGTTTGTAGGGAAATGAGTGGTATTTTGTCGACCTTCTTCTCAATTGTTTGCTTTCCCTGGAAAGTGGTGGTCTCCATACCCTTTCGTTCAAACGCACCCACTAGATATTTATCAAGCAATAATGATGTCCAGCGACCTGCTGGGGCTGGGGTTACAGCGGCCCATAGGACACTGCCTGTTGTGAGGGGAGAGACCATTTGGCAGTGGCGGGTTAGGATGGGGGCAGGGTGAGGGTAGCTGTGGTAGGGAGCTCTGCTGTGGCTTAGCAAGCAGGAGGGGACAGAGTGTCGTGTGAAGCCGGTGATGGATGCAGTCGCTCTTAGAGAAGAACAGGGGTTAAACCATGGGGAGGGGAGGGAAGGAACCAAGCCAGCTCTTGTGCAAAGTCTCATCCTCACATCAGAGGAAAGTGATGGCCACCCAGCGACAAGCTGCCCGCATCCACCAGGTGATTCTGCCCCCTTTGCCCTGTTGTCCGAAACCCTGAATGTGAATGTCATCCACATGCAGTGGACATTCACACAACAGACACAGGTTCTCTGTGGATGAGGGTTTCCCTGGGTTAATTCATCGTTTCCCCAGAATGCACAACCATGCCTGGATTTGAGTGAGTGTCAATAAATATGAATGCCAGCGTTATCTACAGATTCCAATCCAAATGTTATTCCTTTGAGTTTGAATTCGTGATTGTTAAATTGGCCAGTGTAAAGGGAAACAGCTCTTTAGGATTTTCTGTTCCAGAGATGACAGCAAGTGGATCCCTAACTGGAGGAAGATTTTTTGGCATGATCATGTCACACTACCTAAAGAGACCTGGGCTTATGGGGAATCTCAGAGGCCACAGTCCAGTGAGCACATCCCTCCCTTTGGGTGGTCTGACATGGGGTGGGTGAGCCTACCTGTGGGGTGCTCTGTGGCCTGAGAACAGCATTGTGCTTCTGAAACATAATTTTTAGAAAAGATAAACCCTAGATACGGGTTCTTTTGTCCTCAGATGCTTGGTAGTTATATACTGAGGGAGAAAACTTCTCTTCTGCCTACTACCCAGTACTTCAAGGGTTAAGGTCCTTTGGTGCCCAAGGTCAATCTCACGAAGATGAAAATGAGTCCTGTCATCCTCCATCTGTGCAGGTAATGAGTTATACTCGACTTTGAGCAGGGTTTTTGAGTTAAAGGAAAGCCAAGCTAGGTCATCCTGACAGAAGAATATCAGCTTCTTACACAGACTCTGACCCAGCTAATCACTGAAGGCTTCTAAAAGACCAGAAATGCCAACTTTTTCAGCATGCGCATTCCTGAGGACTTCCGGTAGACACTGTACAGCGCCGTACAGAAGAAGCCCACAAGCCCACTGCTGTGGAGTACTCCCACTGCGAGCTGCCCAGGCCGGGCATGCTTACGAGCTGGGTTGCCATCCTCAAGGCCCACAGTGCAAAACCACCAGCCACTCCTGGGGACAAAGACAGGAATTTCTACTCCTATAAATTGTTCGTGTCGGAAATTCGCAGGCACAGTTTTATGCTATCCTACAGGACCTCTATGGGGTGGCAGTGACCCTGTGGCAGTGATAGAGGGTTTCTAAGGCTGCCATCTTTATGGGAACAGACAGCCTCCGCGTTCTCATAAGTGGCAGCTGGTGGGTTTGAACCGCCAACTTTGGGGTTAGCAGCCCAACACTTAGCTAGAAACCGAGAGCTTAAAGCAAGACTGGGGATGGTGAATGGGTATGTACGATAATTCCCTGCCATTGACCACGTGGCGCCACAGTGGCTGCAATGACAGGCCCCACCATCTCAGCCCCAGATGCTTCACAAACAACCCTGCCTGAGAACCTCTGCACGCCCTGGAGTGGCAAGATGCAAATAAGCAGGAGAAAAAAATTTAAAAGACCAGATGTAAGTGGCCAGAAGTGACTCATTCTCAATGGGTGGCATGGGGACAACATTCTGGAACACAGGAAACCTGAACTTGGGTTTAAAGGTTGAGCCATAGTTCCGAAGGCCCGCACAGGATAGCATTCCCAGAAGCAGGACCCCAAATTAACCAAGGCGGAGAGCTGGGAAAGCCCGCTGTAATTCGAGGACCCCTCAGAAGGGCATGTTGGCTGCTGCAGCAGGACTGTGTGGCTCTGGGGGAGAGAGCAGGTGCTGTGAACTTTACAGTGGGCACAAACTACATCCCCGCTACCCTGGGCTAGCTGCCAGCTGCTGCCTGCTCGGCCCCTGCCGGGCCTTAAAAAACACAAAGCTTTGGATTTTGTTTTCCAAGAAATGGGAAGCCATGGAAAACTCTGGAGCCGAAGAGTGCGCCATTTAGAACCATGGTATCAGGCAAGTCTCGTACAGCAGAATGTAAACTACATTGGAAGGAAAATAGCAAAATTAAAAAAAAAAACAAGCAAAACCTTCACCAAGAGTACACTGCCGCAATCCAGGCACGAGTTAATGAGGGTGAGCAGCTGGGCAGGGGCCCTGGAAAGAGGACCCCTGCACAGCCCCCATGGCTGGGGGGTGATGCTGGTTGAGTGCTCAGAGGAAGCAGGGGTTGTGCTGATGATGGTCATCGCTCATGTTCAAGGTTAGCACGGCCACACTCTCCCAGCCTGTGATGGGTTCGAATGAGGGTAAGGGGGCAGAGGGCTCCCATTCTGGGGAAGGGGTCAGGTAGCTTTGGCTCTGGGAAACTCACTGACGTCCAGTTTTCTGAGGACCTGACGCTGACCACTCTGGGGCTTTTCCACTTCGGCAAGATGCAAGCCCAGTTCTCTGGGGAGTCCAGGAGTCTGGAAGGGAGAGCTTGTCTCCGGCCGAGCTTCGCTCTTGGAGTCTGTGGACTGGGAAGGAGCGTCTCGACTCCCCTGGTGAGAGAGAGGCCCGCAGACCGACCATCAGTACCATCCAGAAGCATCAACTGGTACCATGGAGGTTTGTCTGTGGGCACAAGCTTTACATCCCAGCTACCCTGGGCTAGCTGCCAGCTGCTGTCTGCTCAGCCCCCACCTCATGGAAAGCACACATAATGGAGCAAAACAGACCCTGCCCTGCACCCTCCCCACCAGCAGCTGCACATCGGACTGTCGTCATCCCAAGGTTTACACCTTCAGAAAGTCACCAGCACTTTCTTCCTGGTTGGCCTTTGTCTGGTCTAGAAGCTCTGCTGAAACCTGTTTAGCAACATATCCCTTCTGAAGTGTCCATTCACAAGCAGGTAGTACCTGAGGGACGTCGACTGAGAGTCCAGCCTGACTCTTCCACACAGGACATGAGAACATTCCCACCGAGCCACCACGGCCTGTACATGTGGCATGGACTGCGACACACAGTGATACAGTGAGGACCCTAAAGAACAGAGTGCCCCATAGGGTCACCGAGGCTGCACGTGTTTCTGGGAGCAGATCACCAGATCTCTCCTCTCTTTGAGCCCCTGGTGGATTTGAACCACCCACCTTGTGGAAAGTACGAGTGCTGAACTGTGGCACCATGAGGGCTCTCACCTATGCCGAGGTTGCCCTCGAACCATCATGAGAACAGAGGAGGCCACATTTATTAGCATGCTCTGTTTGTTTTTAATTAGAGTGTATTTCGTAAGGGAGGCAGATTGGTGCTGCATTGTCTCAGACCAACACAACGTTAAATTGCTGTAAAAACAATCCCTTTAACAAAGAACAAAAACTCATATCATTGTGTGCCCACCTTCCTGAGATGATCACTGAAGACAAATGTGTGCATAAACAAATGTGGTGAAGAAAGCTGATGGTGCCCAGCTATCAAAAGATATAGCGTCTGGGGTCTTAAAGGCTTGAAGGTAAACAAGCGGACATCTAGCTCAGAAGCAACAAAGCCCACATGGAAGAAGCACACCAGCCTGTGTGATCACGAGGTGCCGAAGGGATCAGTTATCAGGTATCAAAGAACAAAAAATCATATCATTGTGAATGAGAGGGAGTGCAGATTGGGGACTCAAAGCCCATCTGTAGACAGCTGGACATCCCCTTACAGAAGGGCTGCAGGGAGGAGACGAGCCAGTCAGGGTGCAGGGTAGCAACGATGAAACATACAACTTTCCTCTAGTTCTTAAATGCTTCCTCTCCCCGCCACCCCAACTCACTATCATGATCCCATTTCTACCCTACACATCCGGCTAGACCAGAGGATGTACACTGGTACAGATAGGAACTGGAAACACAGGGAATCCAGGGCGGATGATCCCTTCAGGACCAGTGGTGAGAGTGGCGATACCGGGAGAGTGGAGGGAAGGTGGGGTAGAAAGGGGGAACCGATTATAAGGATCTACATATAACCTCCTCCCTGGGGATGGACAACAGAAAAGTGGGTGAAGGGAGACATCAGACAGTGTAAGATATGATAAAATAATAATAATTTATAAATTATTAAGGGTTCGTGAGGGGGAGGGAGTGGGGACGGAGGAGCTGATACCAGGGGCTTGAGTGGAAAGCAAATGTTTTGAGAATGATGAGGGCTGCAGATGTACAAATGTGCTTGACATACAATGGATGTATGCATGGATTGTGATAAGAGTTGTACGAGCCCCCAGTAAAATGATTTAAAAAAACAACCCCTTTTTGGGAAAAGGGTTCGCTGACTTAATATTCCACATTAAGCAGGCTAAGGCTATGTGAGCTAAGGCACTGCTGCGCTAATCCGGAGAGCGAATGAACTTAGGTGCGCATAGCAGTATGCACTTGGAGGAAAGCAACTCACCGGCAAATGCCCCACCAAGCTTGCGGCTGAAGTTTTTAACATGGTTGTGGTTGTCTGCCAATGCCTCCTCCTGGCCCCCAGCCTCCTGCTTCCTCTGGGGGGCAGAGCCTCAAGCTGTCGTCTCAAAGTAAGGGCGCTGTACATGCATTCATCGTCTCAGATTAGACATCAAATGCATTTTGCAGGATGCCAATAATGCCAGGGCTCAGGAAGGAATGCCCGCATTGCTCAGACCAGCGGCAATAGGCCACCGCGGCACGTGGTCGGTCGATCCCTCGCTAGGCCCAGCCAGATGTTCTGCTTAAAGACTATGTCTGTGTCTGTAACACACCGGCCGGCACAGGCGTTCAGTCTGAGGAGGGAGTCATAGGGGCTTCTTTCATAGCCTGCTGGTCACCGCCCGCCCCTTTCACAGGGAGCAGGGGAAGGATGGGGGGCGGGGGGCAGGCGCTGGGAAGAATAGGGTAGCTGAGACTTTCCCCTCTCCTGCTCGCTCACGCATGTGACTAGCATGTGACTACTAGGCTGGGCTTTCCTTCCCAAGCCTCTGTGAGCTCTCCTTGGGTGGGGTGTTTGTGGTACAAGGACCTGATTCTGAAATCGGTCAGTCTTCACGTTAAGTAGATTCTTGCATGTTCGCGCCTGTGCTTATTTTTGAGTAAATTTATGTGTGGTCATAAGAGCCTTCTCAGACAGGGGCCGTGTCCCTGCTCTGAATGAATGGAAAGGGGAAAAGTTGGGGCGCGGCTCTTTCTAGGAGGAAGGAGTTCCTGGGGCACTAGCTGTCCAAGTAGATATAAGAGCGAGTCCTGACTGGTGTTTCCTGGTAGCTGGAGTCGTGTGCAAGATCCACCTGGAAGAGTTCCTCCAATACAATGGCCTGTGGACGAGCAGGATCAGCCTGACTTGGGAATGGGCTGCCAACGAGGAGTGGGGCCCCGTCGCCGACCCCACTGGGTGACAGGGCCTAGGTGTAGGACCCAGGAAACGGTGTTTCAACACGCTCTTCAGGTGGTGGGGCGTTCACGTGCTGTAGCACCTAGATGATTTGGGGTTGACTTGAATATGTCCAAAAGGGGAGGGGAGGGAACCTGGATAGCTCGGTCAGTAGAGCGGTGGTTCTCAACCTTCCTAAGGCCACGACCCTTTCATACAGGTCCTCATGTGGTGGTGATCCCCAACCATAAAATGATTTCCGTTGCTACTTCATCACGGTCACTTTGTTACTGTTATGAATCGGGCGGCCCCTGTGAAAGAGTCATTTGACCCCCAAAGGAGTCGCGACCCACAGGTTGAGCACCGCTGGAGTACGGCATCAAAACTGTAGGGGAGGAAGCCAACCTGCCAATCAGATCATGGCCTGAGGATGCCTCGTAGGGGTGTTGCATCGTTATATGTGGGGAACCTGAAAACCTCCCTCTCACTCTCTACATCGTCCCCTTCCTGCTTGCTGGGCCCCTGCGACTGCTCCCGAGAGCTGCCCGTGCCTCCTAATGTGTCCACTGACTTTGGATCCACGAGACTCTCTGCCCAGCGCGCTGGTGACGGGCCTGCTTCCCTGCCCACCACTCTGCACCCGGACTGCAGCTCCGGGAGACTGCAGAGGCTTCATGAGCTGGCACCAAACGCGTGGCCTGAGTTGGATGGGTGGGATGCCTTCTTGCTATGTAACTCCTTCTTGATATAAAGCAGCTCCTTCTTATACAGAGACGCGCATCACTGCACTTGTTTCCTTAGACTACCTCACCCGACACACATGCTTACGTGTGAGAGGCATCGACCTGAGACATGTACGTGCCATACCACCAACTACACCGAGCTCGTCCCTTGGCTTGGTGCTATCATCCCCATGAGAGCCTCTCTCCTCTCCCACCACTGTGTTCAAGAAATGTGACCGTGTGTGGATGCAGCCCAAGTTCACAACCTTTCTCAGCTCTCGACAGCCTTTCACAGCTGCTGCAATACTTTAAAATCAATAGCTTTAAACGTACACCTTCCTTTGGGAAATCATTAACCTGGGATATGGAGTGAAATATTGACACGCCCTCTAGCCAAGATGAACGGCATCCATAAATACGCTGGAAAGGGCCAACCCCCCAGTTCATCTGCCTTGATAAACCCTTAAAAACATTCCCATATCCCAGGACAAGAGAGCATCTCACCTTCTCTGCTGAAATACTTAGTGGAATAGAGGGTAGATTTGAGGGTCTTACTCCCTCCCATTTGATAGAAAAGGAATCTGAGGTCTAATAGACTACGTTCGGAGGAAAACACTTCTCACCTGAGGATTTAGCTCTCCTCTCACACACTTCACGATGTCTCGGGTGGGCTGGGTTCCACGGGTCCAGGGGGAGAAGTAAGGTCAGTGTGCTGCATCTAAATCCTCAGTTCTTGGTCGTGCCGTCCAGCGGGGATCTTGAGCCCCCAGAATGAAAGGCCCAGTTCCCACTGAGGAAATGTCGACAGAAAGGCAGTGTGCCTTGTGTTAGTGGTCTACCATGCCTCTAGGCATCAGTGTGCCCAGCACCCAATGCCCCGTGGAGACCCAACCGGTTCTTAATTATAATCACATCGAAGATGTCCCAAGTAAACCAAAACTGCGCAATCACTTAGCCACTGGTTAATACTTAGACTATGTAGTCATCTAAAAAATGCAATTCAGGGTGAATCACGGCGCAGTAACCTAAACAAAATCTAATTGACAAATGAGCAGCATCCCCTTTGGTCTATGAGGCCAATTCATAACTTCCCTGCTAGGAGTTCCCTGAACCTTGATCTGCAGAATTCAAGGCAGCCAGATGCCAAGTTCTTCTCCGTTTGAAGCTAGACGTAGCAGCCGGTCCAGGGGAAATCAGTTTCCTGATTAAAGCCCGAGCACTTTGGAGGGGTTTTCATGTAGTATCACCAGGTGCTGACAGGGGAAGGAGGCGGGTGGAGCCCAGCAGACTACAGTCTGAATTGCAGCTCTTCTAGGCTTTACCAGCTAAGTGTCTTTGGGTAAGTTCTTTGCTCAGTTTTTCTATCCGAAGTAGAGAAATTAATATACTACCTTGGTAGACACAGTATCAGTAGATAGGATACTACCTTGGCACACACAGGTATCAGCAGATAGGTGTAGACATAGGGAGAATGATGGACATACTTGACTCCTAACTGAAAGACTAGTCGTTTGAACCCAGCCAGAGGGCCTGGCGGTCTCCTTTGGGAGCGTGCCATGGAGCAGGTCTGTGCTCGCTCGATGGACGCTACCACCAGTCAGGATCGGCTTAATGGCAACCAGGTTTTGTTTTTACACATAAATATGCACCTACTACTGATAGCTCCGAGCATAAGGATAGTTATTCGAGTGTTTTGCTTTTGGATCGAGTAGACAGTAACATTGTTCTAGTAGCATGATTAATTAACATTTTTAAAAATTACATTGATAAAGACTATTTCCATCACTCCAAAAAAAAAAAAATTACATTTAGAACTCTGATTTTCCTCTGGAAATGAACTTGTTTTGGTTCATAGCTTTGGAAATGTGCATCTGTTCTTTGGACCACAAACTGGGTCCGTGGAAACAAGGCGATCGGGATCAGGTCCTGCCATTTGGGGCACAGAGCTGAGTGGGCTGCACTGGCCAGTGGCCACCATCTGTGATACAGAAAGAGGCCAGGTCTCCTCTCAGGACAAGCGAGGCTTGTTCTCTATACCTAGTCGACACATACGAGGAGACTTCACAGAGCTTAGGAGGAAGTTTCATTACCCTTTCATGCCATTTCCTGTGAACCTTTTGAAGGTTCTTCAAAAAATTCCATTTCCCATGAACTTTTTGAAGCCTCTTCATACTTCAAGTCAAATGAGTAATTTGAAATTCTCTGGTAGGGCAATTTTGAAAAGGTGAGCTTAACTTTAAGGCTACACTTCACTTGACCCTATATATCCCAACATGAAACCAATATATAAATGTGTTAATATTACATCAGACATTCTTTCTTTTGCAGTAAAAGTTCAAAATCCAGGGTGTTTCTTACTCTTACCTCAGATGCTTCATCTTCATCAGATATATTTGGTCTATATTTAGATTTCATCAGGTTATAGACGAATAAATACATTTCCATTCCCAAAGTAGCCCAATCACAATGAAAAGTTTTCCAATATATAAGTCGGAGATTTAAAAATATATTAATCATAGTAATAATAATAATAAATAAATAAACATCCAGCTCCTCAATCCCACCAGCCATAGAGTTATACTTCAGGGACTTAATATCATTCCACGGGGCCAGTGGACATCATGTGACAGAGAAGCTCTGGATTGGTCTGACCCTAAAATCCCAAGACTTAGAGACTTTGCTCCCACGCCCACATAAAGATGACACAGACGATGAACCGGCAGTGGCTTGCCGAGAGAGGGGACAGAGTGGCAGTTAGGAGAACTGGTGTGGGCTCGAATGCCCTTGCTTGGGTAAACGTGAGCAGTGCTTTCGCAGGTCTGACCTCTAGTTTGATCTCACTGGAAGTTAGAAACACTGACTTAGAAAATGATCAGAAGGAGAAAGAAGCCAGTGGCTGTCTGGTAACTACTCAAGGAGAGGGACAGCAAGAATAGAATGAATTACCAGCAAAAAGATTCTGAAAAATTTGGTGTATAATTTTTGGCATGTATTCTTAATTATGACCCTGTAAGTTCGTGCAATAAAAGACAAAATAAATTAGACTTCATAAAAATGTAAAGGTTTTGTGCATGCATCAAATACATTTCTCAGCAAAGTGAAGAGACAACCGATAGCATTGGAGGACGTTTCTGGACACCACGTATCTGAGTGGAGTTTCGTATTGAGACTTTATGAAGAACTCCTGCTGCTCAGCGAGGAAAGATCAGCAAGTCAACCTTAAAACGGGCAAGGATTGGAAGAGATATTCCACCACAGAAAAGATACAAATAACCAGTAACCACATACAATGATGTTCGATGACACGAGGGAAACACAATTCCAAGCCAGCATTTCACCCCACGAGGATGACTCATTTGACTCAAGCCACGAGGAATAAAGACGGTGGAGAGAAAACAATGCGTTTGAATGAGGCTGTTGGTGGAGAATATTGAAAGTGTACAGTGAGGATGTCCCTCAGAGGTAAAGATGACAAGACTTTGTCTCATGTACTTTGGACATATTATCAGAGACCAGTCCCTAGAAAAGGATGCCATGGTTGGCAGAAGGGCAGCAAAAAAAGAGGAAGCCCTCAACAAGATGATTGACACCTAGGCGGCAATAATGGTCTTAAACATGAACAACAATGTGAGCACGGTGCACAATGGAGCACTTGTCCAGATGGGAAGTTGTGGAGCCCAGTTTATCCACCAGCAGAACTGTCATTGTCTGCATTGTGATGTACATGCCTCCTTCCCCCTATCTTGACATGAATTTCCAGTAAGGTTCACTCATGGTAGGAGTGTGTTTACTGGGGGGGACTTTAGCACAATGTTGTATGGCAGGAATTGAATGGTCTTCTCCCTCCCTCCCTATCTTGATAAACCGATGCCAGCTGAAGTGAGGGTTCTCCTGTTGAAGGGGTTTTAAAGATGTACATATAAAGAGGGTGCGATATAAGGCATGGACACTAGGCAGGCTCTCCACCTCTTTGCTTGGGAGACCAGATTGAAGGTTACAGAAACCGAGAACAGAAATTGGCCTTCATCTTGATGTGTCATCTGACAGTAGTGGACTCAGACAGTTGCCTTTTGTGATTGACTCACTTCACTCAGCACAACAGTTCCCAGGTTGAGTCATGTCATGAGGTGATTCATGGTTTCTTCACTGTTTTTAGGACTGTATAGTATTCCACAGTTTCTTTATCCATTCTTCTACTGATGGGTATTTGTGCAGTTTCCAGCTTCTTGCTATTATAAACTGGACAGCACTATGTTTAATAGCCAAAAGGTGAAAACAATGCAAATATTCATGAACAGATGAACTGATAAACAAAATGTGGTATGTACATGTAATAGAGTATTATTTAGCCATAAAGAGAAACCATGTTCTGATACATGCTACAACACAGATGACTCTTGGAAACATTTGCTAAGTGAAATAAGTCAGTTATAGAACGATAGATAGGGTGTGACCCTACTAATGTGAAATGTGCGGATGAGGTTAATGCACAGAAAACAAAGCCATTAGTGGTCACCAGAGAGAGGTGAGAGGGAGAAATGGGTAGTTAATGTTTAAGGACTGCTGGGTCTCTGTTAAATGTAGGGTCACATTCTGGGAACTGATCGTGGCGACAGTTACATAATGTGGCAAACGCAACACCACATGTAAAACTGGCCAATATGTCAAGTGTTTGTCACATATCTCTCACTACAATAAATTTTATGTTTTTTAAAGCTAGACCTGAAAGATTTAGAACACATTTTTAAAAGACTCTGCCAACATGATATATCTTTTGGTCACAGTTTAAGAACTATAGATGTTTTACAAGGAGCTCATTTTTCCCAGAGGAGATTGCTCACCTAATAAACCTCTAGGCATGCTTCTCGGGCCTTCCAACAATTCCATGGAGCCTTCTGCAGTTAGAGGGGAGGTGATAAGCCATGATGCTCATTCTTGACCCCCATGCCTTTACACAGGTTCTTGCCTCTACCTGGAATCCCCCTTCTGAGTCCCTTTCTTCCTGGAACAATCCTCATGTTTCATAACTTAGCTCAGATGGCCTGACGGGCTCCTGGAGAGTGGATTGTGCACTGCACCCCAGCAACCGTGACAGCTGTGGGACAGGAAGTCGCCAGCCCAATGCAATGAGTCAGCTCTCGCTCCTGCGGGCCCCACGCAGGGCAGAGCACAGCTGGCTCCTTAGGACGCTCAGGGACTGATTTTTCTGAAGTAAATTGCTGGGTCTATCTTCTGAGGGGCCTCTGGGTCAACTTGAGCCACCCGCCTTCGGTGAGCACCAAGAACTTAACCACCTAGAGGCTCCGTGCTGAAAACATGCCGACGCGAGGAGGTGAAGTGGGTCAGCATGCTCTCCCTCCCAGCCAAGGTCACGTGTGTGTATAGAACCGATGGTTTACTTCTCAGGAGAATGCAATCTCTGGGGCAGGGGGTGGGGGGGTGGGGGGTGCAAGAAGGGCAGGAATAGCACTAAAGAAGGATCTGGATGTCTCACCGTGCTGGCCATTCTTTTCCAGTCATTTGATCTCATCCTGAAAATCGTCGGATGAGGGGAGTGCTCTGACTTCGCTGGAGAACGGAGGAGGCCTGTACGAGTCAGTCGGCTCAGAGCACAGCTTGCTCCCTTGGAGGAGACAGCAGGCATTGGTGAAAATAACAGTAACAGCAGAGCGCACACGGATTTGCTCTTGTGCCGTGTTCTGGCCCAGTGACCTCATTCCATTGCCACAACCACAAGGGGTGGTTTTAGTGGTTCGGGCCTCTTTTCCCACACCAGGAAGCAGAAGCTGGCCCGGGCTGAGCGCCATGCTCACCACCACACAGTCCCAGAGAGGAAGGCTGAAGACTTTGAATCAGCAGCAGGATTTCCAAGTACCACCTTAATCATCGCCCCGACTCTGGAGGCCCTACTCAGTCCTTAGAAGGATGCACTTGAGACTCCGGGCTGCTCTGGTGTTAATTGTGATTGTTAACTGACATCGACTAGTTAGTTGTTTTACTCCGCTCTTCTCTTTCTTTCATTTGCTTAGTCCTGCTCTCTACAACCATACCTGTGAAATGACGGTCTCACATACCGGTTTGGACTTTCCCGTGAACAGCGAAGGAAGCTCACATTCTGGTAAAGAAAGCAAGGGAAAGCCGTCTGCAAATTGCCTGACTTCTGTGGTCCACCAGTGCTAAGAGCACTCCCCGTGGACCAGCACTGCTTAGAAAAGTCCCTTGTTAATGGAACCAGAAAGGCCTGGTCTTGGTCTAACACTTCAAAGGACGCAGAGACAGGACTGGGATCAGATCTCTGGCCCAGGGTTCTCAGCTGGCATCTTCAGAGATCTCACCCCTACCGCTAATATTCACTTTGCTTAAAACGTTGAGAAAATAAGTAAAATGTGGATGTTTTGCTCATCATTGATGTTTTCATATCAGTTGTGTGCACATAAACAATTGAATTTGACCTAAAGCTCACACCATATATAAAAATGAGCTCAAAATGAATCAAAGATCTACATATATGACTTAAAATCAAAGGATTCTTAGAAGAAAATATAGGGGAACATTTTGGGATCTAGTCTTCAACCAGGGGTTTTTAGATAAACAACCATCGAGAGAAGTAGTCAACGACAAAGTAGGTAGATACGCGCTATCAAAATCAAAGCTGTCTGCATAAAAGGACTTTCATTGACTAAGCAAAGAAGCAACACTTGAGGGAAATGTGTGCGTGCAAGGGCTTAATAGCTGGAATATACCAAGAACTTCTACCTACGAATTAACAACCAAGAGACAAGCGAATCAAAAAGGACCCAAGGACCCCAAGCCCGCCCATCAAAGAGTGTGCAAAAATGACCGGGAAACCCTGAACATGCGCTCACCACCACGGCCCACGGGGAGAGGCAACCCAACGTGTGCATGCCTCCCGCTTCAGTCTCACAGAGAGAGCAAGGGTCTTAAAATGGGGGAAATGGATGTCGGTGAGGAGGTAAAGAAATCTGAAACCTCATCCTTTGCTGACGGGAGTGGAAAATGGTATAGTCACTGTAGAAAATGATTTTGTTGTTTCCAATAACTGAAATATAAAGCTATATCATATGACCCGACAACGACACTCTTAGATCTACTCGTACACCCAAAGACATGAAAGCAGTGATACCAACAGAGACATGCATGCCATTGTTCACTGCGACATTGTTAACAAAGCCGCCCCCCAAGGAAACAACCCGAATGTCCATCAGCAGGTAACCAAGATGTGGTGCACACACACAACGGCTGTAAGAAAAACGAAGTCCCGATAAATGACGCTGCGTGGGTGAACCTCGAAAATACTACGCTGAGTGAAAAATGGCAAATATCATGTGATTCCACTAACACAGATTAGCAACGGCAAGTAACATGGGCAAATGTACAGGAATTAGACTTCAATCGTGGTTATCAGAGGCAGCAGGGACCAGGACAGGGGAATCATTGCTTAGAGAGCAGTGAAGATCGGCTTGTGGGGATAAACTATTTGGCAACAGCTGTTAGTGATGTCTGTACAGTCTGGTTGATGTAATCGGTCTCACTGAATTGTACATGAACAAGGTTGAGTTGGCCGACGTAGCCCCACCTGCATTTTTCAACAGTAGAGAAGAATATGTATTTCTATTACCGAGCATATTAGTGTTCTCATACGTACCCACACTGACGGAGTAGAGGGAACCCTGTGGGACAGTTCCACTTGGCCACATGGAGCTCTGTAAGTCAAAGCCATTCAAAGCACACAGTAAGAATATAAACAATTAATACAGTCATTCTAATGCTAACGTATTGTTCCCCGATGGAAGATAAAAGCACCTAAGGCTCAGGACAACCGTATGCTGGTCTTTGTTAAGTTGTTCTTCTTCAGGGTCCCAGGAGAGACTCGCCCTGGTACCAACCGGCCTAGCCAGCAGCTTCGAAACTTGGATGCCCTTTCAATGGTCAGCCTCAGTCTCTAACGCTTCTGAGAAATTCCATAGCATCCTTACATTTTTCCTCCCATTTATTTACTGGCATTTATAACTCTTCTTCCAAAACTTCTCAATGTTTCTCTCTGGGGCTCTTTAGCCTCCAACCTTCTACCCCTGATCCATGACCCACTGGACCCAACTACCCAGTGCAGCCACGTGGGCTGCAGTTCTGCTTTAGAAAGGAGGGGACCAGCCAGCCAACCAGACGTGGCAGTTTCCACTTTCAGTTCCTAATGCACAATGTTGCAGGTTTCTTACAGTTCCTCAGGGGTAAATCACAGACCAGAATTAACACATCACCAACCCAACTTCCTCTTCCCTGCATGTCTGTTTAAAGTTAAAGTGAGCAACAGATTCAAATATCAAAGGCACAGCGCCCCTAAATTAGCCAATCAGCTCCAAATATGGCTGGAAACAAGAGCAGGGGATAATGCTTTTCAATCAGTGGACAACACTTTGAAAGTTTAATTATAAAAGGGACCCGTTTATTTCAAGCTAAATGAATCTTGCCACTTCTCTGTAGGCAATACACACTACATGCCGCCAGCCTAATCCCGCTCTCTTACCGCCTGCAGTGTAAAAATTGCCAGTATCCCCACATCCAATATATTTTCTGTTATTGTACCATCCTTTAAAGGTAATGGCAAATCTTTGCTCTGAAATGGTTCGAAGAAATCCACTTTCTGAGCAAACTCTTTAAATAAGAACTGATCTGTGCTGTCCTGAGAAAACAGATTAGAATCAGCGCCTACTGAATTGGCAATCACGCCATCCACTCTCAGGTGCCAGGTCTGTAGAGAAACATGCTTGTTATCTGTGCCTGCCAACGACATGCGGACCTCGGTCCCAGGGGGTCAGGCTCTGGAGAAAACTGCGATGAGTCATGTGTAAGTCAAGCCCCAGAAACAACTTCTTGGGTCTGATGTGATTGTCCTCACGCATTTTACATACAGCTCTGGACATCGTGCGTTTCTCCATCTGGTGGTTCTCCCTTGTCGCTGCAGCAGGAAGCACGACGGTGGGCCCTGTGCCAGAATCAAGAGCCAGCACTAAAGTTCAAATGGGATTCAAGGTGTGGCACGTCCACCAGGCTGAGAGCATGTCTGGAGGAAATGCAGGCTGGCCACTGAGGACAGGCAGACCTGCCTCCAACAGGTGGTATCGTGCACATCATAGAAACACCAAGAAGCCCCGCTTTCCTCCGTGTGTTAAGAGTTGATCCATGTCTACAAAGGCATGTGTTTGGGAGATAATAGGCACTTCTGGAAAATTCTGGAAATGCCATAACTACCCCAAAATGATACGCATGGGTGTAGTCATATAGGAATGATAACACCTCTCCAGCCCGAGCTGATAAAATGGGTCATGTGTGTTTCCTTCACAAATGACCGTGATGTGACGCTGGGTGGACACAACCCTGTCGACACTCTCGGGGGTTGCAGGTGTCCCCGGTGGCTGCTGCAGACACAGTTGCACACCTGGTCTGATTAGGCCTCTCTGAAGGCAGCTCCTACAACACGTTCCCCTTCACTGTCACGCGCATGACAGTCCTCCCCAGACTGGTGATGCTGTCCCTCTCAGAGTGACCCACTGGGGCTGGGTTCTGGTCCTGGGGACCGTGAAGAGAAGGGACTCCCTGCTCCCTTGATTCATTCCTTCTTCCCTAACAAACTTGGCAAACTCCAAAAAGATTGGCAACATTCACGAATAATCCCACCTCCATTGCGTTCACTCTCCAGAAAGCACAACCTGCCAGCATGAATTAACGCATCCAGAGAAAGAGGACGCTTCCCGCTCCAGTAAAGACCACTGGCTCACCACCCGGCGCCCGCCATTCAGAGCTGTCCTGCAGCGCTGCTCGGGGTCAGAGTGGGCTCGCTGGTGGCGATGAATGAGAGCGCGCTCCGGAAGCAGAAACGTCAAGAACACAGCTTCTCTCACTCCACCTTCACGGAGCCTCAAAAGAAACCCCAGGGACTCGGCCAGGCGAAGTCAATTCTTCATTTATTCAACCAAACCCTGACTGTGTACTCCTCCCGCCACCGTGGCCATCGGAGCGCTTGGAGAACAGGCAGAAGGACAGCCGGCGGGTCTGCGGACACCAAGGAGCCTGCGCAGCGGCTGTGGTTTCTGGGGAAGCTTCTCCCTCTTCCCGTCTCACGCCGGCCCATGACACAGAGAGCACTCTGGCCACGAGGCTGACAAGCCAGGCTTTCATTTGTTGCAGGTAAGATCTCAGCTGAGTTTCAGAATGGTGATATTAGGTACGCGCATGAGATACATGGATGGTTTGAACCATCCACAGATATCACATATTAGTATGTCGAAGATACCAGCAATAGACTTCTGCTACAATGCAGACAAAAGTAAACAATTAAGCCTTGTATTGATGACGTGGAGTCAGAGGGTAAGTACTTTTGAGGAGCAACTCAATTTAGTTAAGCAAAACACTGATTGCAAAGAGTAAATATTAGTACATGGAAACTCTGGGGTTGATCATGTGCACCCTTAAATGCTAACCTTTGCTATGGCTGAGAGAATCCACTCCGACAGACTCCACCACCAATTGTTATCATGCCGGCAGTTTGACATGCTCTACTGGTGTAAGCAGGAAAGTGGGGAAATGGGCGCCCCAGAAATAGTTCGCTGATGCCCCTACTTGAAATGGGTAACTTAGCAGAGGGAGTCCATGGCTCTATGTCAAGGCAGCCCTCTGAAGAGGCACCATTTTTTCATGCCGCCTCCTTCCACGCATGGATGCTTCTGAAGGCTTTTTGCTCCAACAGTGAGTCTCACCAGCAACACTTCACCAAACCACAGTGTTAAGTGCATGGGTACTAGGGTTGACGTTTCCATGTATGTTCCTGGGCTTTCATTTCCTCATCCCCCCACCCCCCCACCCACCCCCCAGCTAGTACTTCTCCACTTTGTCTGCATGGTGTAAGCACGCCACCATTTCAAACTGTCAAATTAGATTATGTCTGTTTCCTCAACTTCCTTCATGGAAAGGGGTAAGATTATAAAAAGGGGAGAGCTGGTGTTGACCTCCCAGTGTGGAATGACAAAGGGGATTAGGGTCTCCACTCAAGGAACTAAGTCAGGAGAGGGCTGAGGGGGTCTGGGGAGTTACTCTTTCCTAAAGGCTGGAACGAAGAGCAGAGAAAGTCTGGGTAAATCCAGCTGTCTTAACTCAACCTCTGTCCAGGCTCATTATCAATCACGAATTTATTAATTTAGTGAAGCAAATCACCACAAAATGTAGTTGAGTTCTATCTTGATTTGAAGGGCTAGTTGTTGCTATTGTTGTTGATGACTTTTTATTTTGATAATTATAACTTCGCAGGCAGTGATCCACGATATAGACATACATTAGGTCTTGGACCACGGCCCATGGTGCAATAACACCATCCGCTATCACAAATAAGATACCGCGAGGGCTTCTCTCAACACAGAGATCCCCAACAAGAACCCTTTCTAACCACACCCACACTCTCCTGAGCCTTCTCCTGTCTTTATCACCGGCAGCCTCTCGTGGGGTCTCCATTTCTATAACTTTGCCCTTTCTATAAGTGGGTTTACCCAGGGCGAGGGGGCACTGCCTCTTGAATGCCAGGTAGGAGTGGAAGTGCAGGCTCACCACTTGGCGCTGCGGACGCCATTGGCCAGTGTTGACCCTAGAGCGGAGGAGGGCTACCTCACTAAAGCTGGAGGGTGGGCTGCGAGTCTCGGGTCCCCACTGGCCCCCTTGGATAGCCCTCTAGTGGGAGGGGCAGGAGTGTCTCATTGCTGCTCCCCTCTCAGCCTCTGTAGAAACAATAGGCAGGTAGCGTTACTATTGCTGAGTGTGGTGGGCATCCAGCCCCCACCCCTGGCTTCTACTGGCACCATGAGTAGGGGGAAGGAAGCCCTCATCATCAGCCAGCATAGCTACAACTCCCAGCTCAGACTTCTCAGACGCCACCTGGCAACACCCAGGAAGTGTGATGAGGGGGCACCTTGTTATACAGCCTGGCAGACGATATCACAGGGCCCACTTGGCCTTTGCTCAAAAGAATGGGAGTGTGTGTGTGTGTGTGTGTGTGTGTGTGTGTGTGTTCATGGAAGGAGTCTCAGTTTTTACTGTGGTGTTTGGCTAGAGTAGGCTTTATTGTCTCATGTTTCCTACACAGCTTTTGTTGGGGCTCTTTCCCCCAGTTAGGGTGGCATTTCTAGGTTGGCCATTTCTCAGGTCCTAGCAGGCCATGTTGGTTTGTACATACTCTTCAGGGTGTTTGGTTGTACTTAATGGGAATAGTGTATATACCATCTCTTAAGTGGACATCTCCATTATTATTTTAAAATATGGGTTTCACCTAAATGGATGGTCACTTCCATGACATGGGTCAAACTAACTCCATCAGGCTACCAAGTGGTTCAACTAGAAAATTAAAAGACCTGGCTTATTTCAGAGTTCTTTTCTCTGCGTTCTGATGGCCCGAAAGAGGAGGTTTTCCATGATGCGAAGTAATTCGACCACATCATGAGATCCAAGTAGCTCAACTACATTGTTATTTTAGTGCTAGCCTTTCATTCAAACATGCTTTCCTTCACTCATCACGTCTCCAGTGCCCATGTGATGCCTAGGTCTCTGTTAGGTTACAGAGAGACAACATTGAGATGGCCTGAGGGTGGCAACACTCTTTTCCCCTGCAAGGGCTTATCAGTTCATCCTTCAGAGCTGTGCCGTCTCCTCACGGTGCTATCCTGTCCAAAGCCCACGCAGCTCGTAGGAGACGGAGCTCGTGTTTTAACCCCGGCAACAGGACCAGGCCAGAGCTGTCCTCTCCCTAGTGCTTGCATGATTTTTAAGGAATTTCCCTTGCTGATACCAGGAGGAGAGTGTCGGGAAAGATTGGGTCAAGATGTCAAATGCTACAGGGATGGAACAGAGGTCACTGAATTTAGCACCGAAGGAAACCCCAGTGACTTTGGAGAGCCTGGTTCTAGGGAAAAGATGGAAGTTGAGGCCATGCTGGGCTCGTGCAGATGTGAACAGCCAGGGAAGAAACTCAACCTTCCTAATGATGGTTCTAGAACAGTGGAGAGAGACTTGTCCTTCTTCTTAGTATCAGCCACTTTAGGGTTTCGTGGTTTGTGTCTTGAAAATGCGTCTTCAAAATCCTTTGGAGAATGCTGCTGATTATGAACAGCACAGCAGCTATAAAATTCACGGCCCTTCCTCCCCAGAGCAGTCTCCGCAAGCTCAGAATGCCAGGCGAGTTATGGTCATGGCCTTCTAAATAAATTGGTTTTCCACCCAGCATCTCCAGCTGATATTTTCCACAACACTCAAACCCCATTCTTGTTTGCAGTAAAGCAGTGGAATGAAACCATACTCTGTTTGTTTTCCAGCTCACATTATGACCTACTATAAAAAGAATTAATATTCATAAATCTTTTTTACTGCCCTAATGGCGATGTTTTAAAGAGGCGATTACCACCTGACATGGGGGCAGGCTAAGGACTGAAGGGATCTTCAGAGAGCATGCTATCCTATTCCCAAGTGAGGGTTCAAAGAGGGAAGTGAGGGGGAAGGCTCACATGTTTAATGTGGGGGCACACGCATGGACGTTTGGAGAAGATTTTTCCATAAGGGCTCCAGATACTTTGGGGAGAAATGTCGTGAAGCTTTTTGTAGAGTGTCTGGGAACAAAAGCAGGAGTGTTAAGCATGGCTTATGTAACATAGAACACATCACATGGTCAATCTTTCTGAAAACTTCCAGATGAGACCGACACTTTGAGAAGCTTAGGAACGTCACCCGTGATGTCCATGTTTTCTGTAACTGAAGCTTCCCTATGGCTCTGACAGCTAGATGGTGGATTGGCTTCAGCTATCCGTATCGGACGACAATGGCCTGCAGGCTGAATAGCTGTCCCCTTAAAACTGCCCACCGCGAAGCTGACCACACTGCAAACCCAGCACTATCACAGCACGTGAACCAGACAGAGAAACTGTAGAGAAAAGGCCTGGCTGTTCTGGTCTGATTTTAATTAGGAGCGTCAGGAAAAGGGAGCAGAATGGCTTATATTGTGAGTGTCCTTCTTCTGGGGTCGGAAGGCACCAGAAGGAGAGAGCGTTCCTTGACGACACGGTGGCTGGGTTTCCATAAAGCAGCAGGGACGAAACAGCAAAAGCAGAGCTCATTGGGTAAGACAGCTCAATGGGAGAGCAAAGGAAGTGCAATCACCAACTTTGAGGGTGGATCGTAAGGACAATGCTAGAGCTCGTATTAACCTAAGAAGCTAACCAAGTCTCGGGAGTCAATGAGAGTCCGAGAATCAAAAGAGCTCAAGTGGGAAGGGCGGGTGTCCAAGGAGAATGATGGGACCATTTCGTGCACAGGGACAAGAGCACACCGTGGCCCTGAGCTGGAAAGGCACCAAGAGCGGGTGGTGAGGGTGGGAAATGGGCGCCAAGGGATAGTGTGTAGAGGATTGCTCGCTCCCTCTGAGGTGGAGATTTGGAGTGTGACGGACGCAGTGGGAAGAAGGGTGCCTGTATTTTCTGACTTCCCTCTACTTACTGCTGCGCGGGTGCTTTTCTATCACTACTCTGATAGAGCTCACACCAGGATCATCCGTGGCCAACTCAGTAGGGACAGTCCCGTTCTTACCTAACTTGACTCTGGCCCTGGCGGATTCTGGTAATGCTGCCCTTGCCCAATTCCTTCGACTCCCTCCTTACCCCTTCCTGGACGGAGCCTTCATAGCCCCCTTTGAAGGTCTTCTCTCCTGGCCCGTCCCTTAAATGCTGGCCTTCTTCCAGCTTCTTCTTGAGAGAGCCCCTCTTTTCTTTATTACATAGTCTTACTGGACAGCCTTATTCTCACCTACAAGTGGGCGTTCCTATTGATGCATCTGTTCATGTCTTTGTTTTGGATTCCCCAACAGACCCTAGTTGGGAGGACAGTACGGATATGGGGCAATGAGAGAGGAAGGGAAGTCCAGTTACTAAAGGCACACTGTCAAGCCAGCTCTCCCCGTGGGAGACTCGAGCCCTGTCCTATTTGGGGTCTTTGGAAGGCAGCGGAGAACAGAAAGCTTGGAGTGACCCTGCCCACCTCCTTCGGCATTGCTTCAGAGTTGCTCTCAGAACATGCTAGTTCCCCAGGAATTGATAAGCCCAGGAAAAGACGCATTGGGCTGGCAATTGGAAGTTGGGGCCCTGCATTCTAAAGGGATGAGGAGTAAATAGATGGGAAATGGATAGGACTAAAGGTTTAGACAGTTCTCTTTAGTCCAAGTCCCTCCAGCAAACTGCAGAAATGGTTATCTAATGACCACTGGCCATGTACATGCCTATGAATCACATGATTGAGTAAGGTTGTACAAAAACAAGGTCATTGTTCCCACCACTGTCCAC
>NW_022103928.1:63310273-63317452 GCF_000313985.2 Echinops telfairi | reverse complement strand
CCCCCTGTTGTCCAAGTCAAGGCTCAAATGACATGTTTGATTTTCCCTCTGGTTCAGTCACTTGGCTCAATCAGTCCTAACTTCTGGGCATCCCGAAGGCATCCCTGTCTCTTCCCCCCATTCCACTACCTTAGTAAGGTGCCTGCACACCAGCAGCTGTCTCCTTCCTGGTCACTCCGTTTATAAAGGTGCCCCCCTTTTACTTGTTCTCCAAACTACCTTTTTAAAGTTCATGTAGGATCAAGCCACCCCCTTACTCACAGCTGTATAAAAGTCTGTCTCCCCACCTTCCTCGATTGCCCTCCTCTTCCAACACCTGCCTCTACAGCTCTGCGTGACCTGCCTCTGGCTTAATATCCTTAGACACATAGTTCCCCACTCCTCTTTGTGAAACACTAGTAAACATCTCTTGGGTTGAGTCAAGATCCTTCTGACATCAGCAGTGATATCCCTTGTTCACATCCTCTTCTGACTCCGGCCTGAACCTCTGGCAGCTCCCTGTCAATGTTTTTGCCGCAACAGTTGTTGGATGACCTGCAGCAAAAATGGACTTGCCTGTGAGCCTGGGCACATTCCCTTTCTTCGGAATGGGTACACATAGGGATCTTCCTACTCGGTTGGCAGGTAGCTGTCTTTCAAACTTCTTGGCATCAATGAGCGAGTCCTCCCAGCGCTTCATCGGGTTGTTGAAACATTTCCATGGTATTTCATCAATCCCCGAACCCTTGTTTTTGGATAATGCTTTCAGTGCAGTGCGAACTTCTTCCTTCAGTACATTCATTCTTGTTCATATGCTACCTCCTGAAATGGTGGCATGCCGGCTAGTTCTGTTTGGTACAGGGACTCTGTGTATTCTTTCCATCTACCTTTGACGCTTCCTGCATTCTTCAAGATTTTACCCCTAGAATCTTTCACTGTGGCAACTCAAGGGTTGAATCTGTTCTTTTGTTCTTACAGTTTATGATGTTCTGAGCCGGTTCTTCCTTTTGGGTTTCCCAATTCTAGATTTTTGCCTATTTCACTATAATATTTCACTTTGTCTTCTAGAGCTGCCCCTTGAACTTTCCTGTTCCACTCTTTGACTTCATCCTTTCTTCCATTTGCCTTAACGACTCAACAATTAAGAGCATGCTTCAGAGTCTCCTCTGACATCCACACGGATCTTCACTTTTCTCCTGTCCCTTTAATGACCTTGGCTCTCTTCATGAATGACGGTCTTGATGTCCATCCACAGTTCATCAAGTCTTCTCTCTGGAAAGTGGTCGAGCTTATTCCCCAAGAGGGATGCTCATCTGCCACTATTTTTCTAAATAGTACATTGCCATGAGCGTTGTTAAGCTTGACGAATGGGCATTAGAGAAAGCAATAAAAGGAGAGAGCCAAAGATATCTTTTGAACCTGTTCCTCCTTGAAGATCCAGTGATCTTCAGCCCTGTACCAAACAGGTTGTGCCACAGCCTTGTCCTCTAGGAAGAGAGAATCTAGCTCTCTCTCTTTTCAGCAGGATTCAAACCTAGAGTTTCACATCCTTGCCTTTCTTGAGCTCCATATCCTCAGAGCAAGCTACCTAATGACATTTCTACCCGCCTGTCCCTCAAATACTTCAAACCCAACAGTCAATCTGTGAGGATAAGATGTGGCTGTGAGTATTTATGAAGATTTACAATCTTGGAAATTTTATCTTATGTTACAACTTTTTTTCAGGATGGCCATGGGCTTGGTTTGGTTTGGGGTAAGCATTGCAGGAACAAAGACCATCAGTGAGCTTTAGAGAAGACAAGTCCAGGAAAGAAAGATCCTAGGAATGTGAGGGAAACAAGTGCTTTGGAAATGCGAAGGTCTGGGGTGTCTATGACGTTACAAGATTTGTTTGCTCATTTGTTTGAACAAAAAGTGTTGTAGTCAGTGCCCGGCCCCTCTTTCCTGGGCTCTCCATCTCATTTCCTTGACCCTGCATGTAGCGTGCCTTCACCTTCAGCAGCCTGCCCTGCAGGCTCTGTGACAGGGCTGTCCTTGGGCTACTGGAGCCTACCATGCCTGAAAACACCAAGAGGCAGGCAGCCTTTAACCAGCTGAGAATGAGAAAGGTCAAAGCTCACTGTCCAGTTTTAACCAGTGGCCTGGTGGGTGTGTCCATGCTCTCTATCCAGAGTCCCCCTTCCCCCGGGGAGCTAGACCAGCATGACACTCGCTTGGAAAGCCACTGGATACCCTTGCTTGCTTCCTTTTCTTTCCTTCTCCTCCTTCCCACTGGGTTTTCCTGGGATCCTCACCCATGACACCAGCTTCGCGAGATTCCTCTTCCACTGGAGGTCTCACCGGGAGCGATGCCTGCCAAGAGGGAGGGCCCTGAGTGAGTACCAGGCCCTGCCCGCACCCTTTCTGCACGATGCTTCCCTTGACCTTCACAGCCAGCCCGTGAAGCCATTCTACCCATGGTGAGACCCGGGCTCGGAGAGAGTCGGCAATGTTCCCTTCGCACAAGGGCCTCGGGAAGCTCTTGGTTTTGCTTGGGTCTCCCACCTCCTGCAAATTCAGAGCCTGAGATGAGACGATTCGGTGGGGGAGTGATTACAGGAAACAGGGAGAGGAGGGAGGAGCAGGCCGTAGGAAAAGGGGGAGAGCCAACACCAGGAAGTCCAAACTGGCCTCTCTAGGGGGGTTCATCCCCTCTCACAGGATCTTTTGTGGAGCTGTGTAGGACGCCCCTCCCAACTGCTTACCTGAAGGACATGAACGGAGTATCATCCGCCCAGTCTGCCCACTGATGTGCGGGGCTTTCCAGGGGTCATCTCTTTCCCTCCCAGCTCCATTCAGGGTTCTCCCAGGAGAGCAGCCCACCCGCCCTCCGGTTCTGGTAAGAGGGGCACCAGGGCAGAACATGGAAGAAGCAGCACAAGGGACTCTCAGGTTCATGGGTGCAAAGCTGGCTCTCCCAGCAGAGACTAGAGTCAAAGAAAAGGATTGGAGGCCGGCCCAAAGGCTTCCAGAACATACCTCCCTCCCTTTACTGGTTCACACAATCAGCACCTCTTAATAAGAGCCCACTTTTGTGGGGCGTTCGGAGAACTGCACTAGAGACGTTCTTTATATCGGCTTGTCAATTCCTCATCGCCCCTCAGCCGGACACTGGCATTTGGAGAGACTGCAGCTCAGGGAGGTGCATCACTTATCTGTGGTGTGCAGCGGAGCTGCGACAGGGACCCGGCCTGCTGGCTCCTGGGCCGCTGCTCCCACAGAGGCAGGGCAGCCCACTACAGCCCATGGCAGCCTTCCACAAGCCGGGCAGGCCTCGGCTCCAGGCCTGGTTCTTATAGAGGGGAACCTCGCCAGAAACCCAGCCAGGGACCGGATGGCGTCTTATAATTTCTCTGTATCCCCCAAGCTGCCTAGCACTAAATAAATACTTGCTGACTGATTGACTCTTTCCAGCCTTGCTTCCAAGTTTCCCCGGGCCCCTTCTCCAGGAAGCCTCAGCCCCCTCTCTGGCCTTTCAGACTCCCCCATTTCAACCAGCCCCTGAAACTTGGATTTGGCAGAAGAGGGAGCATTAGGTTTTCCAAGAGATGAGCTGGTGGCAGAGGGGGCAGGGGGGGTGTGAGAGGAAAACTCCAAGATGAACTGGGGACTCCTGTCCCGGGTCCTACATCACCTCTCTAAAGGATAGCCCTGCTACATCGCATAGAGCAGCAGGTCAGGGGCTATCTCCCGCCCAGTGGTCGCCCACCCCTTCGGTGCTCAGTGTGTGAGTGTCCCCTTCCACGTGGTGGTGGGGCCTGGAGTCCGTCCTGACTCACTAAGGCCCTCCTGGGAGCAGAACAACCCCTGCCCACCCCTGTGCCCTCAGAACCACGGCTGTCTTGGCGCCCACTGTGGCAGCCACGGCAGCGAGAGCCTTCTTCTTTGTTTCACCAAACACAAGGTCCTTCTCCAGGGACTGGTGTCTCCTGATAACCTGGCCAAAGTATATGAGAGGAAGTGTCGCCATCTATCACCTTCGCAGGCCGGAAACCATAGTAACTCCCACACAGGACTGCTGCTGAGGCGACACTGAGCGAACACAGCGCCTGGCTAGAGGAGCATGCTCCCCAAGGACGCATCTCCCTCTGGTGCTTCCGATGGGCCACGGTTCAGAGCATGCCCGGTTAGTTTTCCCTCTCACAGTATTGACAAGCAAACAGGCTCAGGGAATGCAAATATCTGCACAAGCCTAGAGGTGAAATGCCAACGCACAGAACGACGTGGTTTAAATACGCATCAGAGCTTACACGCGTCCATCACTTACCTGTGGGTGATCAGTCCCGAGGAGAGCCAGTCATCATCCCTGTCATTGTCGGAACATGTCCATGTTGAGAAAGTTTCTTCAAGGGGAAAAACCCCATAAATATTTAGCAGTAGAGAAAAAGTTCAGCCCTCCTAATTACTTGCCTCTGTGGATCAGCAGGACAGTCGAGTTGGATGGCTCAAAGCAATCGCAGAGTTAGTACCAGATAAAATTAAATATCAGGTGGCACATGCAGTAGCGCCTTGGACCTCAACACTAATCGATTTTAGAAGGAGCGTTGAGATGCGATGCAGTTGAGTTCCGAATCAGTTTTTCCCATAAGAAATAACTGAAGATGGACTAATCCATTCTTGACTAGCAATTTTCTACCCTAATTTTGCCTTTTTATACAAAATATGACACAGAAATTTCAAAATAAATAAGTTCAGAGTTAAATAATATGATTAAATAAGAAACACAACATTACAAAGGTTTTTAGCCACTACAGTATGGCCCATACCCTGAGACTGATGAGGATCTGGATCTGTGGACAGGACGTGGGGAGGAGGTATGGAGGAGAGAGTCACTGTTTGGAAGGGAATCCCCTCCCATAAAATCAACTGGTAGAGGCTTTTCAGGAGTTTTTTCCCCCTTCTTTGCCTTTTTTCACCAGGACCTGGCTGGCTTTCTCTAAAAAGGAAATCTGTCTACTGTGGTCTGCTGTTGGCGTTTCCTTAACTGTTTCTAAAAGGGTTTACTAAATTATCATCAACGATATCTATAACATGGTTAACCAGTTCCTTATCATGATGATTGTTTTCAAAAAACTCTGTCTTAGGACCCATGTTTTTTTATCTCAAAACAGTACAAAAAGCCACAAAAACTAAGAAAATTATAGCAAACACTTGGAACACAGCCGCAAAAGGCTTAAACAATGTGTACTAACAAAGCCAACTAATGCCGAGTGACTAAAACACAAACTGCTTTTGTTTATAACAATCACGTGCATCGGGTCGGATTCCGATGTTTTGATCGAGATCCGATGCAAAATTTTCTGAACATTTCTTGTCGAAACCGGATTATGTCGAGTACTGATGCAGTCAAGTACTGGGGTCCTACGTCACTTATCTTGGATGCTCCAATGTAGTCCTTTTGTAAAGCTGTGGAATTTGGTACTGGGGAAGATTTGTCTTCAAACAAGCAGCCATCTCAGTGAAGTGTCAACTAAGTCCGCACGGAAAAAAGACACCAGCCTGTGTGATCCAAGGAATGACACCAATAAAATCAGAATCCAAAGGAAGGATTGGTATCCGAACTTAAATTGTGAACACCCAGTTTTCAGAAGGCTGTGGATAACAGAAGCCCAACACCCATTTGCAGGGTCGCTACATGGATTAAGCTTCTGGTGAATCCCTTCTGATCATAGTTAAGGGTCATGAACAGCCTTAACAAACAAAGAGCATCATAAAGTTGATTATGGCAGATGTAATTAGATTAAAAGGTAATATCTTATCCTTTGCTCTCCCTTTTGTCCAGTTTTAAAGATGCCCCCACCTTTGCTTTTAAATGAAGAGGAAAATGCATGTGGATTAAGTGTCTGGTGAATTCCCTAGGATCACAGACCAGGAACGTGAACAGCCTTGCTATCTCGCAGGGTGAATTTGGAAAATGGATTATTGCAGATGCAGGTAGGTTAAATTTTAACACCCTATCATTTGATCTTCTTTTAAACCATTTTAAATTTATTCTAGTTCTTTTTAATATTCTCTGATTTCTTTTTGATTGATGCATTTCTCTTTTACTGATATTGTTCCTGGTTCTGTTGTTATTTTTGTTTGTTTTCCTGTATATAAAATCTAGGATAGGTAAGTCTATAGGGACAGTAACTGGATTAATGGTTCCTATGGGATATGGCAAGAGAGGTTGGGAGGAAATGGAGGAGCTAATAACAATGAGTACAAGATGAAAATGTTCTAAAATTGATCATGATGACTTTACAACTCTTCTCAATATGACTGAACTACTGAGTTGTGTGATAGGTGACCGGTATGCCACAACACTGTTAAACATGTATGTGCCTGTGAGGGGGCTTCATTTTTAGAGAGGTCTGAGGAGTGGACCCCAATCCCAACTACATGGACAGTCCCCCTCCCACCAGAAGAATTCACTTCAGAGGACAGCACTGAATCTGCAGCTCTGGGAGAGGGACATGTCTGATCAGAGCACACGGGAGCAAATAAAGGGGGAGGAAGAGAGAGTGGAGCACATCCTGACCCACCAAGCCTTGACAATGATATTCCCGCCCAGAGCAGCCAATCCACAGAGAACACCACATGGCTGGCCCCACTTGAGACACAACATCCCTCACTGACCCATAGCCCTACAGGGGACAACACAGGAGACACAGTGTGGGAATTCCGCCTGATCTGATCCAACCACACCAACGCAAAACACTAAGGGCGTAGAACAGAACAGCAGGGGGAGCAGAGCAACGAAGTCCCGAATGAGTACCAAAAACAGACTTTGGGGCAAGGGTGTGGCCCCCCATCATACTCGACCAGAAAACACTCCTAAATGTCAACAAACAGACCATGAACTATTTACAGGCTTTTCTTTTTTTGTAATTTTTGTTGTCGTTGTTGTTGTTTTCTTTTCTTTTGTTGCTTTGTTTTGCTCTGTCTTGTTTTTGTGCATATTATTATCTCTGCAGGTCTATCTAGACAAGATAGGTGGGATAAGTAATCTGGAGGAGAAAACAACTGGACTGACGGTTCCTGGGGGACATGGGAGAAGGGGAGGTGGGGGAAAGGAAAGGGTGTTAACAAACCGAGGGACAAGGGAACAACAAGCGATCCAAAATTGGTGGCAAGGAGGGTGTAAGAGGCCTGGTAGGGCTTGATCAAGGGCAATGTAAC
>NW_022103928.1:63255129-63309241 GCF_000313985.2 Echinops telfairi | reverse complement strand
TCATGAGGGAGGGGGAAGGGGGGAGGGAGGGGAAAATGAGGACCTGATGCAGGGGGCTTAAGTGGAGAGCAAATGTTTTTGAGAATGACGAGAGCAATGTACAAATGTGCTTTACACAATTGATGTATGGATGGATTGTGATAAGAGTCATATGAGTCCCTAATAAAACGACTAAAAAAAAAGAAGTCTAAATACAGGCATGTACATATGTAAATATATTTTTATATGATGATAGGGAAATAGATCTATGTGCATATATATATATTTCAAATAATTTTATTGGGGGCTCATAAAACTCATCACAATTTATTTTCTCCCAGTTTCGATGTCTAGACGTCTAAATTCAGAGCACTGCTGTAGGGGAAGATTTCTCTCTCTCTGCTGGTTCTGTGGAAAAGTCTTTGTCTCCTCCCAACAGCTATGATCAAGCATTCTTTGGAGATCGACATGTGTATTGGCACCCATTGTCCACTAGGTTTCAGGGGTTCTCCATGCAGGCATGCCCCCCTCAAAGGATGAGCTCCACTCCTGGCTCTTCCTTCTCGTTAGTCCTGAATTCCCTCTCCTCTCTGCTGCCTCGCCCTTCTATGATCTCTGGTAAGGCAAAAGGTATCACCCAAGCAAGGGTAAGGCTTGAGTGCATGACTTCAGTAAGCGTGTGACTTGAGTCACACCACCTTGGAAGGCTGACTCAGCACTCCCTTCTTCCTGATCCTGCCTCATTAGCATACAGACAGCTCATGTACCCAGACATTCCTGGGAAAGTGGAATGAAACGATAATGGGATTTTGGCACACAGGTTTCCGTGTCCCACTGCATGACATCCAATACATCATGAATTGTAAGCCAGTTCACAAGGCAGAGGACACAATACTGAGGGGCATTGCCTAGTCATGTGGACATTTACTTTTGGGGGGGGCAGGGGGAAAGGGATTGTGTCCAATCCATGACAAAGCTGTTTATTTTATCCTCAAATAGAGAGTAGAGTTGGGGGTATCTTTATAAGAAGAAACTAAGCAGCCAGGACACAATTTGGCAGCCAGACAGGCCAGCTTGATGGACAGTCAGATAGCTCTACCAGAGGAGATGTAAGATTTATTCTCCCTAACTTCCAAGGTGCAAATCTCACAGTTACGGCTGCTTGCCTGGAACTTTCCTATTTCAAGACCAGGGAGAAAGCAGTCACAAAGAGGCTTTCATGGGAGCTGGGATAGACAGTTCCGCCACGGCTTCAACTGGAAGACCCGCTCAGTGAGGTGGAGCTGGAGGGGTAGGCGTGGGTCAGTCTTCCCTGTGAACTCAGCCGCCACCGAGACATCAGAGCGGGGCTGGTCACAAGCATGAAGTCAGCTCCCTTCCAAAACCAGTAAGAAGCCTTTGAGCAGGCTATCCGAATCGGCTGCCGGAGAAGAGTAAGGATGCAAACCAAAGTTAGAAAATGAAAAATAAAAAATCTCTGAATGGGTTGCTTTTACTGGCTTGTTGGCAATAGACACGTTCAAGGAAACCAGGTTGGTTTCCAACTCCCTTTTTAATAAATTAAAAATAGCTTCTTCTAGACTTAGACACGCGGGCCCCAGATCATTCATTACCTCCGTTGAATAAAAGCATCTTTTCCCATCAGTCAGTCAGCCCCATCTCACTACGCCCTCTACACTGGCAGCTCCTGGACACAGCGCCGGTGAAACCAACCGTGCTCAAGTCCAAGCTCCACGCTCCTTGGACCCCGTGGGGGCTTCCCTTCGTGGGGCATTTCTACAGGAACGCATCCCCAAGATTCACTATTAATTGGGGAAGGTTTATTTACCCTGTAGGTTTGATAATCAATCATCAGATTTCAGCACTTGTTTTGTGGGATTGCATTTCATCACTTGCTACAGTATGTATTATTATTCATTATAGAAGTTTGTTAACTGTGTATTTATTTGAGTGAGTCTCCCTCTAAATAAAGGGGCCTTATAGAGGTGCTTTTTTTTAAAAAAATTAAAGGTTTATTTTTACATCAGCTATTTGCTTTCCTATGCTAAACCTCCGATGAAGGCCCTGCGCAGCATGCAAACCGAATTCCTACTTTTCAGGCCAGGCTCGGGCTGCTGGAAGGATGGTCAAAGCAGCTGCCGGCCCTCCGCCCTCCGCAGATTGGGGTTTGCAGCCCGTGTCAGGCACTCTCCCTGGGGGAAGGAGCGGGCGGGCCGGCTGGTAGGGATTAGGAATGGTAATGCTCAAGCTTCTGCCGACTGCGGAACATTCTTCCAAATCCATGCAAGCATTAAATCGTCAATGAGTTTTCTCATAAAGCAGATATTAAAATGTGTCTGCCCGCTGGTGTTGGTATAAAGTTTTGTCAACATTTTGTGGCACACCAGGTCTCAGCCTCAGGGGTCAAAAACTGTTTTTAACCAAATTTTGTTGTTTCAGTTGCTTTTTTTCTTTCTGACATTCATGTGTTGTAACTCAGACGTGGACTCCTTTCCCCTCCCCAAAATGAAATTTGGCAGCCCTTAGTCTCCAATGCGGTCTGATGCCTTTGGGCACTTTTTAAACATGTAAATGGCCAAGATATTTAGGGTTTTGAGGCTGAAAGACCGTGCACGCACTTTTAACAACTTCTTTCTCTGCTGTATTTAGTGTGCACATTTATTGCACATGTGTAGTATGTGGCACGCCGATTAGACTCGAGATTACTTGGGAAATACACCAGCGTTCACAGGGAGGACCCTCAGAGAGTTGAGTCCCTCGGCTTTGACTGGGGAACAAGGAAGCAGGATTGAGGCAAAGCATGGTCCTCGGCGGTCAGCGAACGAGACTCCATTGCTTCCCGTGCCACCCGGGGCCCAAAGCAACGAGCCTCGTCCCAGTCCCTTTGCCTGCTGACCTGTGCCCACCGTAGTAGGGCACCAGGCAAAGGGTGGGCATCCTGGGCCCTCTAGTCCCTGTCCCCGGCCTCTCCATCCTAAACTGCACCACCTGTGGACTCCACTCCCGGCCTCTTCCTGACACTGAATGGCCTGACACTAGCCCCAGAAGAGTATTTTGAGCACCAAGGAAACACGTTGTACGCCCATCCACTGTCCAGAGAAGTGTGGACGAACAGTTCTTGCCTCATTTGAAAGTGATGGTTAACGATGACCCAAGGAGAGTTCCTTAGAGGTTTTGCTAGCCTTGTGCAAACTGAACGTTTTTCATGCCGTCAATTAAGCCGGGCAGTATAGCATCAGGCACTCATTAGGCGGGACCACTTGAAACTCATGAACAATTTCTTCCTCACGGTGATTTTCAGGAGCTTTAAAACTTGCCCTGGGATGGTGGGAACCTCCCCCAAACATCTCAGACACATTGTCTCTCTGAACCTGAACTTTTTAAATGGTGGTTAAACATGTTGTCTGCTTTAGCTTCCTGTCTATCTTCATCATGAGCCAGCACCTGTTTCCAATAAATTATACACAGAACTGTATCAGCAACACCTTGGCAACGGCTGGCGCCCTTAAAAGCAGAGTGCCCTTGAGGACAATACACCTGTGAACACACAGAGTGTTTATTTAGCTGAAAGCCAAAACTCTAAGTTACATAAAGCAATTATCTAAAGCCTAATGTATGCCCATTATTAACACAAAATAACTCTGTTCTTAAAAACCAATAAAAATCTATTTAAAGGATTTTTCCAAATCCCACTGACATTTGTACTCAACTGGAGACCTAGACTTAGCCTGGGACTTAAAACTGTAATGGTGGGCAAGGGAGAGGTTTGTGTGTGAGTTATAATATGATATTCTTAGCTCAAGCATGGAATGTGGGGCATGACCATGCATGGGAGGGACAGCCAAAGCATTATACTACTGAGTAGGAGATGCCTATTGGAAAGAATCTTTTAAAAATGTTTTTAGTGACTTACATTTTTTAAAAAAAAACTATGGTTTAGAGATTTAAAAGCAAAAAGGAGTGGATTGTTTCAGTTCGTATTTAAATGTAGGCATCGTTCATCCCAGGATCCCTGTCATTACATGGACAACCCACCTTTAACTCACAGCATCACCTTTAGGTAGTGAGGTTAGCAGTATGCGAATGAAAACAGCCAGTCCAGTGTGAGAGAGACCTTCCAGCGTCCATGCATCGTGGCATTCCAGCCACACGCAGCATCGACTGCCCACAGCGCAGGTCCTCACGTACTAGGGCTGCGGCTTCTTCAAGACACGGGATCACGGAGTACAGACTGAATGGTGGGTCAGTAAGAAGGCAAATAGCCCTGGCCATTGAGATGCTTTCTTATTTTCTGGAATTAGATCTGCAGGCCTTTCTTGTGCGCTCCTCTGGGTGGCCGGGAACCACGACGTCCCCGGCTTCGGCAGCTGAGTGCACTAACAGTCGGCAGCACACACGGACTTTCTAAATACAAATAGGACGGAACTCTCATCTCTCCCATCTTGAAGCCTCACGAAGCCCGAGTGATTTTCCACTCAGCGTTTGTAATACGCTAATCCCTGTCTGATACTTCCTGTTGACATTTAATGGAGGGGCCTAGTCGCTTAGGTGAAAATGTGTTTTAGCACTTCTGTTTGGCAGAATGCAAATGCTTGGAAGTAACTGCTAATGAGAATTACAGCTTCCAGATCCCTCCACGTCACGTTGGGTCCTGCAGTCCGCACGGACGAGCAGCCCCACCGGCCAGAGGAGAAAGCTTAGGAACACCAGGCCTGTGTCTTCCGACAAAGGCCGCCGGCTTTCCTTCCATCAGCCACGAGGGCACAGACGGGTCCGGACTCGTGTGTGGACTGAGGGGAGGCCTGAGAATGCAGGCACCGGGCAGCCACACTTCTCTGGGGCGCCGGCTGGTGCTTCCCTCCCTCGGCACGACATTCCGAGCACTTATTCTGGAAGAGCCGCAGAGGTCCCGAGACGAGTGAGGCAGAGGACTGCCCTGTCTCCCGGAGCGCAAACACCTCCTCTGGGCGTCGGAAGCATCTGGGAGGGGGAGCGAGGTCTCGCTGTGCCTCTGTCACCACTGCTGGAGTGGGTCTGGGGCAAGCCACTGCCCCTCCCTCGGCTGCTCCCACCCTTGTGAACGGAGGAGAACAACTCCTCCTCCACCCGCATCAGAGGACTGACGTGCACCTCAAATAAACAACGAATGCAAATGCACCCTGCAAGCTCCCAGCCGGAGTCCTTTCGGGGAGCCCTCTGGCTGTGGTTTTTCCAGCGGGGCTATTTCCCTGGGTGACTTCTTAGTTTGTTGGGAGGCGAAGCGCTGGCCTGAAACTCAGCGCATGCAATGACAGCAGCAGCTTCACTATCAAACTCCAGCAAGGGGGGGGGGGGGGGGGGGGGGGATGTAACGAAAGAAGAAAATGAGAAAAAACGTGTGTTCCTTTCCAACCGTACAGCATTATGCTAATGGGAGCTCTCTCTCTCCAGATATGACTCCCTTCTTTGACTCGGCGTCTTGATTAGGGGCCCTTAAACCCAACTGCGTGTAAACAGGAGAGGCGCCCCATTTGGATTCCAGGCCAGAAGACAGCCAGGAGGGGTCGCAAAAGGGGAGCTGGTTCCACCCCCTGGGCGAGTTTACCTTTAGTGCAGGTCAGGTGGGCTCACTGACCACGTGTATGGCCAAGACTCTGCGAGGACAAGTTTGCACAGGAGATAAGATGTGCTTATGTTTTAGATAAACTGGCTTTGGAATACTGAGAGCGTAATTTGAAAAACATTTTGAAACCCCGCTGGTTTCTTGGCCTGCTTGTCAGATTTCCCGATGGTGAAGAGGCCCTGCCAAGTGTGGATTTAATGCCGATCATGAAACGAGACGAGGGCTTGCGGTTGCTTGATAATAACTGTGATAATAAATTCATCCATTAATTTCTTTCCTGTTTCCCTACATGAGTAACATTAAACCAAGATAGCATGCTATTGGATAGAAAGAATAATATTCCTATTCGGGGGCTTCCAGAGTTTGTGGAAAAACGGAAAGAAAAGATGACGGAAGTTTTCCACAAAGTTTTGGAAGCTCCCTCGTGCATGTATGTATCTATCTATGTAAGTATATCTATATGTCTATATGTATATATGCACTTACACTCTATATGCATGCACACACATCCACATGCTGTGGAGGTGTTTAATGCTGTACATAAATACGTGTCTGTGTTTTTTCCTTCCCCCATCCTTTGGAAGCTCATCTATTTTTGCGCTACTTCTCCAAGGTTCCATCTGTCCTCCCTGCGCCACTTGGAAGAGGATACAAAGATAAGAAGGGAGGTGCACTTAGCCTGGGCCCATCGGAGGCTATTAGAGCAGCAGGCTCCGTCCCGCAGACGGGGCACAGTAGCAGTGCCTGTGTGTCAACGCCCAGGTGGCTCGCTCTCCGCTCCCAACTGTCCTGCAGAGGAACTGAGCCGGCATCAAGTGCCTGATACTAGATTTTGGTTTTCTTCCTTCTCTCTCTCATTTTAGGTTACAGATATGCAACAAGGAGGAAAACTGAGATCATTCTAGAATATTTTCTGTGACTTTTGGCCTGAGTGAATATGTGCCTCCTAGGGACATAATTAAATAGACACCCCCCCCCCCCCCCCCCCCCGTGAAGGTTCAGAGTGACCCTTGATCAGGATTTTACGATGACACTCCAGAGTGCAGTATATACAGTGCACAAGATGAGCCGTAGCGTCTGCCTGCCTGTCTTGAAAGAGAGCGAGGATTCTACAGTGATGTCCTATTCCTTAACCCCACCCTGCTACCTCAAAATAAAGTAAAGAACCAAGAGGAACGGGAGCAATTTTTAATTGCAATCCTTTTGTGTAAGGATGATTTCTAGACATACCCTACCCTTGAGGTTCTGAATGTCTTTTCAATAGACACAAAGCAACAAGGACAAAAACGGAATGATCTCGGTGTATAAAGTATCCTGCTTGTGTGGGATGTGAGTTACTTCCACTTCGAGCTGCCAGCGCATTGTTTAAACCTGCACACCTGCACAGAGCTCGCTGAGCTCAAGAAGTTTCGTAGCAAAAGAATGATGGTCAGTTCCCGGAAACCCTTTCTAAAGAACCACCGTGGTTTCTGTTAGGAATAAAATTCCCCTGGAGTTACCAAAATCCAGTCTAACATCCTGATTTGCTAAGAGACGGGTTGCAGGAGAAACAAGTCAAATGGGGACAGGGTTCAGGAAGATTCTAGAAAGCAGGAAAATGTGGTCATGTCCACAAGCCTTGTTCTGAGTTTAGAATCAACTGATTGTGGTTCCTGAGATGGTTCTGAGTGGTCTCCCCAGGCATGACAGCTGCTCCCCCAGGTGAAAGGAGATAGTAGATGTGAAATAGATTTAAAACTGAGAAAGCGTTCTCAGTGAGGTCTTTTTCAAAGTATCATGACATAGGGGGAATGACCTTTTCCAAGCTTCAAGCTGCATGCAACAGGAAGTCTCTGCTAGTACGAAGGGTTAGCATGCTTGGCTGCTAAGAAAATGGGTGGAGAGTTGAGTCTACTGAAAACATAGCCGCTGGAAGGCCCGTGAGCACAATTCTACTCTGGCATGAACAGGGTCACCATGTGTCGGCATCAATTCCATGGCAATGGGCGTGTTGAGCTTTGTTTTGGGACGGGGTTCGGGTGAGACAGTGGTGTGGCGGGTAATTTGGAATTGCAGCAAGAAAGCAGAGACTTTTTTCGGATTGAGATGTTTGGGGAGCCGAGGGGCTCTTTGGGGATGGCATGGGAGATGCAGATGATGTTCCTGTAGAGAGAAATGCCTTATGACTGCTTTGCTTCACACAGGTTTTGGGGACCCACACACAGTAGAGAGGGGTCTGATAGAGGTCTGTCTCCAGTAGTTGAGGTAAGCTGCAGGCAGGTAGGACAGAAGAAGTAGCAAGAGCAAGCTGATTGCAACATGTGAGAGGTAAAGGGAGATCCTGAGAAACATGTCTGCCAAGAGGAGTCTGAAACAGCCTGAGGAGTCCTACGAGTGAGCAGGAGCCGGTGACTTCTGGCTTGAGGAAACTGGGATCCCTGGTGCTGGCGTTTATGGAGGGGAAAGCTCATGGTTTCATGGGCACCGACTGCAAGCAGCTCTCAGGCTCTATCCTGCTTCACCACATCCCACCTGGGTGGCTCTCTGGCAAGTTACTTACCCACCCTCTGCCCCTTTTCCACATGCATGCATGAAAGCAGAGGTAATGATGGCAACCAGTCCATGGGGTTTCAATGGGCATTGCATTAGACAGTGTATGTTAAGTAGGCAAGGCACTTAGTGACTGTCACATCAGAAATGCTTAATGATAACTTTTGTGACTTTGAAAGCAGCATTTGAATCATTATCAGACCAGAGGAAATATGCATGACTGTGGAGTCAGCAAAGGGAGCCGAAGCAGGGCTGTCTTGCAGGACAAAGGGCTCCCCTATGACACCTGGCACAGAGCAGGTACTCAATAAACAGTTCTCGAGGGTTGAATCATGTAAGTTGGGTCTTTCAGTTCACTGAGTTGACAACCAGCTCCACTTACCAAGTTATTTGTCAACTGTTTCTCAAATGCTCCAGAGAAAAATCTCGCTGAGCTTGCTGGGCTAACACACACCGAGAAACCTTCTGGAGAACAGATATGACAAAACCCAACTCTAGGTTGTCACCATGCACCCCATCATTCTGTGGCCACATCTAGAACTCCTACAGGAATCATTCTGTTTGGGGCCCTTTTGTGTCAAAAGGGTTTCCTTAGCATGTGGAGAGTCGTCACCGAAGGAGATATTGAGTAGGAGTTGGGGAGTGCATATGAATATTTGGGGGTTGCCCTGTGAGCAAAGGCAGGTGCAGTAAATCAAGGCAAGTGCCACCATCTCATCCTCTGCGAGGGGGGAGGCAAACAGAGCTAGTGGCAAGGCAGGAGTTTCCCTTCAGAAGACCACATGGCTTAGTCAGCCTGCCACTCAGAGCCATGGAGAGAAGGGGAGGAGAGGGGGGTCAGGAAACAACACGGAACACGGAACAACGTTACAAAGCCAGGCCACCACTGAAACCTTTGTCTGACCTCTGTTGCCTGGCCCATCACCAGAGAGGCGTTTTAACACACTTCAAAGAGATGAAAAGGAGACCAGACAAGGGTGTGGCCCAAAGCCACACAGGAGGAGCCCAGTTCAAGTTCACGTCTACTTCATCCCAATGTTAGGATTTTCTCATGGTCCTATGGAGCCTTGCTTCCTGTAGTGGGTGAAACTGTCCCCCTGGAGCACTGGAACAATCCAAGAGGGCTGTAAAAGCAGATACCGATACTTTATCCCAGGTTTCGGGCTACAATACAAAGTTTCTCATTGCTAGGAGTAATTTCTTTTTCCCAACAAGGAGGTGGTTAGGCACTTAGACACGTGGTCTCACAGCTTTGGCTCTTTATCATGAACTTATTATCATTTTATGTTCTGCAATCTCTTAGAAGGAAGGGGCTACTCCTTTCTGAGAGACACCTCCCACCGAGTGCTTGTCTGGTTGTTGTGATTAAGGGCTGTCGAGTTGGCTTCTCTTCATAAGAACTTCATGTGTAACATACGGAGACACTGCCAGGCTTTGTACTGTTCTTACAATTGCTGTTAAGATTGAACCCATCATTGCAAGCACGCTGTGAATCCATCTAATTGAGGGTCTTCCTCTTTTTCCTCGATCCTCTGCTTTACCAAGCATGATGTCCTTTTCCAGGGGCTGGCTCTTCCTGACAGCTTGTCCAAAGTCCATAAATTAAGGTCTTGCTTCTAAGAAGCACCCTGCCTGAATGCCCTCCAAGACAGATTCGCTTCTTCTGCTGGTAGTCCGTGGTACCTGCTATTCTCTTCCCCAAACCGTAATTCACTTGTATCACCTCTCCAGTCATCCTTCATTATATAGCTTTCATGTGAATAGGAGGTGATTAAAAGTAACATAGATTGTCACACGGAGGGACAGCTTTGCTCTGTAACGCTCTAAACAGGTCTTGGGCAACAGATTTGACCAGTGCAATATGCTCTTTCATTTTTTGACTGCTACTTCCATGAGCATGGGTTGTGGAATCAAGTAATATGAAATCTTTGACACTTTCCATATTCTCTCCATTTATTAAATAGTTATTCCTTACATGAGGATGTTTGTTTCCTTTACACTGAGTTGTAATCCCTACTGAAGTCTGCAACCTTTGCCTTCATCAGCAAGTGGGTCAAGACCTCTGTGCTTTCAGCAAGTACAGTGGTATCATCTGCATACTGCAAGTTGTTAATGAGCCTTCCTCCGATCCTGGTGCCCTGTTCTTCTTCACATACTCCAGTTGCTTGAATCACTTGCTCAGCATGCAAATTGAATAAGCGTAATGAAATGATACAACCCTGACTTGCACTTGTCCTGATTTTAAACCACGCAGTATCCTTCTGTTATTTAAATGATGCCCTCTTGGTTTGTGTACAGGCTCTGTATAAGTACAAGTAGGTATTCTGGAATTCCCATTATGATCCAGTTTGTTATGATTCACACAGTCATACATCTTTGCATAGTCAATGAAAAAGTAAACATCTTTCTGGTAGTCTCTATTTTTAGATGATCTCTAAATTCAAGATGTATATAAATACAAGGTCACATTTTAGTTCTTGTGGATTTAATGTTCTTCAATTTCAATCTGAATTTGTACGTGAGTAATTGGTAGTCTGTTCCATAGTCAACCCCTAGTCTTATCTTGGTGGGTGATATTGAACTTCTTACTTACCTGGTCTCTCAAATATAATCAATTTGATTCTTGTGTATTTTATCTGATATAATCCATGAATACAGATTCCCTCCATTTTGATTGGATTTTTAAAAAAGTTTAGGCACGCTATCAAGACTAAGACAAGTGTATCATTCAGACAACTTGCCTGCAGCCTCTCACGGACAGCAGAGGCATGTTTACACAAGCTTTGATTGGAATAGTCCTGTGCATGTATGAACTGCTAGTATTGCTAGTAGCAATACATTTTTTTTTTACTTACCATCACATAATTCATGGGGAAGCTCTGATTGCTATTTAATATGAAACAATAAAAGCATGCATTTCTCTCTGCTGCGTCTTGAACCCACTAAAAGGCCAGTAGCCAATAAAAACTGGGAAAGGTGACATGCACGTACAGGACCAAAGACAATGGGAGACAAAGTGGCAGAAGACACGGTATGCAGTGATGCCTCAGTGGGGCCCTCTATTTGTTCCAGATCATGTTCAAACATTGAAAAGTTTGAGAACTGGACATATTTTCCCCACGAGAAATCATGGAAAACCAAATAATTGGTTGTGAGGCCCCAAAGTTACACTTATACATTCACTATGGAGGCTTTTAGCCTTCTGTGTTAGTCTGGGTTGACTAGAGAAACAAATCCAGAGACTCACATGTGTGCCTGGCTCTTTCTCTGCTTTGTGTCTCCAAATGAGGTCATCAAGCTATGACCTGATGGACAGGCTAGACTCCAGCTCTTCCCTCGTCAGGGTCTCAGTTGACACAGACGACGTCACTCGCCCACCTTTTCTCATTTCACTGCATTGGATATGTAGTGCCACCGAGTTGTTTCTGTTTTATCCAACTTAACAGCAACGTTCCGACCTCTTCGATGGTCTGGGTTCTTAACTATTAACAAGTCCACACAATCATTCCTCCCCTCTTCCCTGTGTCTTCCTAGTCAGAGCTGCCCCCTCTCATCCCTGCTGGAGAGCTGCTTCTCCTGTGGAAAGGTGGAAGAGTGGAGCACACATAGCTGAGAACAGTGAAACCTCCACATTGGAAAGGGAGGGCTACGGTTACTCTGAGCTCTGAGACGTGATCTTGGCTTCCAAATTCCTGCTCCTCCTTCCTGGTCTGATGCTTCTTCCATCAACCAGAAAGGAGGAGAATTCTCTGAGGAATTTTACCTCAGAAGCAAGCCTACAAATGCTGACATATGGCTGGTTCCCTATAGAACCAGCGTAATCTCCAGTATCCTATTGTTAATTTCCAAGCCCCACCCATTCACTCAGCTTTTTCTTGTCCCAACAGTTTTAGTTGCACATAATTTACATATCACACAATGGAATAGTTCAATCATATAAAGAGGAGTTGTACAATCACTGCCACATCTATCTTAGAGCCTTCCCCTCCCTACCCTGTGGCTAAATCGCCTTTAAACTGAATTGTGCAATCACGATCCATTCTGGTGCTCCCTCCCACCTCCTGTCTTCATTATTTATTCCCAAAATTACCTTTATCTCCTTTTTGCCCATCCCCTCCTGCATTCCTTATAACACCTTATATCAGTTATTATCATTATACCTCCAGCCTTCCTGTCACCGCTGGGAAAGCCAACAAACCAATCACACTAGGTGGTAAGGATGAGATCGTATTAGTATAATGACAAAAATGCACAGGGAGAAGACCCTCGTCCACATTCAAAAAGCCAGGGAATCAATTTCTTGTCATGGAACAATTAAGAGATACTCGCACCCACTACAAATTTAGGTGGTGTCTACAGGGAGGTTAACCGGCCAAGTATTAAGCCCATCCAGCATAATTAGATGGCCATGGTCTCTGCCCGATAGCAGGGTTGTTCGGGACGCTTGCCTTTCGCTAGAGCAGATCTGCAGTGGCAACATCTGACTAGATCCTCTGCAGATGCGTTTTGGGTTCCCACCATCCTCCAAAGCCTTCTCCAAATTGTGTGTTCAGAATTGTAGTTCTGTGACTTTTCTCTTCCGCACACTCCACTTTTGTAATTGTCATCTTTGGATCACACAAGCTGATGTGCTTCTTCTGTGTGGACTTAGTTGATGCCTCACTTTGATGGCTGCTTGTTTGAATCTGAGCATTGAAGACCTCAGGCATTCCTTTGATTGATAGCTGGGCACCATCTGCTTTCTTCACCACACTTTGCTGTAGCACCCTTATCTTCGGCGATCACTTCATGAAGGTGAGTATCGAGCAGGGCCATGAGGTAAGAACGAATTGTTCTTAAGTTGGACTAGGATTTACACACACAGCTTTTCTAATCAGCTTCTTAGTGCCTCATCTTTGAATCTGAACAGTCAGACAAGGGCTGATAAACATTAGAAAAAAGTAAAGACAGAAGAGAGTTGGGGGGATGTGACTCCCAGTTAGCAAGCACAGAAAGATCTCCTCACCGACAAACAGTTGTACTTTATTTTCCTCAGTTTTTATACTTTAGATCTATTGCAATATTTTTATTTTTTTCTAGTTCTTTCCCACTTCGTCTTCCAGTGTGACTCTGCCCTCCTGAGGTATAATACCTCCCAAGCAAAAAGAGGAAGGACCAGAGATGTGGGCACACCCACACCAACAAGGCCTTTGTTTTTCCCTGCAGTGCCCAGGCCCATGCTGCCATGTGAACAGAAATCCAGCACTCAGGCACAAGCCACACCTCAGTCTGTGGTCTCTTTCGTGTTGTTCCTTTTTGTTCTTTATCTCCTTGTCTTTTTATTTCCCCCTTTATTGTCTTCCACTTCTCTCTCTTCTTTAATTTCATGCATACCTCCTTTCCTCACAGCCCGCATATTTGCTTACATGTTTCTCCTGCCCCATCCATTTCTCTTCTCTCTCTCTTTTTCTTTGTGAAATATATTTCTGTGAAACCTATTCATTCTGATCAGCCCTTTTAAAACAAACTTTTCCATTAAAAAGAAACAAAAAACCAAATCTTTTGTCCTATACAGATAAACACTTATCATTACTATCATTACTTTTATTTTATTCTCTCACTTCTTCTGCTCCACTTTCCCCACATATCCATCTCTTTCCCCTTTTCACCATTGCACCACTATATATGTTTGTTGGGATCCTCTCCCCCATCACTAGATGGACCCAACTATCCCTACAGGACCAAGCAGCTCACACATAACTAGGAACTGTATCTTGGCACCAAGGAAACAGCAGTCTGTTTCAGTAGACCAAAAGAATCGAGACAAATAAACACAAAAACCTGAAAATCACCCAAACCCAATGGAATGCTCTGGAAAAGCAGTCCTGAAACTGCCATAAACAGAACTCAGAGGAATGAAAGTTAAACCCTTCAAGAGATAGAAACACTCCTTGGGAACAACGAAATAAACTGAAAAATGAACATCCTAAACCAAAAGGAATACCACAAGATAAACAATGAGATAACAGAATTAGGTGATGTATTAAAAGTCCTGCGCAACAGAAAGGAAAATCACATCAGTGAGTTCAAAGACAATCACTCTGACTACGATCAATGAGAGACAATCAACAAAAAACCCACAATGGGATCCAAAGAAAACTTGAGAATTACGTGGGACACCATCTAGAGAAACAATCTACATCTCATCGGAATGCGGGAGAAAAGAAAAACAAAGAAATCTACAGAGAAATCATGGCAGAAAACATCCCCAACATCACAAAGGAGGTGAAACTATTAAAGAATCCAAGAGAAACCCAAATAGGTGAGATACCGCCCCACCCTCCAGACAAAGAAATACGGCACACCTATCATAGTCAAACTCTCCAATGTCAGAAAAAGAAGACAATCCTGAGGGTAGCTAGAAATAAAATAACAGCTAAAAGAAAACTGATAAATATCACCTTGGACTTCTCCACAGAAACTACGCAGACAGGAAGACAATGGAGTGATATATAAATCTGAAAGAAAGAAAAAAGCCTGCACACTAAGAATCCTATATCCACCAGAATTATCCCTCAAACATCAGAGAGCAATAAAGTTGTTTCCAGACAGGGAAAAGCTAAAGGAATTTGTAGCAAGACCAGCATTACAAAAAGTACTGACTCAATCACTATGGGCAGAGAATTGAGAACAGCATATAGACCTGAGAATATCATGTAACATCACCACAAAGAAACCGATACAATCAAAACAGCACTCACAACAACACAGAAGTAGAAGAGGACAAAGACACCAATAAAACAAATTTTAAAAATTTTAAAGTAAAATGAAACCAAACACAAACACAGCATAAAGATAACAACAAACCAGAAAAAAATCAATAACACTAAATGTAAATGGATTCAATGCACCAAACAAAAGACAAAGAGTAGCAGACTGGGTTCAAAAACAAGATACCTTAAACTCAAACAAAAATAGACTAAAAACCATAGGATGGTGAAAATCTACCAAGCCAATGACCATCATAAAGGGGTATGATTGGCAATTAGTCTCAATACCAGGAATATGTAACATATAAGTACACCATGGCACTATCAATAGAATTAACTTATGCCCTATGGGGGTGATATATAACACTCTCTATCATAAAAAGACAATGACATCATGAAAATGAAGCAGAGATATATAAGCTATAGATATATGAATGGATTTGAAGTTTCCATTTAATCACAGCCCTAATCGAAGGACAATTAGTTCTTAAGACATGGCTCCACTTGATATTTACCCTTGTGAAGAGATTGCTGAAGGTGTGGGTACTACAGCAAACCACGGTGTCCAGAAACTGGATGGTAAGTGGCTATCAAAAAGAAAAGCTTCAGGGGTCTTAAAGGCTTATCTTCAAACCAGCAGCCATCTGAGGAATGCATCAACTAAGTCCACATGGAAGAAACACATCAGCCTGTGTGACCCACGGCCTATAAATAATTAAATCCACATCCAATGCAAGGGAAGGTATCAGAGCTTAAGTTATGAACATCTGGTTTACAGAGGCTATAGAGCTGTAGAAGCCCCAAATCCATTTTCAGGGACCCCCACATGAATTAAACTTCTGGTTACTTACCTCTAACAATGGTGGTGGGAGGCGAATAGCCTTGCTCGCTGTCAGAGAGCATTGTAAAGTCAATTATGGCTGATATAGATAGGTTAAAATGTAACATCTTATCATTTAATACCTTTTAACCCATTTTAAAGCTTTTTTCAGTTTTTATTAATTTCTGTTTCATTTTCTATTGAGGTTTTCTCTGTTTTGTTTTGTCATTGTTGTTTTTGTTTTTGCTTGTTTATGTTTTGTAAGAGTTTCTGTATATGTAATCCAGGACAGGTAACTCTACAGAGATAGAAACTGGATTAATAAATAACTAAGGGCATAGCAAGGGAGAGCATGTGGAACAGAGAGCTAACAGCAATGAATAGGAAAAAGAAGAGAACATTCTGAAACTTATTGTGGCGATGATTGCACAACTCTTAATATGACTGAACTATTAAATTGTATATTAGGTGAATTATAGGCCAATAAAACTAACAAACTAACTAAGTAAAACGCAGCACCATGAAGGAGCATAATGAAAATCGAATCTAAACCCCCTGCTTCTCAGTTCTGAGACTGTAACTCTTTATGGGAGTGGGCAGCCTCATTCTCCCTCAGAGCAGCTGATGGGTTTGAACCACCGACCTTTCAATTAGTATCTCAACACTTATCCCCCAGTGTCACCAGGGATCCCTAGGAAAGCACATTAAGCACTGAATAAACACATGAACCACTAAAGGGGTCTTGCGGAAGAAGTGGAATTTATCTGGACAAAAGTAAAAAGTACAGTATAATAAACAACAGATCAGGGAACCTGTTTTAGGGGACAAAGTCAGGTCTATTTATTTCTGTATCAGAATCTGTGTCCCAGGGACCTTTGAGGATTTAACGCCATATATCTGCTTTTCACACAGGGAGATAATAATGCCCAACTCTCAGAGCTTCTCGTGAGCACTAAATTTGTAAGGCAGCAGCAAGTCCTCTGTAAACTGTGAATCATGTTAAGGAGAGTGTTATTGTGTGGGCCCCAGTAAAGTCCAATTCACAGACAACCTATGTGACAGAGTAGAACTGCCCCCACAGGGGTTCTTAGGTCATAGTCATTACCGGGGAATGCTGATGGCCCTGTGGGTTGGGCTGCTAACTGCAAGGTGTGACGTCCACCTCCACCAGCTCCTCCTCCAGAAAGAGATAAGGTTTTCTCCTTCCAGATAACTCACTGCTGTCAAGGTGACGCCCACTCAGAGGGAGCCTGGGGGCCGGGAAGAGCTCGCCTGTGGGTTTCTACGACTGTGACTCTTCTCGGACTAGAAAGGCTCATCTTTCTCCTGCAGGAGTGACTGGTGGTTTGGACTGTCGCCCTGGTGACAAGCTGCCCAACTCATACACCACCAGACCAGCAGGCTTCTCACACAAAGAACACAGTCGTGACAGTGTGGAGCAAGGCTGGTAGGGTTGGTGTCAACCCAGTGGCAGTAGGTCTGGTGTTTGTTTATTTCTATGTGTGTCACAGGGGTCAGGGTCAAAGTGTGGAGGTGGAGTGGTAAGTGCTAACTGAAAAGTTGGGAGTTTGATCCCAGCAGTTGTTCCAAGGGAGAACTATAGGGCAGGCTGTTGTGGTAAAGAGTTACAGCTTTGGGAATCCGATGGAACAGTTACACTCTGTCCTACAGGGTCACTTTTAGTTGGATTGGACTCAACCAACTCAACTACCTTAGATGGGTAGGCAGTTCCTGTATGCTAATAGAGCATCTTTCTTCCATCAATAAATGTTAAGAATTCTTGTAAACTTCTGAGACGCTGGCTTTAGGAACTTATTACAAAACGCCACAATAATTTAAATATAAATTGTTTATAATGATGAAAGATTAGAACAATGTAAATATCCAACAAAGAAATTGGTCATTAAACAATCACATATCCACGCAACTGAGCTATTACAAATCTACCAAAACAATTATTTAGAAAAGAAAGTTTTAGTGTATGGGGCTATGACTGTAATATAACGTCAAACTTTAAAAGGAACCTATGAAAATGTAAACACAGTGTGATCCTGTTCAAGGATCTGTAAACACGAGGGAAACTGGAAGGACAGATGCGTGAGTGTTATCAGGGATTCTATCTGGGTGACAGATTACAAGCGATCTTGGTTTTTCACCAGTATTCTTAGTGAACGCTCATTAGCTTGCCTTTAAGTTAATTTTCATTGCAGTAACACATGCATATCATTGAGAAAGTCAACTAGTGCCACAGGCTTGTCTTCAAGCAGCAGTTTTCAACTGCCTGCCTCCTCCACCCTGAGCCCAGTTTCCCAGAGAAACGATTTCACGTTTCTTCCAGGGCCCAGATAATATACACACACACTGCTATCACTTGATTTTTTTTTTTAATATTAGGTACTCTCACTTGACTTTCTAGAATAGAAGATGAAGATTTAGTTTTTCTATCCCCATTGTATACATTTATCTGTCTTCTCTCCAGCTTTCTAATATATATATTTAAAATTGTTAAAATTGTTATACGTACTGTTAATTGGTGACATCTATATAATATGGTATGACTAAACATCCTTTTCTTTTTTTGTTTTCTTGGAATCAATCATTGTTTCACTTCTTTTCTATCCTCTGTTATCTACTTCACAGTGGTTCCTCCCCAGACACTCCGAGGGAACATGGACTTCTTCTGACAGTGGTCAAGTGTAAGAGCGATGGCTCCAGCCCCTATCTGTTCCCTTTCCTTCTTCTTGCTACCACTCTGCTCGGTCCACAGAGGCTGCTGGCTGAGCCTGCCGGCTGGGCTGGGGCCACAGCCTCCCCTTTCCTGCCACCCAGCATCCTCTTCACCTCACTGCAGCGCCACAGCCCCGGCCCAAGTCTGAAGCCATCTCTTTGGGTTGCCTCTCTCATCTTGGTGGGGTGCAACCACCTGCAGCTTCCAAAGGACAGTGATCCTTTTCTTGCAACTGTGCATCTCCCAATAATTCTTAAGTCGATGTTCACAGCTGCTTAGGTGGCATACAGTTTTAGGCTGAAAGTGTGTTCTATTGACTTCTCAGGGAACGCACGCTACAATACCGTCTTGCTCTGTAGAGCGGCTTCTAGATGCTCAGAGTCAGCCTGATCTCTAATCCCTTCTTTGGGACCCATCGTTCTCATCGCACGCTTTTAGAATATTTTCTTTTTCGTGTGGTATTCCAAAACATTATGGCAACATGCCTAGTTGTGGGTCATTTTATATTCATATTGTTGGTCATCTGAGGTTTCTTTCCATCTAAAACCACAATTTACAGATCTAAGATTTTTTTAAAACATATTATTGAAATGTTCCTTCTGTTGATTTTCTGTTTCTGGAATTTTGATCATTTGCAATTGGCACATCCTAGATCAATTATTTAAAAGCTTTTAAAATTTCTATGTTTTCCTTGCCATTTTGTTCTACTTTCTCAACCAAACCTTAGATTTCTTTTTTCTGTGTAGCAATTATATCTTGTCTGTTGGTGCATAGTGGGGCTAAGCCTTGTGGGCCTGACCATAAGGCTGACATTTCAAACTCACCAGCTGCTCCTCTGGAGACAAATGAGTCTGCCCACTCCTGTAAAGACTTCGTCTCAGAAGCTGCCTATAGAGTCTCTATGAGTTAGAACTGGCTCAATGGCAATGGATTTGGTTCGGGTTTACATGATTATCCTTCAGCTCCTACATGAAGACATGAGAATGCTGCATGGCCAAGACAGGCAAAATCCCTGGTTTCCCATAACTTGCATTCTACTTGGGAAATTCAGATAATAAGACAGATACAGATATAAACCAAACAAGGCAATTTTCCAAAGTAAAATAAACAAGGATAATGATCTAGATGCTGGAAAGTGGCAGTTGTGCGGGAGAGCAACTTTGCAGAGAATGGTGGGTGGGAGCTTTCTAAGCCAGACCTGAAAGATGGGAAGGAGCAAGCGGTTAGAAGATATGGGTGGGTGGAGCGCACAGGGACGAATAACGTAGGAATTACAAAGGCTGGGACGTCAAAAGGAGTGTGTCGGTTCAATTGATCCGAAACACCACCACCACCACCACAGAGCAGTCGTGAGCATGCACACCATTCAGATGAAAACAGCCCACGGAGTCCTGCAAATGTCTGGTTTGCTACGGCGGGCTACAAAAAGTTCATGGACAATGGAATTCTGTAAAGGGGAATGAAAAAAATGGGCTTTCCCATGAACTTTCTGAAGCCCCTGGTAGTTTACTTGTGACCATTTTAGTCGAGGACCAGTCAAAAGCACTCGTTGCTCACCTTCTCAGGACTGCCTGGGTGCACACCTGCAGGGGCACCGCTCACAGGGAACTGCGTGTGAATGACGCGCCCTGGCACTCTGCGAGGGGCCAGTTTGGTGCAGCATTTTACTATGCAATCGACAGGGGCCATTTCATGTGATCCTCCTTAACTCAGGATTGCCTTTGGGTCATCTGCTTTGGTTTTGGCTCACAACAACCAGATAGCATAAAATAGAACTACTGCCCTCTGGGTTTTCCTAAGCTGTGATCTTACAGGAACAAACCACCTTATCTTTTCTCCTGCAGAGCCATGGGGAGGGGTCCAAACCATCTGCCTTTTGACTGCCAGTTCAGTGCTTTAGCATCACACCACCAGGAGTTCTTGTCTCCATTTTAAAGAGAGGTTGAGATATGGTACTTTGCCCAAGGTTCTATAACAGATTGTTTCTTAAACAGCAAGCTGTACAATGGAATTTTTAACCTAGGCGGTCTGACTCCAGAGCCTTCCACACTTTATAGCCCCCATATGTTATTAATGTTGTATCTCATCAAACTCACATAAGCTCTGTGAAAGGAATAAGCATGCAATTGACGTTGGTTCCATTCCAACATCCTCAACAGAGTGCTATGGCTCTAATATGTGCTCAGTCATGCTTCCTGGTAGACTACAGGAAAGAAAGTTAGCACTGAGTCACTCATGAAGGCACACAACCCAGACAACGACGAAGCCCTGTGGTGACGTGTCTGGTGCTGGTCTGTCTGATGTAAACCCCTGGGGACTCAATTGGAAACCCAGGGAGTGCCCCCAATGCCTCCCTTTGGAAACAGTTCTGGGCCTGACACTCAATGTGAAACAACCTTGGGAATATAGAAAGGACACCTTTGTTGCATAGCCACAGGCATAAACAGCAAGGCCTTCACTTTGTTCATTGGGGCCAATGAGAAATGAACCATTTGTGAAGAAGGCTTCGGGCTCCAAGTTCACAGGGACAGGAAGTCATTGTGACCCAAGGCGGCCTCAGAGTGGTTGGGAAGCATGGTGAACAGGCGGCTTTTAAGAACAGGAAGGTAGTGTCCCATCATTCTGGAGGCTACCAGTCCAAGTCAAAGTGATGGCCTCGTGGATTCTTTGAAGCTTAGAGGAAAGAGTCTGTCCCAGGCTTCTTTCCTACCTTCTAGCACCTCAGGGTGTTACCTTGGCCTTCCTCTTTCTCTTAGTGACCATGCTTCTCTTTGATAAAGATAGCTACCAGGTGGGATTAAGGCCCGCTCAACTCTGACTTGACCTCACCCAGTTGATTGCATCTTCAAAGACTACTGTCAACAAAGTCACAATCCCAGGTATCAGCAGCTATGACTTAACAACACACCTTTACGGTGGCCACAGTTCAATGGACATCACTGTACTTTTTATCAACAATAGTAAGAAAGCCAGAGGGAGGACACATATACATCTTGGGGGCAAAAGGATCCATGTGGTGGACCTCCCCCCCCCCACAGCCCACCCCCAGCTTCCCCACCTCCTAGTGCTCCTGTCCTTATGTGATCCCTTCTCCTTGAATGTGGGCAGGGCTTCTGACTTGCTGCTGATAGAAGGTGTCAAACACAATGGATGTATGTGATTCTATGCAACTAACTCGGTGATTGTGTTACCTAGGCAGGAGCATCTATCTTTCTGGAGTCAATTAATAGGACTCTCTGTCTCTCTCCCTATCCCTTCCTACCTTTCCGGCTTTAAGGGGTTAAGAGATCATGTTGGAGAAGTCATGTGTCAAAGAATGGCAGGTGGTCTCTAGAAACTTCCGACATCCTCCAGCTAGCTGACAGCCAGCAAGAAGTCTGCAGTCTGACACGTGCAAAGAATGGAATCCTACCAACAACTTAAGTATGCTGAAAACTAGATCCTTCCTCAGGCAAGCCTCGGATGAGACCACGACCTCAGCCAACACCTTGACTTACGTTTTATAAGGACTCTAAGCAGAGGATCCCGCTGGGCAAGAATCTAATCTTCTGATCCATAAAAACAGAGATTATTTTAAGTCTCTCAACTTGCAGTAGGTTTGGTACACAACAAAGAAAACGACATTTCTCCCCACTGGGGGAGTCCAAGCGTCAGGAGCGGATGATACACGAGGAGCATAAACTGAGACCATCTCCCGCCACATCCTTGTTGGGGGATGAAGTCGGGCTGCGCCAGGCACTAGTCCTGGAGGAACAGCCTTGCCCCTTTCATATCGGATCCTTTTGCTTTCCCTGCATGGAGGTGCCGAAATGTCAGCTGTGTTTGCACGTGTGAAAGGAGCTTACACAGCGGGCTCGTGTCTTAGAACACGCACATGGTGTGTTTTTACAGCAAAAATAATGTTGGTTTGCAGGATCTACGTATATAAGATTTACTAGAGCAGAGAGGCCTTGGAAAAACCTCCCAACCCAGCAAGCTTGTGTTTTCTTTCAAAGAAATACCAACCAAGCTTCATTTAAATCAATAGAAAAGGTAAAGGTTAAAGGGAGGTGGGGGGGAAGAAATCACACGAGTACAAGAGAACGAAACACTAAGTGGCAGATAACATCCATGAAACCCGGGACTTTCCAGCTCGTTTGGTTTCCCCACCCACCCTGCCCCCATATGTGCAGGGTTACCTCCCTAGTGCAAGGAGACCCTAGCCCAGTGCCTTTTCCTGGAAGGAAAGCATGGAGCTTATACTCGTCACAGCCACTTGCTCACCAGATCTTGCTGTGCTCGCTCCAGCACCCGTAGCAAGAATTGGCATGGGTGGAACTGGATTGGGGAGGGGGTGGGGGTGGAGCAAAATGCTATCAAAGTAGTCTCAATGAGAAGCGATAAGAAAAAATGGAAATAACTTCAAATGACCCAAAGGGGACATATTAAAGCCAAGAGGAAATGTTGATGTGGCTGAAGAAACACTTCTCTCTGGGCAGAAAATGGAAAATGCCCCTAATGGGTGGTCCACCAGCAACCGCTAGCATTGTGGGCGCTGAATCAAGAATTACTGAACTACGTAACAAAAATACTGAAACTAATCAGCTAGCATGGCGAGTCTGCTCTTTGGTCTGCTGTGTGCTAGACATTACGCACTGAACTATCATTAGCATGCGTTGACCTTTCTCAATGTTTCCGCAGCCCTGGGGCTGAAGTAACATGGTTAGCGCCCATTGTGCAGACAAGGAGCCTTGGCGAAGTTAAGTGACTTCGAGTCATGAGACTAGGAGACTGCAGAACTGGGCCTTGAATTTGCCACGGTCTGATTCTCATCATCGCATCCTTCGTGAAAGACGTTTCGAGAGCCATAGCGACCACGTACAGAGTCCTGCTGGCACAGCAGTACTGGGCTGGTAACGGAAGAGTTCACCGTTTGAGCCTACCCAGCTGCCCCTCGGTAGAAATACGTGGCGGTCTGCTTCCACGGTGATTAGAGCCTAGGCGCTCCTATGGAGCAGGTATACGCTGTCCTGTAGGGTTGCTGTGGGTTGGGGTTGACTTGGTAGCAGCTGGTTTGGTTTGGTGATAATAGAGTGGAAATGGAGGTGCAGCCTATGTTTAGAAATGTTCCCCTTCAGATGAGAGGAAAGACAAGGAGTTCTTCCTGGGGATTGAAGAGCCCAGCAATGGAAGGAAAGGCTCCCCTTGGGGGTGAGCAGAACTGACCACGTGAGTGTGAAATACAATCTCTGGATTAAAGCAGTAAGAAGAGGCAATGCCCCCTCTCCATTTTATTTTGGATTTAAAAATGCATATCCTAAACACCATTGCCCGAGTTTTGTAGAGTGAATTAAAAAGACTGTCAACATCAGAACCACTTATGAATCCTGTTGGAATTCAGATCCTGGGGCCTCCCTTTGAAAACTCGTTTTTAAAAGCCACCATTGACTCCGACCGACCCTTGGCTGGAGAAAGACAGTGCACTGACGCCGAAGGGAATGGACGCAAAGGTGCGGCGGCCCTGGTCCTGTAACTGGGTTACATGTCCCGAGGGAGCGCAGCCACAGACCAGGAGGGGCTCAGCGGGGAGCCCACACACCTCGCATAAGTGCCCCAAATCCACTGCCAAGTGGAAATCCACAAAGATCACAAATAAGGTGCTATCTCCCACCCCGTCCCTCCACACGCGAACGGAGGGTGAATTCGTGGAACGACGTCATGTGCGCCCCTGGGGCGGCTCCTTAGGAGGCGCGCAGGAAGCGAGCGGCGGAGACGAGCAGGCCCCCAATTTTGCCAGAACCAGAGAGCCGATAAAGCAGCTCGTTTCCGTGCCAATCAGCACATACAGGGATGTCCGGGTGGATTTTCTGTTTGAAAAACGCCTGAAAGGGTTTTGAAATGTGAGGTTTTCTGGAATAAAGGAAGGTGGCTGCTTCTTAACCCCTCCCTCTGTGCGTCGGATCTAGCTTACGTTCGGCTTGTTCTGCAAACAGCAGTACGTTGAAGACAGGGTGTCAGAGGAGAGATGGCATGTTCTTGGGATGTCGCCGCCCCTGCTACCTCGCCCAACTAGATAAAGCCTGATAGGCCTTTGACATCCCCTTCCTTCCGCTGTGGCCTTCTGGTGGAGGATGATGCGCAGACTGCTGATGGATCTGCTCTGGGAAGCTGGCTTGCGATCCATTCCCTCTGAGACTTCTTCAGTTACGAGTGCGTCGGCGCTGACTCGTGACGACCCCCGCGTGTCGAGGGAGAACTGCACTCCTTAGGGTTTTCGATGGAAGAGGCGGGGCATGGGGTTCACCAACCATTTTTTCCAAGGCACTTCAGGGTGAATTCAAACCTCCAACCGTGTGGTGAGTACCCAGCCCCATTTCCATCGCTTGGGCTTGTAGAGATGTATCTTACCCCAGCACCTGACAAAGCTCTTTCACACAGAAGATGGCTGACTCTAGCCTTTCCGCTTCTGAAAGCATCCTTGCCCTGTTTACAGACATGCGACGGAGGGGGACATTTCTGAAAATAAACTGACTCCTTCGTTTGCTCGACTGGCCTGGAAGCACCAGAGCAGGGACACCACTAAGAGCAACACTCTGGCCGCCGGCCTATTTGCTTCCAAAGCAAGACACACCGAGCCATCTTCCAGACCCGCTGTTCAGGGGGGCTGCGCACCAAGCGTCAGGCCTTGCCGAGAACTCCAGGGATGAAAAGGGGTTGAACCGTGAACAAATTAGCGCCAGTTCAAAGGGCTGCTACAGAAGGAACGCAAACTGCAGAGCCGTGGAAGAGCAAGCACAGGTGTGATTTCAGATAAGGCTGGAGATGACATCAGAATGTCGATGAGAAACAGACCCCAAAGGGAATGTCCTGAATCAGACGCCCAGGAGCAAGTCAGTCTGCGAACATCTGCCAGCAAGGAAGGATGCTCCCAGCTGATGTTCGCAGAAATGCCCATCGAGGAAATCCCTTGTAGCACCATCCCCCCCTCGGCACTGACCCATCATGTCCTCGGTCCCCACACCCACAGGCCTTATCCCATTGACCTGTGCGTGACGTCACGACTTCCACGTGGCCCACCTCTGCCCTTGCCTTCCTCTCTGACGCTGCCAGATCAGATGAACGTGCTTGGGCGACCACGCCATCCTTTAGGCTGGAGGGTTCTTAAAGCCAGCATGTTAGAGGAGCTGTGAGTCTAATGGTGCGATGGTTTCCATTAAGGACTGAATCTTGCCCTGTAGGGATGGAGCTAAAAAATGCATAAGTTATTTAATGTAAGGGCTTTGCTGATGACGGATAAAATCAAATGAGCTGCTTTGGGCTAAGGATGGATTTGAAACAGGATGTCCTCCTTTGAGGAGGCAGTGACAAATCTGTCTGACAGGTCTGGATGTCAGGCTGCTTCTTTCTCTTTTTAAAGGGGCAGAACATTGAACAGAGTCCGTCGTTAGAGTAGATAACAATGGCTTGGGTTATGAACCAGGTCCCCCACCCAACATGTTTATTTTTGTCTCATTATTAAAGCCATACCCACTCGTGCAATTTAGAAAAATAAGGGGGGAAAGTCACTGTTAACTCCAACAGTCCAATAAAATGTGGCATTTGGGCACTTCCTTCTATTCCTCCTTCTATGTGGGCATGAACATCAAGGTTTGTGAAAACTGAAATCAGATACATGTGGATCTATATGCGTATTTGCTTCCTTTGAATAGTCATTAAAACCCAAGTGTAATGGCTGTATAATATTCTATAGTGTCTCTTCAAAATTTGATTATTGCTTTACAACCCTGACTCCACCCATGATGCAAACATATCTAAGACTCTTGATGCACATTGTAATATTGTTTTAGAAATTATAATTCAATATATAATCCCACCAGCAATGTACAGATTTTAAACATTTATTTCTGGTGGGGCATTAAAAACACCTGTAACATAATTTGCTTCCTTTGTGTTAATACTTTCCAAAACACTGATTTTCAGCTGAAAATGCTATCTTGTCCTCTGCAATGACTAACGAACTTTATTGCTCTTTAGGCTTTCGGGTACATTTTTAAAAAGCAAAACCTAAGAGCAGGAGTGCAGGAGTGCTATGTTCTGATCCACTTCTCCCTGACCAGATGAGCTGCTCATTCACTGGGTCCAGCCATGCGCCCCATGGTGTCCATTTGGGCAATGTCAGGCTGCAACTAGGGCATGTCAGTTTTAAGAGAAATCAGAAATCCAGATTAAAGAGTGAAGAATGGGCATTGTAGATATGACCACTTCCAGCAGGTAACACATGTGTCTCATGTCCCTTAAGGACAAAGCGGTTGGGCTGCAAGACACACTCGTAGGAAGATTTTGCGAAAGGGGACTTCCAAAAGTGCATGGCAAATTCTTGAAGTGCCCTCCTACAGACTGCCACCGAGTGGATGCCCAGTCACAGTCACCCTGTAGGACAGGGTCGAAGCGCCCCTGGGAGCTGTTGACAGAGGTAGGTGCCCCATCTTCCTCCCATGGAGCCCCTGGAGGTTTTGAACTCCTGTCCTTGCAGATCACATCCCAACCTGTCACCACTACGCCATCAGAGGTTCCCTTCACATGTACATGCACTAAGTAAGAATGTCTTGAAAGGCATGGTGAACGTCTATGTTGTTAACTCATGGACGTATTTACTGTCCTCCATCTAAAAAGTGCCCTGGGCAACCACGCATGCGTTGGTGGTGGCATCCAGTCTTGTTCTTGCACATCTCCTGAGTATTGTGGCATTCTCTGTTCCATTTTCTTTCTAAAAGATCACTGTGGAGTGTGCATCGTGGCTCCCAAACTCGGCAAAAACCAGGGCTAGTGACAGCAGCCACCACAGGCAAAGAGAAGTGCCCACTTGGGAGTGAAACAGAAGACTACTAAGCAACCAAAGGTGGGGAACCAGGGAAAGCGACTGCTTGTGCTTTGGGTATCTGCCCTTGGCAATCCTTGAAAGCACAGGGGATATCTCCCAACAGGGGAAGGATGGCTCCACTGAGAACTGTACGGCTTAGGAAGATGTGAGCAGGGCTTCGGTCAGAAATGGTGAACAAACACAAGAACAAAGACCACTGGGCACAGTGACAATGACTGCTAAGGCATGGTGCTTATTCAAATCCTGGAAGAAAAGATAGGACCAGACTGGAATATAACTTTCTGTGGTGGTTACATAATCTGGTGTCAATTTGGAACTTGAGAGGATTAAGAGTGAAAGGGTGGAATCTAGTCTGTCAATCAGGTCATGGCCAATGAGGCCTTTGTGTGGGCATGGCCTTCTCTTTAGAATTCTGGGAACTCCAGTATTTTCCTCCTGGGAGGTGGAAGACACAGTCTCTCTCTCGGCTCATTCCCTTGGAGATGCTCTACTGACAAGACACATGGCACAACACCCTGGGAGCTGGAGAAGCCATATGGATTTACCCTGATACAACCAGGCCTCTGGAGCTGGAGAGGCCACGTAGAGACCCCTGCCAGTGCTGATATGCTTACAACGCCACTGGCTCCACAAGTCTTCTAACCCACTAGCCTGTGATCTGCTTGTAATGGCATCATTGCATGTGTTTTGTGAGTGTGAAGAGGACTTTATAGATTGGTATCAGACATATGGGCTAATATTGGACTTATAGACTTGATCTGGACTGGGCTGGGATGCTTTCTCAATAATCAATTGCTCTTGTATATAAACCTTCTTCTTATGTACATGAGTGTCTATGAATTTGTTTCTCTGGTCTACCCAGACTAACACACTTTCACACAATATAAAATGCACGGCTATAAGTATGACTGGTAGAACCATGAATATGCATTTTAAGTAAACATACATCACTGATTGCAAATCCAGCACAGGTGTGGGTTCTCGTTCAAACAAACATGCCATTGCTGTCCTTAGGTGCCATTGAGCCTGTTCCAGTGACTCACAGTGACCCTGTGTACGACAGAGAGAAACGCCATCCAGCCCTACACCGTCTTCACAGCGTCCTGTTTGAGCCCATGGCTGCAGCCACACTGCGGCACGGACATTCTACTTGGCCAATCATCATGTCCTTTTCCCATGTCCAAAGTCTATGAAATGAAGTCTCACTTCTAAGGAGTATTTGGGCTCCCCTTCTTCCAAGGCAGATGAGGTCGTTCTCCTGGCAGTCCGTGGGACTGCTGACACGCTTCACCAACACCAGAGTCACATGCATCCGTTCTTCTGCGGTGATTTTTATTGTCCAGTTGTCACTGGCTTCTGAGGTGATTACAAACTCAGAAGTCAAAAGTCCAAACAATTTAAAAGCACCGTCTACGGTAATTTTCCTCCCTTAATGAACATTTTTAAAAGAATCCAGTTAATTTAATTTAAAACTACTTTCATCAAGCCCAGGCGATTCCCCATGTTCTGTTCTTTTATGCTCCGAGCTGCTTCAAGGTCTCCCTCCCTCTCTGTCCACTCATTTCCCTGAACTATCTCTGCTGAGACCCACCCCTGCAGGCCTTGCTCAGGATGTCACCCCGTCCCTCTGGATTCTCCCTGCCTAGCTTCTTGCACGCTCCAGATTGGCCATCACAAAGATGTGAAACTGAGATGCCAACGAATGCACCTTGATTTTCAGGTTGGTGGCATGACGAAAGCACACACGTGCACTCTGTGGATCATGTCTCCCTACTGGCTGCTAAAGCCCTGCTCCTGGTGAGTGCCCAGCCCATCATTAAACTCCACAGGTGACGGTCCCACCCTAAGCTGAGTTAGCATATGTGCTGATCTCAGATAGAATGAAACCAAACGTCACCGAGTTCCCACAACATCCAGGGTGTCTTGCCACGGGCTTAAGGAGTGGGGCAAACACCGGATGTCTACTGTCTGTGTGCCTTCCGTGAGAAAGATACGAACCTTACATGTGGGGATAAAACTCTGCCTATCACAATAAACGGCAATGCTCACAAGCCGAGCGAAATGCTTTCAGAGTTGCCAGAGCCTCAACTTTTCGATTCTCCAGCATGGTTTTGATGTGGTTCCCAGAGTGGTCACAAAAGTCCAAACTGGGAGAAGTATCCATTTCACTATTTGTCCCCGGAGGGTCTACTGTGCCCCAGGCATGGTGCCAGATGCTGGGGACATCTGTGCACACCGAGAGATGCTCCTCCTCTCCTCACTGTCTGGGGCTGCATTTTGTGAACTCGTCCAGATTCCATCCCTCGCTAATCTTGTTTTCCCTTTCGCAGATCACTCTTATTTATTTCCAAGTCATGTTTTGGGTACCCCCCCCCCACACACACACACACTGTATTGTATGTTTCTTTGTAAGATGCCATAAATTCTTAACTCAAAGCTGGATACACACAGGAGAAGCATGTTTCTCGTTAGTCATCTGCCAGCATTTCTTTCCCTGCACTTGGTTAGCTTGTTGATGACAGGGACTCTCCCTTGCTCGTTCGAGCATTGTATTTATCTTTGCGTTTGTCTTTGAGCTCAGCCCCGTACCTGGTACAGCTCTCAACAAATACTTGTAGACAGGATTTGCCCTGCTAAGATAGTGTCTCTGGACCCTGCCCTTGATTAAAACAGTTCTGGATCAGTTCTGTAATCACTCAGGCAGGAGGGGCTCAGATATCCAAAAGAAAGTCTCTGCACAGGAAAGAGTGGGCTCTTAAAACCCTGCTGGATTATGAACAAGAGCCATTCAATCCGATAACCAGACTTTTCAGGGAGCAACAGACAGATGGGTCGATGGTTCACTTTAACCACTGAGAACTGGATGAAAACTGTGCTACTCAAAGAATACTTTTTATAGACGCCAGCTGAAGTTCAGGATCAAGATGAAACATGGGGCCGTTGTAGAAGTAAATTGAACGATTATATCTTGCCCAGTTTCCATTTGACACCCAAAGAGAAGGAAATTAGAAATGAAAAGGTTTGGCTTTTCTTTGGAAATGATACCTCCTTGGTTTGACTCAGCGGGGAACGGTGCTGTCCAATGAAACAATGCCAAGTGAACACGCAGGCGGCCGACCCAAGGCTGATCAGCATCGCATCAGCTCAGTCAGATTCCGTCAGTCTGTTCCACGAGAGACAGTGCCCCAGGCAAGACAGGGATGTGAGCGAGAAGAAAGCAAGCTGGGAGACAGGAATGAACAAAGGCACAAAAAGAGGAAAATCCTGGCCCCAGGAATTGGGGAGGAGCACAGAGGAGGGCTTGAAGGAAGGTGAGTCAGGGAGGAAGGCAGAAATGGAAGAACAGGCACTCTTCCAAGAGGAAGAGACCATAAGGCAGAGGTCGTGGGGATGGAAAATGTGTTCTGCATTTGATAAGACAGGTTGTATGGCTACATCATTGTGAGTGATGTCAAAATACCCAAATATCAAAATATTGGAAGATATATGGTGACTGAAGTGTATGCTTTTGTTCCACATCGAAGTTTCAGTCCTGTATAACAGATCCAAGCCAGGGAACTTTATCTCATCCTTTTTTTTTAGTGTTGGGAGACCACATGGTCTCCTTGCTCCACTCCACCCCCAGCTAACCTGGGGCCGTTTCAACACAGCCCCTGGGAAGGCAAAAGCTGATAGATGATCTTGTTGCAAAGAACAAGCACATCTTACTTCAGAAACCTTCAGCACAATTTTAAGGTGTCTTTGGAAACACTTCAGGGTTCTAAGAAGGCAGAGAAGCATGTCAAAGTGGGGAGCAGGAGCACCCTCCCCGCAATTTCTAAGAGCACACATCCACATGGGTCCACTTTATGTCCTCAGAGCGCTTCAAAAAGTGTGTGGAAAATGGAATAAGAAATAATGAAATTTTCCCACCTACTTTTTGAAGCCTCCTTATCTTAGTCCCCTAACATAAAATTTTAGTTGGCCAATGACTCTCACACTACCCCAACAAACAAACAACAACAATAAAAACACTCTCGGACTGATTATTCAGAAAATCAGGGCAACTTTGTGTGGTTGCAGTTGTGACGAGGGAGGGAAGTCTGACAGGAGGGTGGGAGAGGAGGAAAGGATGAGAGCGTCTTGGCTTAAATGAGTGACAGGTAGGCAAAGTGCAACAGTAATAGCTGAGTCCATGGGAAGCTACTGTGTGCCAGGCACGATGCTATGTATTTCTATGTGTGTCCACATCTACTCTTTATACCTAGCAGGTCGGTATTATCTTAAACTCACTCATTTTTATAGACTCACAAAAGTTAAAAAGCAACTCCCACACTGCACAGTTGGTAATAGGAGTGGATGGACACACTAAGGGATGGCTGGCTGAGATGATGTGAACCATTTCTAACTGCACCAAGTTGAGTTTCAAGGTTACACACAGTTCAGGAACCCACCAATATCACTTATTTATCTTTGAAAATTCCACAGGGAGAAATTTGTCTGTCTACCCTGACCACTGCAATCTTTGTTTTATGACTTATTCTTCTCTGCTGTCTCCTTTCCCCTCCAGGATTATAGCATAGTTTTGTTTTTGTTTTTTAAGCAGTTGAGATGGATGAGATATGCCAGGCTTTTACCTGCAAAACTTTTCATCTTTTATGACAGTCATCCTTAAAGCTTCTAATAAATATCTTTGTTTTATATCTTAACAAAAGGTTCCTACCAAAATATTCCATTGCAGATATTTTAGGGCTAATACCTCTTTAGTATTTTCATACCCTAATCTTTTAGCCAAGCTTCTTGTTAAAGTGGAAATAATTACATCCACCTTGCAGAGTGGTGTGATGATTAAAGGTAATTACTAGCAATTGTCTTCTTGAGGGCCCAGCCCATGAGAGGCTCTTTGTTGTGCAACTACAGGTAATATTAATGGGTACGTCTTACTCTTCCACTTGATTATAAGGTTCCCCAATGCAGCAGCTGCCTCATTTAGTCACTAAATGAGTTCACTGGCTGGAATTTAGCTATTTTACTGTCAGGATCCTAGTGTTTCTGTCAGATAAGCCTTGGACTGTTAATTAGAGGGTTCTGGTCCAAACCGACCAGCTGCTCCACAGGAGAAAGATGGGCTGACTGCTCCTGTACACAGTCACAGCCCTGGAATCCCTGTAGTGGGCCACTGTGAGTCAGGATTACTTCGGTGGCAGTGGGTTTTGTTCGGTTCTGAAGTAAAGGAGCCCGGGTGGTGTAGTGGGCCAGTGCCCACCAAATTGGCAATTCAAACCCACCAGCTACTCTGAGAGAGAAATCTGAGAATGGGTATTTGTGGTAGTCTGGGTAGACTAGAGAAACAAATCCAGAGACACACATAGATATGTAAGAGAGAGCTTTATATCAAAGAGTAATTGTATATTAAAAAAAAAATCCCAACCCAGTCCAGATCAAGTCCATAAGTCCAATATTAGCCTATATGTCTGATACCAGTCTATAAATTCCTCTTCAGACTCAAAAAATTTATGCAATGATACTGAATGCAGGTAGAGTACAGGCCAGTGAGTGGAAAGTTTTGTGGATCCAGTGGCGGTGGAAGCATCTCAGTGCTGGTGTGGGTCTCCACGTGGCTCCTCCAGCTCCAAGGCTCTGGCTCCATCAGCTTAGCTCCATGTGGCTTGTCAACCGGAATACCTTGCAGGGAGATTTTGTGTCCCACCTCCAGGGAGGAAGACAGGAGTTCCCACAATCCTCAGAAGGCCAGGCCCACAGAAAGGCCTCAATGGCTATAATCTGATTGACAGGCGAGACTCCACCCCTTCACTCGTGTTGACAGTAGATGATGTAACTGCCACAGTACTCCTGTAAAGATTTACCATCTTAAGAACCCTATGGAGAAGTTCTGCTCTGTCCTATAGGGACAGTGATATTTTTGGCCTCTAATTGAAGGAGCCTAGGTGGCACAGTCATTGAGCACTTTCCTGCTACCCCAAAAGTCAGCAGTTCAAAGCCATCGGCTGCTTTTCGAGCAAAAGATATGGCAGCTGGCTTCCATGACAATCGCAGCTTTGAGAACTCTACAGGATAAGGATTCTATGTCCTGTAAACCACTGTGAGTTAGGATTGATTCAGTATTCAGTGACAGTAGGTTCCTTTCTTGTCTGGGCCTCTAAGTTGGAATCCCTGGGTGGCACAAATAGATAAGCACTCAACCGCTAAACCCAAGGGCCACAGTATAACCTTGGATGACAGCCTGGCATCCGCTTCTGAAAGGGCACAACCTGGGACGTGCTACGGAGGGTAATTCTACTCTGCACACATGGGGTCCTCACGGTTTGTGATCAGTTTGAGGATGATAGTGGCTAACAGCCACAGCAAGCCTTAATGTTTGTCCCCCTGAGGCTATTGCACAGTCCTGAGAATGAGAGAGCAACGGTCAAGGGGCTTTTAAATGATAAAAATCCAAATCCTACGAAGGGAATGGCATCACAGCTTCAATTCTGAACACCCCATGTGCAGAAGGCTTTGGATGACAGTGGAAGCCCCAAATCCATTTGCAGGGTCGACACATGGATCCTGGATTAAGTCACTGGTGAATTGCACCCCAACTCCTACCCCTGCTATGCATAGTGGATCAATGTAAACAGCCCGACTATCAAACAGAGGGCATTGTAAAGTCAATGTTGGCCAGTGGAGTTAGGTTAAAATGTTTTACTTACTATTTGAACTCCCTTTTGACCCATTTTAAAGATGTGTCAGGTTTAATACTTTCTGCTTGCTTTTTGACTGAGGCTTTGTTGGTTTGCTTCTGTCTGTGTTTGGTATGATTTTCTGTGTATGAAATTTAGGATGGGTGGGTCTAGAGCAGGCATCCTCAAGCTTTTTAAACAGGGGGCCAGTTCACTGTCCCTCAGACCCGTTGGAGGGCCAGACTATAGTTAAAAAACAAAACAAAAACTATGAAAAAATTCCTACGCACACTGCACCTATCTTATTTTGAAGTAAAAAAACAAACGTGGCAAAAACACCCAGCAGGCTGGATAAATGTCCTTGGTGGGCCGCATGTGGCCCGTGGGCCTTGGTTTGAGGACGCCTGGTCTAGAGAGACAGTAGCTGGATTGATCATTACCCAGGAGCACAGCAGGGGTGGATGAAGGGAACTGGGGAGCTGACAGCAATGATCGGGAGAAGAAAATTGTCCAGAACTGATTGTGGCGAGGCCTGCACAAATCTTCTTAATATGGTTAGACGAGTACATGGAAAGTAAACACAAATAACTATCGGTGCCTTCCAGTTACGTAACTCCAATCCATGGTGACCCCCCATGTGTTAGAGGAGAATCCTCCTCCAGTAGGGTTTCCATGGATACATTTTTTGGAAGAAAGTCACCAGGTCAATCTTCCATGGCACCTGGGGGTGGGTGCCAACTAACAACCTTTTTGTTAGCAGTCAAGCACTTACCCGTTTGCCCCATGGAAACGCTAAGAGGAGGGAGGGATGGGCAAACACACAAGATCTGAAAGGGGGCAAGGGGGAGAGAGGGCTTTGTGCCCGTGGGTGTCACGTGAAGACAAAATGCCCCATCCTACGAAGGGTTCCTGCGCTTCACCGTGGGCAGAGGCGCTCCACCCTCCTCGCCAGCAAGTCTCCAGAGAGGCTCTTTTGCAGGTGTCTCTCCTCCCTCTTCCTCCCGCTGCTGCCCTGGGCAGACAGCTAGCCGGTCAGCATTCCGTGTGCTGCGCCCTTGGCACTCCCGTGCCAGGGCCCGTTCCCCTCACTAGCGGACGGACACGGAACTCCTGCCACTCGGGAGGCATTCGTCAGCGTCTGTGAGCTGGACTGCTGAAAGCCCTGCATTCACGTAGACCCGGGGCATAACTTGAAGCCTATATACCTCCAAGGGCGGCGCTGTGTAATTCAAGTTCAGTGCCATTCTTACGCAAGGGGACACTATGAACGACGCCCTGGTGATGCTGTCATTGCTCCTAGCAGCTACGAGTATTGCATTGTCATCGGTCGCTAACTGGGTCATGCAGTGGTTTTAGTCTGAGTGAAATTGCCTAGTCACCTGAGGGAGGGTCACCAGCTAGCCCCAAGGGGCTTTGTCCAGCAGGTCTGCTAAGGCAGGGTCACTCGGCAGGCTGGCGAGAGAGGAACACCTCCGTGGAGTGGCCGGGAGCTGGGGTCCAACAGAATCCCCTTGCAGTGGCCTATCAGAAGAGTCTGCAGAGGGCGGGGAGAAAGGCTGAGCTTTGGGGGTTGGCCACGCTGCATGAGCCTTCAGTGGCAGGGCCCTCTTCTCTTTGCCTCAGTCCTCAGAGCAGGATCACTGCCTCCCTCAGGAGAGCACCCGTTTCAAGCATTTTATGCTCTGACAGGTCCCCAAATAGTAAGCAGCACTGGGGCAGGATGCAGGAGGGGATGGGTAAAACCCTTGGTCGGATCCCATGTCGCTTATGGTCAAAAGCCTATGGTTTGGGTCCTGTGAGTCCGCAGACACGGCGATGCAAATGCATCTCAAAGATCCAGGGGTTATCTGACCACAGAGGGAGGCACGTCCAGAGAGCCTTGGAACCAACAGCTGCCCTGCTCTTTGAGAAAAGCTGTTAGGAGCAACTTCCCCCGGAGCTGCTCTGTAACATGGAGAACCCAATGAGGTCAGGGTTTCTCATCCCTGGCACTACCGATGATTAAAAACAAAGCAAACAGAAGCAGTTGTCACGTGGACTCAGACTCAGGACGACCTGTTTGCAGCAAGCGTGGACCCAAGCTCCCTAGGGGTTTCTGGTGGCTAACTCTTTAGAAATAGGTTGCCAGGCATTTCTTGTGAGGTGCCTATGAGTGAACTCAAAACTCAAACCTTTTGGTCCACCATCAAGTGTGTTGACCATTCACACCCGCCGAGAACTCCTACCAGCCTCCAGGACAGGTCATTCTTTGCTGGGGGACTGCCCTGTCTATGGTAGGATATGCAGAGCCACCCATGGTTCTAGGCACTAGATTCTAGCAGCAAACCTCTTGAGTTGTGATCAGTTGTACCCACACATTGCCCAATGCCGCTTGGGGGGACAATCACCTCTAGTGCAGGGCCAGTGGTCCAGAGAGTTGTACCTTTGTCCCTGCAATGAGATGAAGTCTAGAGCTTAGCCCTCTCCTAAAACACACTCCACGTGTCCAGCTGGTCCCCAGATCTCGGTGTGCTTTCCAAAGGCCTCACGTTGCTTACCCATTTGAATAACGCAGCTGCTCGTTCTCCTGGGGCCCAGATCACCCCTCTGCCGTTTCAGGGCCGCGCGTTCTCATCCGTTTGTTAACAGTACTTGATCTGAGGTTCCACCTTGACCATGAAGTGACCACCTCTCTCCAAGTAGCAGGACACAGGTCGCCAGATCCAAGGGGGAAGCCTGGATTCAGTGCCTACTGTTTGCCAGACACGTCCCCATGCATCTCAAGGTGGGCTGGCTCCTGCCTTCACAAGAACCCTGTGATAAAATGAAGAAACACGATCGACAGGCATTGTCATAGCAGAGACTATGCAGGCAATCCCGAGGAAGCCAAGCCAAGGCGCCCATCCCCTGAGATCACAGAGGAAGGGTGGACACAGTCAAGGGAAGCCAACATGTAACACATGCTGCGTGCGCAAGTACAACGCCGAGCAATCATGCATCTCTGTCACTTGGGGCTAGGCTTTTGTCCTTATAACGTGCCCTTCCCGTCTGCAGCGCCCGAGCATTCCTGGGACAAGCCAGCGGTGGGTTTTCGTCAGGCTGCCTTACTTGCTCTGGAGTGTTCTTGGTGGCTCTTCCTTCCCCGCCCCACCAGGCCAGAGCAAGCCCCCAGGTAGGCACCTCCGAATGCCCCAAGGGATGTTCAGGTCTCTGCACACCCCTGGCCCTTGGGCTTCATTTGAGCAGTGGCTAAGTTCCTTCCCTCTTGCTCTGTTCGTGATTGCGATTTCTTTAAGGATTGTGCTCCGTGTTCAACTCAGCCACCATCTTAAACATGGTGAGTGCTTTTGGCCAGTCTGTCCAAATGGGCAAGCCAATGCGCTCGAAGGGGCAATGCGGACACACACCCTTGATGGCTGTTTCTTAGTTCCGGACAGTCTTCCTCCCCCAGATGGTGTTTCATCACAACATGCACCACAAGCCGAAAGCCCATGTGGGTGGGATTGGGAACCCGAGGGTCCTCAAGAGAAGGATGATAAATAAAGTGGCAGACAGAAGACAGAATGCTCACACCTGGTCCAGGCTCTGGGCTGGATCACATCCTGCCTGTCGCTCACACTAAGCTTTGTGCTCCCCGTGGAGACATGAAACAGCCTATGAGGAAAGCGCCATGCTCACATAAAACAGAGTGGACGACGGTCTTGTGCGCACAGACCCCTCTTCTCTGGGCCTCGGCTGTAAATCCAAATGATTGCACCTGCATCTTCCTGACGCAGAAGGGCGTTGTGCAGGTTGTGAATGGGCTCAGTGTTTTGACATCAAAAGGCACTTGCTACTTGGGGCATGATTGTCTTACTCACATAGTCAAGATGTTTTGTAGTCCGTGCTCTTTACGGGGCGCTGAGTAGGAGCCCTGGGAACACAGGTTAGTGAGACCTGGACCCTGCCCATTAGTGGCAGACAGGGAAGCTCCTCCAAAGGATATCTTTGGACTGGGTAGGGTCTGTGAGTTGTTTGTGACCCATTCACAGAGAAATGAGAGCGGAAGTTGAGAAGACGCATTTAGAAACTTGTGTAGCAAGTCCTTTCCACATCTGTTGAAACTAATAATACAAATGCTTACTGTTTTTTATAAAATGAGGGTTTACAATGAATTGGAAAGTAAATGAACAGCTTGTCATTAACCACCGACACCTTGAGCAGCACAGTCCTAATACACAGAGAACTACAATAGAAAGCAAATCAGGACCAATATGTCGACAAGCTGAAATAATTTAGGTGGCAGGATTCTGAGATAACAATTCACAACACAGTGAATTATGTAAGGTAGCTCTTCTAGCTCTGTAGCCTTTGTCACTCCCACCAAATGATCTCCACTTTCCTGGTGGATCTGGGTAAGACCGGTGCGGGGGGTGGGGGAGATGACTTAAATATGATTTAACTGTGAGTAGCTATGAGCAGGGTTAATTGTGATCCCATCCTGATGGTTATAAAATCAGCCCTCTCTGAAGCAGGAGGTTAGGATCTCACTCCCAGCAAGAAAGAAGTGTCGGGAGGGAAACACATCCTTTGGGCCCTGAGATTCCTGGGCGTCAAACCTCCAGGATCCAAGAGGCAGCGCTCACAGAACCAGGAGTCAGAACAAGAGGAAGCGCAGTGGATTTCCCAGCCCACACACCCAGCACAGCTCAGTGCTTATGGGTCGGAGGCTGGCTTGTGGAGTGGGGTGTCTGAGCACATAATTAGGGGTTGCAAAGATGTTGCTGAGTGCCTTCTGCTTAAGGTTTAGGGCAGAGTGGCACATCCTTTGGGCAATTATTGGAAATTGTAAAGAACTTTGTAACATTGCCTAAACAGGGAAGAGGCCAGGCTGAGGCCTGAGGGCCAGAGAGAAGCCAGCCTGCAAGCCAAGCGGAGGAAAGCTGGTGAAGACTGTATCCCCAGCACTTCTCACCTGGACTGTAGCCTGCCACCTTCTCTGACTAACCCCATTACCATGAACCTTGCCGGCGAGCGCTGTGTGGCCTTGGCAATGGAAGACAGAATCCAGCGGAGAAGGAGAGGTGCTTTGGAGACAGACAGGTGCAAAGGTCAGGGTGCCTAAAACCAACACACTTCCTCCTGGGCAAGTGGAACCAAAACTAACCAAGATAGGTAAAAATAACAAAGGCATTGCCATTTGCACGAATGGTTGAAACAGCCCCAACACGATACCATTAATACCCAGAAATATCAGTCAGCTGTGAACCTATTGAGATCAAATAAAATATTCTAGAAATCAACCGTTTCTTTCTGGCAAAAATTGACAAAGAGGTGGAAAAAGCAAGGAAGTTCTGACAGCTCGCCGCTACCTCACAGGATGAAGGATGAAGGGGGGTGTGGGGGAAGGGTCCAGGCTGCGTTTCTCAATGTGCCTTCTAGAGCCACCCACCGCCTGTCCTCAGAAACAGCCATCTGAAGCGACAGGGGCTGAGCTGCTGGAAGATCGGATAAAGTTAGAATCTTTTCTCTGGCAGAGAGTGGAAGCCGTGGAAGTAATAACACCTCACAGCAGGTCTCTCACCGAGGCCTCCTCATGGAAACAGGCAACACAGAGCAAATCCATGACCACTGGGTGCCTTCCGACTCCGGGGACCGTGTAGGACAGAGTGCAGCTGTTCTGTAGGGTGCCCAGGACTGTATATCTTTAGGCGAGCAGGCCTTCTTACCTGTTTTTACCTGGAGTGGGGGTGCTTGTGAATGGCTGACCCCGTAATTAGCAGCCCACCCTTCACTGCTGTATCTCCACGACTCCTTTTGCAAAAGATAAAAAGAGAGCAATGTCTGTAATACATCAGATCAAAAACTTTCCATCTGCAGGGATTTTCTGAAGCCCTGTTCACACTGTAGACAGGAGAGGCTACAATCTAAGGGAATCCCACCGGCTACGTCAGAACCACTCCCTCTGCAGGAAGGTGACCTCTGCTACAGAAGTTTCCACAAAACCAGGGACTATTCAGAGTCAAGGTTTACCAACGGCAGTGGCCACTGGCACACACGGGAAGTGAGACTACCTACATCGATCTCCAAGTGGCCCATTCTAAGAGAAGGGTTTGCACACTGGAGCTAAGCTACTTTATCTCGCAAAACCACAGATGCTCACCACTTCAACGATAAATCGGTGAAAAACAAAAGGGGGGAAAATGAAAGAAACATAATTAGCATGTGCCCTCCATGAAAATTCTCTCCATAGTCGAATCAACTTGAGAGCAGTGGGATTTGTATTTTAGTCCTCCTTACAAAAAAAAATGGGGCTATAGTGTGAAGGCTGAGAAAAGAGACTGAAAGAAAAAGAGAGAATTTTTTGAAGAATTTCACATGCAAACAAAAGGTAATGACAACTTTAATGAACTTTCCAGGAACACTTAAATCACATAGATGAAATAAGCAGCAAAAAAGATAATAACACACCCTGATAGGGTCAACAGAGGTTTTGTAGGATTCAGGGAAGAAACTAAGGAGAAAAGTAACACCTAAATAGAAGGTAAAATGTCAGAATTGAAGCAAGGATCAAAACTATCAACACAGGAAATAAGCTGGGAATATATATATATATATATTATGCTACGTTGTAGCATACAAACACAACTAAGTTTTAAAATTTAAAAGAAGATTTGGTAGAAAAGACTCTCTCCCTCTCTCTCTCTCTCTCTCTCTCTCTATATATATATATATATATATATAGAGAGAGAGAGAGAGAGAGAGAGAGAGATACACATACATACTTATATGTATGTATACAAAGAGGTAACAAAAACAACCAGAAAAAAAGCTCAGCTGTGTAGAGCTTTCATAATACACAGTCCCCTACCCCTACCCCTACCCCTACTCCCCACCGTACTAGGCGAGCATCAAGCAACTTGCTCTGAGTTAGTGCACCCAGTGGCATCACCTGGGAAGGTTCTCTCTGGTCACAGAAATTTTTTGTAAAAGCAGTTTCATTCAAACCTCGTTTTTTGTGATGGCCAATATAAGAGAAGAGTGTGCAGCTGCGAAATTTTGTTTCCTGCTTGGGAAAAATGCCGCAGAAACTGTTGTGATGTTGAACACAGCTTTCAAGGACAGCACTATGGGAACAACTCAAATGTGTGAGTGGTTGTCTTGTTTCAAAAAAGGTGAAATGTCGATTTATGACAAACCTTTTTCGGATGTCTGGCAACTTCCCAGACAAATGAAAATGCTGACTTCTAGTGCATTTGGAGTCCATTCCACTAGGTCAGACTGTTAATCAAACTTTCTATTTAGAGCAGAGGTTCTCAACCTGTGGGTCGTGACCCCTTTGGGGGTTGAAGACCCTTTCACAGGGGTCGCCTGATTCATGACAGCAGCAAAATGAGTTATGAAGTAGCAACGAAAATGATTTTATGGTTGGGGGGGGGCGGTCACCACCACACGAGGAACTGTATGAAAGGACTTCGGCATGAGGAAGGTTGAGAACCGCTGATTTAGAGGTTCTGAAAAGGTAACGTAACTGTGTGCAGCAAAAAACACCTGATTTGTGATCAAACGGGGGCTGGTTTTGCCGCCATGACAATGCACCTGCTCAAGCAGCCATCTCAGTGCACCAGTTTTTGGCAAAAAAAACCCAGTATGCCTCTCTTACTCCATGTGCCTGACTCATCTGACTTTGCTCCTTGAAACTTTTGTTTCCACAAATGAAATGGGACATGAAAGGACGATGATTTGATGATGTGGAAGAGATGAAGACAAAAACTAGGGTGCTGCTGTCAGCCACCCAAACAAATGTTCCAAGAATGGAATCTCAGATTTGACACATATATTTAGTGTCATGGAGAGTACTTTGAAGGTGATAAGGTTGTTTTGTAAAAAAAAAAAAAAAAAAATTGAGTATATAGCTTTGAAAAAAATTCAGTTTTTGTATACTCAATATATTACATGTTTATATATTTATATTTTTAAATATTTGATTAAATAGGAATTGGGTGATCATCAAAAAGAAATCATTTTTGTGACAGATGAATATGCAAAGAAGGAAGACCAGAAACTACGCCCTGAAGGGACTTGCAGCTCCTGAAAGCATGGACAGGCATCGCCGGCACAGGGGCTGCAGGGACATCACCGAACCCAAGCAGTAGAGGACTCCACACACATCGGGGAGAAGAAAGAAAGGGCGAGCTGCCAGATCGCACAGAATTAGATACCAGACGGTAGAGACAGCAGCAGGCTACGGACTCTGAGGACAGACACACGTCTGCCTTGTGTGACCTTGTACTAGCTAGTACCAGGTACTTGAGTCTTCTAGTTCCCTTCTCCCTCATGTGCAGACAAGTGTGACTCTGTCACACATGAACCACTGCATAGTCCTGCAGTTCCAGATCCATCATGAACAGGGCAGAGACCCACCATCTATACAGATAAGAAATATATAAAAATACAATTCACTGCCAAGCATCAAATTACACAAAGTAGGAGTCTGTGGATATTCAAGAAGAAACCTGGAGAAACGTAATAAAGAGGTGAGTTTAGTATACCTCTCTGGTACTGGATGGATGAGGTATAAAACAAATCAATAAGTAGTAGACTTAAATAGTATAGGCTACAAGATGTACCCAACAAGTATATATAAATGGTATGCCCTACAACCAGAAGACATGCTAGTAAACATAGGAATCATTTCCAAAAATGTTCCATATTATTTTACAATTTTCTAGAAATAGCCAAGGCACAATAATTGATAATTATGCTCCTGGAGTAGAAGTGTCAGATGGAAAGTTGGGAATAGGAGGGAGACATAGGATGTGTGGCTAATTACCTCCATCAATAACTGCTCCTTTGCCATGAGGCCAGAGCAGGATGGTGACCGACCACCATTACCGGATAGCTCCGCCAAAGACTTATAGAGGAATCCTGGTCGGAAGGGAGAAACGATAGGATAAAGTGTTTGATTCTTGGACTCCAGACTTTCTGGAGCCATAGAACTTGGATGATCCCCTTAAACTATTACCCTGAGATCATCTAAACCTCAAAGCAAAAACAGTCTCCCATTCTTCTTAAAGGCAAACAACAATTGTGCTTTAGTCATACCAAGGGTCTGCTTTCAGCATTAGACTCTTTTAAAGCGACCTCTAAGGAGTCCATGTAACCACAGAACTGGAAAGATTAGATGGAAACCTTAGGGGTGTGTGGTGACGGCGAGGAACACCTCCCTAAAAGAGGGTGAGCATGGCCCCCCAGCGTGGAGGGTGCACTCAGGGCCACTGTATTGCACATGCAGGAAGTGTCGGCTAGGTGACCCTCTGCCACGCATAGTCTCGGCAACAAAATTAATAAAAAATTCAAATAAGGTTTGCAGCATATGCATTAGCAAGAACAAACCTTCCTAATGAAAATGAAAGAAAAATCATTACAGTATGTCTAGCATGAAAATGAATGTCAAGATTACAAGTGTAAAATGTATGGAAAGCAGAATAAATGATTCCCTCCATGTTCTATAGGACCTGACCCAAACAGATCAACCCACCCATAGGGTTGTACCAACATGACAGTATGGAAATGGAAGCTTCATTTCTCTCAAAAACAGAACAGAAATCATCACAAAAATACACAACAGAAATCGTGACAAAAAAGCACAAAAGAAAGACTTCAAGGTGAAACCAGAATCAATCTATTTTGAAAAGGAAACACATGAGAAATGTGTTCGGTCCAAGAACGGCTTATCTGAACAACCAGCTAAACCACTGCCGAGTCCGGTCAACGGCCAACTGAGAGTTCAGAATGAAGACATGCACGAAGGGCTGGAAGCCGCTCAATGGGGAAGGGAGACTCTCTTTGACAAACTGTGCTGGAAAACTGTACATCCACTGGCAGAAGCGGATCCCCATCTCCTCGTGTACAAAAGCAACCTCAAGGTCCATCAAAGACCTCAATGGAAAGCCAACTGTAAACGTGATCCATGAAAAAATAGAGCCACTAAGAGATGGCATGAAGACGCTGTCAAGAATAGCTCAAAACATGCAAACAGCAGAAGACAAACTAGATAAATGAGGCTTCCTAAAAATTAGATTTCTGTGAATCAAAGGATTTCACCAGAAGAGTAAAAGGGAATCAACAAATTGCCACCCCCACCCCACTAATCTCTAAATACACAGAAACCTCAACACTTGGACAAGAAAAATCCAGTTTTAAGGATGGCAAAGGACAGAAGTAGACAATAACACAAACAAAATTGAGCTGGTCAACAAGCATATGGAACTAGAGAGATAGAGATAAAGATAGATGATTGATAGATAGATAGATAGATAGATAGATAGATAGATAGATGATAGATAGATAGATAGATAGATAGATAGATAGATAGATAGACAGACAGACTGATTGACTCCTCCAGAACAGCCACATGTAGTCTGAAAGCAGACCATATACACAACCGACTCTGTTCACATGAGATCACATTTATGGAAATGGATCACATTATATTATGAAATGGAACAGCAGCCAAACCACTGAGACTGGCACCCAATCTAAGTGGACACACAGAATTAACTATCACACAGAGCTGTATGAATTGATAGGGACAAGAAGAGATTTTGACACTATGTATGTCCAAGTATTTCCCAGGGTCCTGATCGGAGCCATGGTGGGTGAATATCATCACAAGCAGCAAAAGGGAAGGGGAACATTCACTGTCCAGCACCTTGATTCTGTTCCTCTGCTCCAGCTGCACACTCACTAGTCTTCCTCACCAATGGAGGCAGTAAGAGGAGCAGCGTGTGGTGCTGGGTCTTACTGAATCATTAATAAGCTGCATGATATTTAACTTCATTTTTTTCCATGTGGCAAAGCTTACATGTTATGTAAGCTCAATGAAACATTGAGTTCTCATCCTCTGGGTGTATGGGGAGATTGGCAGGAGAGGACAGTGGAGGTTTTATGTCAACTTAATTCCCGTGGGAAAGTGAACTCACTAGCATCGAGCAACGCCAGCTCAGCGAGTCTGCGTGGTGATGCTCTCAGAACTGACTCAGGCCGTGAGCTTGGTTTGTTTTCATTACAATTAAGAAGGGAATCTCATAACTGAAATGCAGAAGGAGAAATAGTGTTCTAAAATATATATCCTCCCCTGCAACACTCTAGGGAAGAGAACTGAAATCCTGGAACTAGAGCTGGATTATAGCAACTAAGAGCCTAAGAAGGCCGCCACTCTACTTTCTTCCTGTGGACAAACGAAGACTATTGATGCTTCCCCTCGTCAGTGTTTCCGTCAACATGAGATCATTTGATCACGAATACCCTGGGGGAGTTTTCCAGTGACCAGTAGGACAAATTCATGGACCCCTGTCAATGCCAGGTGACTGCTCTTAGGGTCCTTTTCGAATCTCCTCTGGCTCCTCTCGATACACCCAGCAGGACGGGAGTGTCGAGGTGCCTAATTTCTATCCCCTAACCCAACTGCTACACACACACACACACACACACACACACACACACACACACACACACTCATCCCCCCAAAGTTAATATGCGAAGCCTTATTCTGGGCAGTCAAGAGATGGTCACGAATAAGCCCAAACAGCACCTGCCTGCACAGACCCCACACTTGTCCACCCCGAGAAGCGTGAGATCAGATGGCGTGATGTCCAGCAGAGATGAAGACCGCCCACTCTAAGCCTCTGCACACTTGGCACTCCTAACAAGCACATTCCTTAGTTCCAACTTCAAGGATGCCATGCAAAACCCAAGAGCGCGGAAGCCACATGACCTTCTCCCTCGTCAAAGTGGCTCATGGCTGTAGGATTTGCCATCCACCACTTACACAGTATCTTTCCCACCCCTGGCCCAGAAGAAAGAAAGCTTCCATCTGGCCCAGCATTTTTAAAAAATGATGCAGTCGTGAAGAATGAGAAGACAAAAAATAATAAACTCCAGAACTTGCTTTGAGAAGAACGTTTTACCAACTGGATGTGTCATGAATATGAAATGGCCAAGAAAGATGTTCCAGGCTCTGTCCTGTGTCCTCTGTGAGCCAGACAGATAATGTGTTACCATCAGGGAATTTTTGTTGTTGTTATTGTTCTCGTTTGAACTTGAGCTACATCTAACTTCCATGCCATGGTGCTGTGGAAAGGGGACCCATAAATCACAAGTTATTGTTTCCTAGAAATGGACATCATACAAGGCAGAGCCAAACCAAATCCTTTGTTTCATGAGCTCGCAACTTTTTAATTAAATACCACTTTAGACTCACACATACATGAGCCAAATGTTCCCAACCCTGCCAGCTTTTGAGCACAGCCTCTACACTCTCCTCTTCCATCTCTGGTTCGGGGAAGGATTGCTGTGTTTTACTTTCTCTATTCTTCCCCTTTATTAAACTATACTGAAAACAAAAATCACAAGAGTGTCGCGTTTCTTTGCAGGCATCACAAGCAAGGACCAGGCTATAGAGACAGACTGAACAAATAAAGAAGGGTGGAAAGGAGAGAGCCAAGAAGGAGACTGCTGTGCCACACGGCCTGACAACAGAGGAACCTTTGCCTGGTTAGCTCCACAGATCACGGAGCCAGTCTAGCCAGTTGCTCAGCCATGCCCTTGCTTCCTCTGCTGCCGACCTGCTCCCTGACGGCCATCCTCACCTTGGCAATGGAGGCGAGCACAGGTGCCGAACGCTTCCTGGAGAACTTTGTCAGAACGGACTTGGGACACTTCCAGAAATGGCTTGTAAATCGCCCGCTCTGTCCCCACGCTGGCCTGCCCGTCACATGGAAAACACGCAGGGGAGGACTCTCTCAGGCCCTGGCGGAGCCACTCCAGGAAGGAGCCAGCTATTAAAAAGGCAAAAAGCATTTGTGGATGAAGTATTTATTAGGTAGTTATCTTTGCTACTCCATTCTACTAAATATTCCTACTGCTCTTCAACCCAATTCAGAGAAGGAGATGGTATGAGGAACATTATTATTATTGATTGTCAGATGGATCTTTTCCCAAAGCGTCTCAAAGAACACCAGGTAGACACTCATGGCTCTGCCAAGGCGTTTGGCTGTGCGGATCATAAGCAGCTCTGGATAACACGAAGATGGGAGGTCCACAACACTTCATTGCGCTCACGTGGACCCTGTCCGTGGGTCAAGAGGCAGTCGTGCAAACAGAACAAGGGGCTACTGCCTGGCTTAAAACCAGCAGAGGTGTGTGTCAGGGTTGTGTCCTCTCTCCATACTTAACCCATCTGTTTACTGAGCACAGTCAACGAAGCTGGCCCATGCGCAGAAGAACACGGCATGGGGCTGTGCAGGGGATGCCAGCCAGGAGCTGAAGCACTTGCTGATGAAGATCCAGACCGCAGAGTGTTACTCAGTGTCAAGAAAACAAGAATTCTCGTGACTGAACTGCCCGGCAGCATCATGAGACACGGAGAAAAGGCTGAAGTTGTCAAGAAGTTCCTTGTGCCCAGCGCCACAATCAATGCTTGCTGAAGTGACCACTGGTACCACAAACAGCGGGGCTTTGAACATGTATGCTGAACCAGACCTCCTTGAAGGCACCGCCAGAAGATGCTGGTGCAGTTTGACCTGTCAGCCAGGTTGCAGCCTGGTGACTGTCCTGGGGTGTGTGGCCTAGACATAAAATGACTCCCTGGAGGCCAGCCTCTCTCTCATCGGTCCCTCCTTGTTGCTCAGACCAGTGTGCTGCCTGGTTCCGCTGCCCTGCCTCCTGCTCACATGTGCCGAGTTACCTGTGGGCTACCCACACGTCCCCACTGCATCACCTTGCCAAGCCACCAGAGGAGTGCCTCATGGCCCTCTGCCTGCCACGCAGCACCACTCCCCCTGGCTGTGCTGTGGTGCCCATGGCCCACTCCTCTCCTCCGGCCGTGCCTGCACATGCTGCCCCACTCGTCAGCCGCCTGGCATTGCTACATCATGAGCTGCAGTGTGCTACTGGCCTCCGGTACACTCTGCCGCCTCACCTTCCTAGTTTCTGCTTCTTTGGCCTTTGGGCCTAGTGGCCACATGAGTGGGAAAGACCGTCAGTGTATTAACAGACCCATGAAAGTGAGTTGGACTGAAAGTGAGCTCCGTGTGCTGCTGTGTGGACTGCATTGATGAGATCTTGGCTTTTCGCTATATACATGGATCCACTCATATATACTCATAAGTGTCCTGGATGGGCTCCTCTAGGGAACCCTGTCTAATTCAGGGCGCCTGACCTGAGCCCTAGCATGCCCATCGCCTCGTGCGCATGTGATTGTTGCACGGTGAAGAAGGCATGTGCAGAGGAGTGGGTGCATGTGGATGGCGGGGCTGGTGAAGGATCCCGAGCACACCATGGGTGAGCCAGAAGAACAAGCAAGACGGTCTTGGAAGAAGTGCGGCCAGAATGTTCTTTATGAGAGGATGCCGGGACTTGGTCTCCTGCTTTGGACGTGTTACCGAGAGCTCAGTCCCGGTATGGGTAAACGAGAGAGTCATTGAAACAGAACACCTTCAGTGAGGTTGACTGGCACAGTGGCTTCTCTGGTCTCAAACATGGCAACTGTAGGATGGCAGGGGACCACGCAGTGTTCTGCTCGGTTTTGCGTAGGGTCCCTATAGTTGGAGCCAAATTGAAGACACGAGGTCTCTGTCCAGCTACTCAACCCTATCCTTGAAGTTCAAACATAGCCAGATAGTATATAAATAAATGGGTGTGGCTGTGTTCTAATACGCTTTTCATTTAAAATAGACTGTGGGCCATATATGCCCCATGGGCTGTAGCTTGCTGACCCTGCTCTAAATCATTCTGACATTCTGACTGAAAATGTAAATTCCAGTGCAGACTTCAGTCCTCTCAGTGACATTGGTTTATATTTGTTTTAAACAACATGTCTCCTCTTGAGTAGTATCAGATATGACAACTGATGCTGAAAACCATGTAATTCTTCCCTCTGCCCCAGCACTGCACGGGGCCTGGAACTAGGTAAAACACCGCGCATTTCATCCTTTTTTACTTCCCTGGAAGTTTACCCTTTCTTGAAAACTGGTCTGGAAGTCAGATGTGAGTTTAAATCCAGTTCATTAATGTGTGTCTCTGGTCAAATCACCTTCTCTCTCTGAGTCCTGCTCTTCAATATGAGGATAACACCCTGTAACTCCCAGGATTTAGGGAGGGCTGTGAACCACCTACAACAGTGTAGACACTTGTGTGAGATGCAAGACTCAGTAGAGAGCCCAGAAGAGATCGTGATAAGCTATCCCGCCCTTCCTGGATTCTGAACTTACTTTCTTCCTGCTCAAAGAGTGATATTTTCTCAATGACAAATCCCAAGGAGTATTCCTTTATCCCCACTTGCCGAAGCCATGAGGCTTTTGAAGTCCATAGGCCAGGGCCGCCTGGATTCCGATAGACTGCCAGAAATCGGAGCCTCCTCTGTGACCATTAGCTAGGTCTAGAGAAGCGTCCACGCTCTGCGTCAGGGTCCCAGAGGCCTCCCCTTGAGGGGAGCTGAGTCTCCCTTCCTCGTCTGTTCTCAGTCTGGGAGCTCTGCTGAAGCCTGCTCACTTGGGCGACCTGCTGGCAATGCCAGTGACACAGCTCCCGGCAACACACAACACACCACAGCACAAGAACTGTGGACATATTGTCAGCAGAGACCAGTTCCTGGAGAAGGTCCTCATGCTTGGTAAAGCGGAGGGGCAGCAAAAGAGGAAGGAGGAAGGAGATGGAGTGACGTGGTGGTGGCAATGATGGGCTCAGGCAGGACGGTGCAAGACCACAGTGTTTCTTTCTGTTGTGCATACGATCACTAGGGTTGTTCCCGACTCGATGGCATCTATGAACAACCGAGAGGGTAGCTGTAGCGTCCAGAAATGATGGTATCATCAAATGATAGCATCTAGACGAGATCTGCTTGGAACGCGCCTTCTCAAAATGATTTGGCTGGCTAATGACACAAGACCCTTGACCTTGGACCCAATGCGATCCAAAAGGAGCTCTTCAAAGAAGACTTGGAGCCCTCCGTCCTTCAAAAGGAACTCTGGTGGTAATGATGGTAAAAAGCTGGACTGTTAACTGTAAGGTCAGTGGTTCAAACCTACCAGCTGCTTCTCGGGAGAAATTTGAGGCTATCTGCTCCCATAAAGATTTTGAGCCTTGGAACCCCTATCTAGCATCACTACGAGTTGGAATCGACCCAAAGTCACCTGTTGAAGTTACCTATCAAAGAGCAGTCTGTAGCTGAAACCTTCAAAGTGGACAAATCAAGAGGTCTTTTAGTCAAATGCTGTATCTATATATGTTTTAAACTGTGAATGGACTATTTTATGGTTACATGGTCTCATTTTATCCCAATCTACTAAACATTGCAACTGCTATGTGTACAAACTCATGGGGGCCCCACAGAGAGAGTAGAGCCACCACTGTGGGTTTCCCAGATGGCCAAATCTTTATAGGGGGAGAAAGCCCTAGGGATTTCAAACGGCTGGCCTTGCAACTGGCAGCCCAATGCACAACCTATTATTGTACCCGGACTCCTCCATGAATCAGAATCAATCCCATGGTGGTGAGATGTGTCTAAAACTCCCGAATAAGGCTTCATTGTCAAAGGAATAGGCGTCTTGTCCCGTCCATGCACAATCTCAGTGGAGTGTACATTTTACACCCTAAGGGAAACAAAATGCTTCAGGGGTTCACTGGTGATGCTTAAAGCTTAAATGAAAGTATTGTAGTTTGTTCTTGTTAACTAGTGTTGAAAACATCGCCTTTCAAGAGAAGGGCTTCGGCTCAGAGAAGGATGTCAACCACTCACCAGATGGTATGACTCAAGTGTTGCCCTAAATCTTCTGTAGGTGAGATAGCAAACATCCCACAAGTCTTCCATCATTTCTCCATCTTGACCTCATGGCAGGGACCAGTTATCCCTTAGGATGCCTTTTCCCTGATGAGCCAAAACACACCAACGGTAGCATCTGGACCAGGAAAGACTGTTCACTGAGTAGTCATGCCCCTGAGATAATGACCCCTCTGATAACATTAAATTTCTTGTCCAAGCTGCTTCCTCCCCAAGTCTTGGCTAATGTTAGTTAACCGATTGCACATCCACTCAGCACCGCAAACTCAAACCGTACCGGTTTGCATGATTCGGCTCCTCCTGGCCTTTCCAACATCAGCTGAGCTCACTCTGCCCTCCATTCCGCACTGCCAGAGCAACTGGAAAACACCCAGCTCTTGGCCAGCACATGGTTTCCAGTCTAACTGTGCCCCTGACCTTCCAGGCCACATTTCTCAAATTGACATTTCAGCTTCAACGTCATCTCCTGAGAGAAACTTTCCAGAATCATTCACTCGACCACCCTCTTCACTGTCCATCTGATGTCCTATTCTTGAGTCTTAACTTTCTCTGAAGGCTTTTATGTTGCTGGAAGTTGCAATTTGTAGCAGCACAGAGAAGAGCCATGGAATCGGTGTCTTGGCAATGTCTTAGCATTCACTACATTTAGAATAGGGTCGGGGCAGCTCGATCATTTTAGGTCAACTTGAAGATGTGTGAAAGTGCAGGGTGGAATCCAACCTGTCAATCAGGTTCCAGCCGGATGCTGCCTCCTTGGGCGTGTCGCCTCCTGATGAGAAGGACCCCGGGACCTCCCCCTCTCACTGACACTTTGCCTCCCTGCTGCCGGGCCTCTGTCGCGGACCCTGAGAGCAGCCAGAGCCCTCTCATGCTTCCACAGACCTGGGATCCGCAGGGCTGTGCACCCTCAGGCCTGTGCTTCTCCCTGCGCTGCATCAGTGCATGTCGCTGCATGAGTCCGAAGAGGGATTCATGAGCGAGTATTGGACTTAGGGACTTGAGTTGAACTTGGCTGTGACTCTCTCTTGATATATAATTACTTCTTGATACAAAAGCTCTTTCTTATACATATATGAGTGTCAATGCATTTGTTTCTCTCCTCAACCAGGTCTAGCACAGTATATAACTTTGGGTTATGCAATTTTTTGTTTTTATACAATTTCTCCTCCCTAATGTGATCTGGGGAGAAAGACGAGACTTTCTACTCCTGCAAAGAGTTACACTCTCCGAATGACACAAGGGCAGCTCTATCCTGCCTTTTAGGGTTTCTCTGAGTCAGCATCAACCCAGTGGCAGAGAGGGAGGGAGTGAGTGAGTGTTAGAGGGCCCTGGTGGCAGTGTGGCTTAGACATTGCAAGGTCAAACCCACTAGCAGTTCCGTGGGTGAAAGATGAGACTTTCTGTTACTATAAAGATTTCCAGCCTCGGAAATCCTATATTGAGTCACTATGAGCTAGAATCAGTTCAATGAACGAGGGTGGAAAAGGCCCTAAGCAGCCGGCATGGGGCGGGGGAGGCAATGTCAGTCTCATCTTCTCACTCAGTGTCTAAGGCGGTGATTCTCAACCTATGGGTCGTGACCCCTTTGGGGGTTGACGACCCTTTCACAGAGGTCACCCGATTCATAACAGTAGAAAATGACAGTTATGAAGTAGCAGTGAAGATAATTTTATGGTTGCGGGTCACCGCAACATGAGGAGCTGCATGAAAGGGTCGCGGCATGAGGACGGTTGAGAAGCAGTGGTCTAAAGTGTGTCGGTAAGAGCCTCCCAACATCTATATGCGGAAGACCTGGAGGGGAAGGGCACGAAGATGCAGACATAATGCTGGAATTAAAAGAGTTTTCATAAGCATCTTAAGTTCCCACACTTATTTGGCCTCTTGCCCCCTTTCCAGAAAAAAAAACTCAACACTCCCCTGGAAATTAAAAAGGTTTGTACTATAACCCATAATGTAGGATAAAACGTAGGTATCCGTGTATCCAGGCCTCTGCCTGATCCGGTGCTGTGAGCCAGCAGTGCCTCACTGGCAGTGAGTTTGCTTGGGCTTGCCTTACCCAAAGGAGCTCTGAAGGCATCGTGCGTCGTTGTTGGGTTGCTAACCTCAAGGTCTGTAGTTCAAAACCACCAGCTCCCCCATGGAGGAAAGATGCAGCTTCCATGAAGACTCATACCTTAGAAACCCACAGGGGTCCTGCTACTCTGTCCTGTAGGGGCTCTGTGAGTCAGAATTGACTCAGTGGCAGTGAGGTTTTGAGACATCCTAATAACTCCCTTTCTTAGAAAATTCGCATCCAGGCAGAATGAAGCTCCCCAGCACACAGGGATGGACCAGATATCTGTGTTGAAATGACAGGATACCGCCTATTCTTTCTGTTTGAGACCAATATTTATCACTAATTGTCTTATACAAAATACCTTAAGGGCAAGGATCCCAATGGATCCTCCCATTATTCGATACAGCACTTGAGGTAAGTACCCAGTCCACGTCGCATTTTGCAACTGTGGAGGACAGAGTCATGCAGCTCAGTCTTGTGTATTTTAGACAGCATGGTTTGGTTTCAGTTGCAAGAATCTAATTAAGCGGACACCCAGAGAGATGAAGCTAGATGCCTGCTGCCTGTTCATTCAGTCAGCCGGAGATGATTTCCAATCAAATTCGAAACAAAGGGAGGTGGTGAAGGGTCTTTGTCTGCTCGTCCTCGGAGCGCCTCCAGGGGTGGTTTCATTGGCTCGCCTACGTGCCATTGCTCGGGGTCCAGTTGGCAAAGTCGTCGTCTCCTCCTCTGGTGCCCATGCAACGCTTTGAAAGTGGCACTCAATGGAAGGGGGGCTTTGCAGAGAAACTTTGCCCTTGGGCGCAAGTTCCTGATGACAGGTCATACATTCACAGGTCTAGGTTCGGGGAGGCATTCTGAATGGCTTCCACAAAGCTTCTGCCGAAGAAGATGGTTGTTTTAATACTGTTCTACCAGAGGGTTCAGAAAGAGGAGAAGTCGGTGAATCCAGGTCCAATTTCCCTCCTAAAACATCCACGTACTTTCCTGCTGCCCAAATCACACGCCTCACTTTTTTAATCAAGAAAGACATTTCGTACCCACCGCACCACGCCATGTTGAAAAAGAGTGGGTGGGAGTGCAGGACGAGGACCCCACTGGGGAGACCCCCATCGGCTAACACCCATGCAGCAATAACCTCCTCTTTGCTCTTCGGGCGTAGAAACGGCCAGAAAGTGCAGACCTCTGGTCCTGGCCGGGACGACACCTTCCTGGTGAGAGCGCATCTCGTGCCGACCACCGATGAAGGGTGAAGGGCAGTCTCGTGCAGACCACCGATGAAGGGTGAAGGGCAGTCTCGTGCAGACCACCGATGAAGGGTGAAGGGCA
>NW_022103928.1:63223750-63255029 GCF_000313985.2 Echinops telfairi | reverse complement strand
CACCGATGAAGGGTGAAGGGCAGTCTCGTGCAGACCACCGATGAAGGGTGAAGGGCAGTCTCGTGCAGACCACCGATGAAGGGTGAAGGGCAGTCGCGACGCGAGGCCCGGCAGCACTTGCCTCCGTCGAGTCCCTGTGTAAGGCAGACGATCTGCTGCCACTTCCTGGGGGTCCGATGGAGGGCGGCAGCGATGCCTCAAATCATCCCACCTGCTGCTCTGACTCTGTGACCAGAGACTTGGTTCTGTTTCCAGCATCCAGGGCAGTGCCTGGCACGTGGCTACTGCCTATCTAGCTGCCATGAAGTCGGTGCCAAGCCACTCTATCAATGTGTTAAAATGCTACCGAGGGAGGGAGGGGGGAAGGTGGATGGAAGGGGGACGGATAGTCAGATCGACAGACTGCCATCAAGTCCTTTTCAAGCCCCAGCCGTCCTCAAGGTCCCCGAGTTCATCACGGTGAGTACCCCGCTCATCCATCTCACCGAGCGTCTCTTTGACCCTTGCTGGCCCTCTGCGCCACCGTCCCTGATGTCCGCCTCCAGCAGGATCCCTGCTGAAGACATAGCCGAAGCAAGCGTCGGGTCGCCAAACAATATTCGGTTGTGATACACCAGGGATTCGTTTTCAGAAGTAGACCATCAGGCTTGCTTGTCTTATCTGGCGTTGTCCGGAAGCCCCAGTGAAACCCGACTCTGAGTCTGCATAATAGTTCTCAGGCGATCTATGCACAGCTCCCCTGGTATCGGGGACCGGGTGCCAGCAACATGCAAGCTCTCCCAACACGCAAACTGACAGACACGTGATACAAAGTGCTGTCAATGAATACACTTTGTTTACCACTTCACTTTGGTCTTAGACATTCGCCAACTTTCCGAGTTATGGGTAATTTTCCTAAAACAGCTTCCTTTTCCCTGAACCATCATTTCTACCCTTAAACATAAAGGCTACATTTGAGACCACCCTGGATCACGATGCCCCTTGGTCTCGGCCATGCATCATGCAGAGTTCGGACATCAGAAGCCTCCCTGACACTTGGTCTGAAGGTTCAAGGTAAAAACAGCTGAGTCTACAGCCCAAGGAGCAGCGCCCAGTGAAGTCACTGCACTGGGAACTCAGGGTTGTCATCACTGACCTCGTCGACCCTTGCTCCTGGGCTCCTGTGAGGGACTGACAGCACCTGCAGCACCTGGCTTGCAAGCACTCCAGACTTTGGCTACAACAAATAGGATTCGAATCGAGCTTCAACCTTGGGATGGTGGGCAGTGCATTTCCTGCCCTGGCGCTCCGTCTCTTTGACAGGGACACAGGGGGTGTGAGGTGGGCACACTAACTTCCTCACACACTGAGAACGGCAAACTCTGGTGCATGTACGGATTGCCTGGGGTTCCGATGCAGGTTCCACTCAGTAGGCATGGGAAGGAGCCTCCGATTCTGCATTACTAACAAGCTCCCAGGTGGCGCTTGGGCTTCTGGTCTGAAAACCGTACTTGAGTAGCAAGGTCCTAGGGCATTCGATGAGACAGCGAGGGGAACAAAAGGGCACTGGGTTTAACATGAATCGGCATTATGAAGCAAGGTACTAATACATGTTATAGAGCATTTTGGTTGAACGCGTGAAACTACAACCAGTCAAGTCTGAATGGGCCTCTTTCTGGAGTGTTGAGGCAGGCTTTGTGATTGCATCTGAAACCTCCTTCAAACCCTCCCAGGGGTCCTCATGTAACTACAGAAGTCAAGGGCACAGTGAGAAGATATTTTATTACCCATGTATTTATGTATGGGTTTTGGGGGTTTTTAAACTGGCAATTAAAACCTTGTAAATTTGTATTATCAACAAAATAAATGTAGACGGGCGAGTTACTCAATGCTAATAAATTCGATCATTCATTTATAAAATGAATGTTCACCCAAGAATCACAGAGCGCTCTATAAATATCGCTTCGCTAAGCCACAAACCACCTCCATGAGGAAGGCACACAGCACCCCTGAGGGGTTAAACAAACCCTCCAGGGCCTGAGGTGGGGGTGGGGCACGGCAGGGAGGGCAGCAGTGGATTCCAGCCCTCCTGGCCCTTCCTGCACACAAGTTCAACTTCTCCCCCAGAGGAGCTTGACTCTTTGAAGCATGATATCCGCTTGGAAGCATTTCAAGTTGTCATGCCTGGAGGCTCCATCCCTAGATAGCCCCAGGAAGCTGTCTGCATGAGTCAGAGAAAACTGTATTTCTCTCTCATTTCAGAGGCTGAGGAGGACGGCCCCTCCCACCCCACCCCATTCCTACTATGCTGCTCGGCTACTGTAGAAGAACTCACGTTCAAGCTGCCTGGCCCAGCCATGGGACGCAAACACCGGAATGACAAAATACATGGACTGCTTGCTCCTGGACTGCATAAACCAGCGTCCCCTCTTCAAGCCTTGTTCTCCTGAGGGCTCTCTTCCCTTCTCCCACACAGAGGAACTCAGAAGACTCTTGGACGCTGCTGCCCGCGGAGCAGAGCTTTGGGAGCTGACAAAGCTGGGTTTTACTTCTGTGGGCCACCAAGGACCTCAAGGTCCTTAGGTGTGAACTGGACTAATGACAGTCAATGTCACGTGAGGCTGGACAGCCATTCAGAAATGAAGTCTGCAAAGCCCTTGGCTCAACACAGTCCCCCTCCCTGCCCCAGGGGTGGGGGGGTGTCCCAGAGGTGGCAGCTGGGATGTTGGGCTGAGATGAACCGCAGCAGCAGGACGCGAGTGCAGGAGCCCTGAGCAATGAAAGGTCTGGTGCTCTGACCAGTGACCTCTCGCCACACACACACACACACACACACACACACACCATGCAAAATCAGTCCAATTGCTGAAATCAATGTTATTCTAAAATTGAAAGACCATTTTCCTGTTTAAAAATTCTTTAAAGCACTTGAAGCCTGAACTTCCCTCTCTCCTTCTGGGGGGAAATTGTCTTTCACTTTATTGGGGTCCTCAGCGGAGGGCAAGCTGAGCTGAGGCCATGAAGGCCGGCCCAAAATCAGAAGGCATGTCCTCCTCCACTCCCCAGTGATCGGCCAGACCACCTTCCCGAAAGGCCTTTTACCACCTGCCTTCAAGTAACCAGTCTCTGCCAGCCTCTCGCTGGTGAGAGGCATCAACATTTCTGCTCTCACACAGACTGTCATGTTTCTGTGCCCAGCTGTGGTCATCTGTGTAGGCCGCTGCACGCGCTCCACTTTTGCTGAGTGTGCAAAGCTTGTTGCCAGCTCACGCTGGAGGTTTATCTTCATCCACGTCCTCCTCTCTACGTACCTACTGACCTGCTTCTAGCTACATATCAGCCTCTAATAACAGGACCATCTGCACCTCATGAACTTGATTCCAATCCTACAGCAGGGGTAGAAATGGAAGGAGAACTTGACATATCTGATCTGTCACTGCTGCCTTTAGTTCATCTACACAGAGAAGGTCGGATCTTGAGCAGAACACCAAAAGAATGAGAAGATACAGGGCATTACTCTCCCTGAGACAAGTTCATAGAAGGGAAAGGATCGCTAACATGACTGGATTTGTCTTTCTATCAAAAGTTTCTCGTTTGCCTCTGGGCAGAATGCATACCCACTATGGAAGCTTCAAGGTGCTCGGCACTCAGGAAACCTGCCCCAGGAAGGTTCGTCTCTAAGAGGCAGACACTTGCTATGAGAATGCACGTGCCATTTTATCAGACCACGCTTGGCTCACCGTGTCCACCCTGAATGTGTCCCCCAGACCAAAAGATTCCTTTTCTCGCAGACAGATAGAGGACATGGATGTGCTAGGGGTACCTAGCCTTTCAGACGTAATGTTTCCGAAAGTGTCACTAGCGATGCCAGATGCACTTTTCATTCTATAACATAAGCCGTTGTTGATCATTTCACCTGAAAGAATAAAGATTACCTAGCATCATTTCTCATGCAGTGAATTCTTGAATTTTTTTCTTTGACTTTCAACTAAAGAAGTGGAATTGAAGCTTTTCTATAGTCTTGGAAGACTTAGAATGATGGTTAGAATGTCCCCTGAAAGCATTTAGTCTTTAACATGAATTCTTAGATATGACACCAAAGGAAACTAGCAGAGATAAATTTGATAAATAGCATTTCATAAGCATACAAAACTTTTATTCATCAAGAGACTTTCTCAGCAATGTAAAGAGATAACCTGTGCACTGGGAGAAAATGTGGGGGAGCCACGCGTCTGATGCACCTTTAATGAGTGAATAAAACCTCCGACAGCTAAGCAAGAAGACAAACACCCCAATGAGCAAGAAGGGAGGCTCTAAAGTACTTGTATAGACCTTTCACTAAAAAAGATACACAACTGTCCAGTAACACATGGAAAGAAGCTCAGTGCCATTAGCCCCTTGGGAGATGTAAACCCAAACCACAGTGAAATACAACTTTATCCCTTGCTGGAAAAAAACACACAAAAGTATACAAATGTAAGAAGACATTATTCTGTTTATTCTACAAAGGTCATGTGAGATAACAGATGTTTGAGAAGTGGAAGAAGAGGAGCAGTTCTCTTAGCAAAGAATGAGACCGATTGTGCAGGAACGAGCTAGTGGCTAAGCAGGGTCTAGGGATGTGGTGTGGGCAGACAGAGAGAGACTGGTGCCACCGCGGAGCCTGGGGACTGCCGGGCTACAAGTTGGTCAGTGGTCTGAAATCCCCAGATGCTCTGCAGGAGAAAGGCGGGCTGTCACCTTCCCTAAAGAGCTACCGCGCGCGCGGCAGTTCTCCGGTGGCCTTTGGGTCATTCCACGAGTCAGAATGGACTAGGTGGCCGCGCGCGAGAGAAGAATGGCATTATCGAAAACAGGGCGCAACGTGTGGCGCAAGCACGTGGGGAACTCAGAACCCCACCCTTTGTTGGCGGGACTGTAAAATGGGATAACCACTGTGCAAAAACAGATAGGTGCTTCCTTCAGAAGTTGAAGACAGAACTACTATGTGACCGCATGACCCGGCAATTCCAATCCTAGATATAGACTCAGAGCATCAGAAGCAGAGATGAGAACACAAATATGTACACCAAAATCCCTGCACCACTGTTCCCAACAGCTATAGGGTGAAAACTACCGAAACCTTCGCCAACAGATGAAGGGATAAACAAACTGCTATTTACATACAATGTGCTGCCGAGCCACGAAGAGGAATACGCTTGGATACATGCTTCAACTTGGATGGACCTTGAAAACTTTACACAGCGCGGCATAAGCCAGTCACAAAAGGGAAATAGTGCATGTAATAGGCTTGCATAAAGCTCAAAGCCTGTCGGTGGTTAAGGGTGCCGGCGAACAGGGAGAGGGCAGTCATTGTTTAAGGAACAGTGAGTGTCTGGTAACGGTGGTGAGATTATTATGGAAGGAAAGGATAGCAATAATGGTTGTACAATATGATGACATCAATGTTGGTGATTTATTTAGGAAAAAAATGCTGCATTGGCCAATGCTCTGTTACATGGGCAGTCCCTAAGTCCTTGGGTTATGAGATCACAAATGAAATTTGTTCCTAAGTGTATCTTTAAGTCTAATTTGCACATAAGTTGAAACAGCTGCGTGTGGTCTTATTCAGCCTCGGTAGTACGGTGGATTAAACCCTGGCCTGCTAATTTCAATGTCAGAGGTTCAAATCGACTGGCCGCTTGTGGAAGAGAGCTGGGGCCATCTGCCCCTGTAAAGCGTTACAGTCTCAGAACCCTAAGGGAGAAGTTCCATTCTGTCCTACGGGGTCTGTATGAATCGGAATCAACTCAGTTTCATTGGTGAGGCCTTAGTCAAAGAGGTGTTTTAGTGGCACAGTGGCTAAAGCACATGCGTGCTAACCCAAAGGTCAGTGGTTCAAATCCACCAGAAAGGTTGTGAGGCTTCTTCCATGACTTTGAAACTGTACCTGCGGTAAGTGGAGGTGACCCGGATAAAGAATGAAGAGTAGGGGTAGAGGAAAACTAAATTTATATCACACGAAAGGGCAGGTCCAAGTATTCTTAAATTGGATATGTATTGTTACTACAGTAACAAAAGAAAGAAACATGTCTTATCTGTTTATTGGAATAATGTTGATGAATGTTTCTGATCACATTTCATGCATCCTCCCTTCTGGGACTTTGCTCAAATCAGTCAATTCAATTCATTGAGAATCTTTTAAAACGTTTTGAGTCATCTTGAATGGCCTTCAATCTTACTGGTTTCCCCCTTGGAAGCCATTCTGGGCGCCTCCTCAGAGGAAAGACCAGCCTCCAGGGCTTGGCACAACTTACAAACGGAGGTGTCTTGGCAAATAAGACCTTCAGTCTCCAATCCCTTGCGTGAGGTACACACATCACAGCATGCATCTTTTGGTGGAGAACCAGGCAGTGGTTTGTAACGCATTAAGGGTCGTTCACTCATCACCATCACCCCATGTTATGGTGTTGCATTAACTCAAACAAAGCTACTATACACTGTGCCCATGACAGTCACACCAGTCCCATCGACCCCCACATCTTAGGCAACCCCTAATCTACTTTCTCTCTCGATCGATTTGCCTGTCATGGACACTTGACATCAACGGACTTGTACAGTGTGTGATCTCCTGTGTCTGGCTTGTATCACTTGGCATACTGTCTTCAAGGTCCACCCCTGTGGTGGCAGCCATGAACACTTCACTCCTGTTTAGCCCGTGTGTTGTTCGTCCCTCTATCAGCGGATGGGCACTTGGGTTGTGTTCTGTTATGAATGCTGCTGCTGTGAGCATTTGTGTACACACTTTTACGTGAACATATGTTTTCATTTCTCTCGGCTGAAGAGCTAGAAGTGGAATGTCTGGGTCATATGTTAGCTCTGGGTTTCACACTTGGGGGAACTGCCAGACGGTTTCAAGGTCAGTGTTCCATTTTACATTTCCACCCACAATTCATGAAGGTTTCCATTTCTGCACATTCTTGCCGACACTTGTCATTGTCTGTCTTTTTGATGACCAAGCTTATGTTGTTAGTCTGAAGCTTTCCATCAGAAAGCAAGTTGGAGAAAAAGAGGGTATCTGGACATTTACTTCGAAAATCTTTTTCTGTGAACTGTTCCTAGTCCCTTGCCCCGGAGCGGGCATTGCATGTGGGATGGAGAATGGTGGGGCGCCTCACTAGAGGGAAGTTGTCATCTCAGTGCGTGGGTTTGAAAATGGCCCACCACTGGTACATGAGCTCTGGTAGCAAACAGGGGGAAGCTACTATCTATAAGGTTGGCTGTTCAAATACACTCGCTGCTCCACGGAGGAACGAGGAACTGTCTGCTCCGGTCAAGGTGCCGTCTCAGACCCTCAGGAGCAGTTCTACTCTGTCCGCAGGGCCCCCAAGAGTCGGAATCAACCGATCCCTGTGGTTGGTGGCCTTAGAGACAAGATGGGGGTACTACCTCCTGTTTATCAAAATGCGGTAGGGCCTGTATGTAAACACCCGCAAAGTTAAGACAGGGGCACTGCGGTCAACCTGGTCCCAAAGTCCTTGGGCTGGTTCTCCTCAAAGTGGGTCTCTCTATGGCAAAGCCCCGCAGCCACCAGCAGAGGAAAAGGAAGACGTAGTCAATGTTTGCAGCTATTCCGTGTACATGAAAAAACATGTTCTCCGTTAAGCACAGACCTCTCACACACACACACACACACACACACACACACACACACACACGGCAAGTTCAAAGGCAAGTGAACTCCGCATTTTGACCTACTTGACCGGCGGGGTTCTGAGAAGGTAGTGGACTGCTTCCACACACCCACTGCTTGTGGATCTATTTCTCCTAGTATTTCTCCTGTCTTGTTTCCTGTGTGGAACCCAGTCTTGTTCTCTGCTGAGTGCACTGATCCACCCCCACGTCCCCTAATGCCCGAAGACGCTTTCCTGGCCCCCAAGAACAAAGTGGTGTGGATGCCGGGGCCTTGCTGAGAGCAGGAGATGGGAGGCACACAGACTTGGACTTAGGCGGCAGCACTGGAGCTTGCCATCTGTGTGATCCTGAGGGAGGAACTCCGCCTCCCAGGGCCCGTCTGTGACTGGGGGAGGGAGAGTGCCTGCCACAGTAGGCGACTGAAAGACTGTAATGACATACGCTGTAAAGAACGTATCACAGCACCGGGAACACGGGAAGGGTTCCGTCAATGCCAGCTTCCTTTGTTGAGAGCAACAACTGCTAACCTTCCCGGAAGGCTCCCTTGATGCCAGGCACTCCACCAGCTGCTTCAGGTACATCAAACCATCTCTGCTCGAGCCAAACGGAACAGGGATGTGACTGCCATCGCCATTCCCGAGACAGCCCCCCGGGACGGAGGCACGGCCCCTTGCACAAAGACACCAATAGTCAGTGGCGCTCAGACTGCTACTTCGCCTGGTTTTGTCTTCCCAAGATGAAGTAGGTCACAGAGCTGACAAAGGCATGCCACAAAAGGGACTGTTTGTCTCCCCTTCCTTCCTTGGCCTCCCAGAAGTGCCCTGCAGCACCAGACTCCGCTCGGGGTGGCCACTGTGGTTCTTCTTTTGTGTCTGGGAAAGACGGCTGTTCGATAGGATCCAGCTGCCAGCTTCATAGGCCGGCTCCCCACAGGCCACGCTTGTGTCCCCAGAGCGGCCCTGGGTCCAGGACAGCAGAATCCGGTTCTCTTTCTTGTGCCAAGCAAGGCCAGAAACATCTGAGGTAAAATCAGGACCCAACACCGAGGAACCCTTTACAACGGGCAGCCCGGAAGGGCCCTGTCCGGACCCACTTAGGGCTGGCACGTCATGCTTCCAAAGATGAGCACTGGTGGCCACAATCCTGCTTCCCAGTGCCAGCTCATTGTCAAAAGAGTATACAACAAATATATCCCATGTTTTAAAAATATCTATGAATGTAATGAGAGGGTACCCATGATCCCCTGCCTCCACCCAGAGCCCACAATGCTTACAGAGGTAACCACCCTGGTTTAGGCGTGTCTCCTCCTAAACATGTCCCTTCGTATGTAAAGGTATGCAGGCACATGTGCCTGTGTTTCACTTCACAGGATGGTTTCATTTCCACACGCACGGGGCCACAATGTGCGCACCAGAACAGTAGTCTGGGGACCCTCTCCGTGTCTGTACACATACAAATTGCCATCTTTCTTTCTTGACCATAGTAGCACTTCCTGAGGTGTGGAGCTACCCTCATTTAACTTTGTCCTTGGATGGACATTTGACTCTGTGGGTGGGCAGGCCCTAATCCGGCCCTCCACGATCCCTGCTGCCTGCTAATCTTCCCTGTGTCACCCTCCACCTTGAATGTGGGCTGGCCTCCTGACTTCCTTGTGAGCAACTAAACAAAGCAGTGGGGCTGAGCACGGTGGCCAGGCCTGGTCACTTCCAACTGGTTGGCTTAGAGGTAGGCCCATGTGGGCAGGAACTGAGGTAGCCTCTGGGCAACAGCCTGAATGTAGCCAAGTCTTGCCAACAGCCATGCAGGTTTGGAAACAGATCCTTGCCTGGCTGCGTCTCAGGTGACTCCCGCTGCAGCCAACACCTTGATTACAACCTTGGGAGAGAGCCTGAAGAGCAGGAGCCCGCTGACCTGTTCCAGGATTCCGAACGACAGGAGGTGGGTGCTGTTTTCAGTTGGTAGATTTGTGGGAATTTGGGATGCAGCAATACATAACTGATACAGTCGACTATTGCTTTCCATGACACCCGTTCTCACCTGAACACACGAGTATGATTTACAGAGTATCCCCGGGGTTAAACCTCAACCTGAGATGGCTTCCAGTCGGTCACATGTCCTCGCCACATGCCCCACGACTTGCAGGTACGGGAAATGGGCGAGGCCCATCCGCACTCACCCTGGTCCAGCCTGAGAATCGGCATTTCTCTGTGGAGTCCAGGTAGCTTTGAGTGGGCAAAGGTATTCGAGGTCAAGGTCTGCACCCAGGTGAACCAGAGAAAGGAGGCCTGGTAGCACAAAGGACACATGTCCGGCTGCTCATCAGAAGGTCACCTATTTGACCCTAGCAGATGCCCCATAGGAGAAAGATATCCAGTTTATCACCATAAAGATTACAGCCATGGAAACCCTATGGGGCCGGTCAGTCCTGTCCTAGCAGACAGCGATGAGTCAGAATTCAACTTGATGGAAATGGGCTCGGGTACTTTGTGTACTGATTAGAATAAACTTTTTTGCGAGTGTAATTTTAGGGGGGCGTTACATTTCATACCAGTCACTTGGTATTCCACAGTCTAAGCTGCTAATCACCCACCTTCCCGGTGCCTCAATTTCATTTCTCCCTCCTGGGCGTCACTACCTTCCGCTTGGCTCAAGTCAGCGCCATCAACTGCATCTTCCCTCCCTCCTCGCCCCCTGTGAGCAAACGCTAAAGGCTGCTCCTTTTGCTGTGAAAGCCTTTGTTTTTCGTCCTGTCCCCCATGTATAACAGTGGTCTCATGCAACACTTGTCATTTTGAGATTGGCTAATTCCACCCAACATGAGCTGTGTCAGGTCCACCCACATCCCGAGGCTCTTCATTGTTGCCTCGATGCAACAAGGGACCAAAGTTTCCCGATCCCTTCTTCTACTGACGGCCTTTGCCGTGTCTCCATCTTCTTGCCCCCATGGACAGTACTGTGATGAACATGGCGGTGCAGGAGTCTGTTGGTGTCATGACTCGCTCTCCTCTCCGCTCTGCACCCAGCAGGGGGATTGCTGGATCGTATGGAATTTCGATGCCCAGTGGTTTGAGGAAGCACCACATGGCTCTCCACAGTGATTGTACACCTTGACAGTCCCACCAGTAAGGGACGGAGGTTTCAAACTCTCCGTGGTCTGTCCTGTGTTTTAGAACGTGCCTGTCCATGCTGGTATAAGGTACTAGCTCCTTGCTGCTTTGAGTTTGCCTCTCCGGGATGGCTAGTGACCCTGAGCCTTTGTTTCATCGCACGTTTCTTCGCCATTTGGATGCTGTCTTTAGGGAACTACCCGTCCACATCCTTTGCCCACTTTTTAAGTGGGTTATTTGTCTTTTTTAAAATTTGGCTTTGTAGCTTTCTCTGTCTGTTGTGTTGCTGTCGAGAGATTGTTTACTCCTTGCTCTGGGCTCTTTAGTTCTCTTTTGACAATGTTTTAAAACCCCTGCTTCAATCCATGTATGAAAACAAATTCAAGATGGATCCAAGACCTAAGTGTAAATTCCAGAGCTGTAAAGACACTAATAAGAAAACAGAGACTACATGAAGGCCCGTGGGAGGGCAAAGCACAGACACGTGATCAAAAGCAATAAAGGGAATGCACAGAAGACGACAAAATGGAAACTGAGACCCACTGAAAAGCCTGTTGGTAAGTGAGCTGTGATGAGGGTGTGAACTTGCGTACCTACCATCACAGCCGAGTTGCAGAATGTTCCCTTCGTCTCCGAAGGCCCTTACCCTGCTTGTTTTCACATCGATCCTGTTTTCCCTGTCCCCAGCCCATTCTGCAAACACCCAGATCAAATGCCCCTTCCTTCTGGGAGCTGTGTCCAGCTTTTCAGCTGAAGCACAGCCCCTCTTTTTGTTGTGGCAGAAGAGCGCATCAGAGCACCTTGCCCACCACCCAGTGCAGACTGGTTCTCTTGACCAACAGTGTGACCTTAGACGAGTTCATCCGTCGCTTCCTGTTCCTAGTCTTCCCCTCGGTAACATGGGTCCTTCCCACGGGACTGCTGCCATGTCCACCACACGCAGTCCTCCAAACCTCTGCTGGATCTCTGACCGCCCATGAATCTCCATAACCTTCAGGCTCTTCTGTGTATAGTCCACACTGTCAGTGTGATTCTCTCCTGAAAGTTTGGTCTCCCCAGCTCTACCTGTGGGTCCACGAAGACACTACAATACAGTCAAAGTTGTTTTAAAGATCTGCTAATCAGTCACAAGGAAGGGATGAGTCAACCAGGGCACAGTATTGCACCAATGAAACACACAATATCCTTCTGGTTCTTTGAGGCTTCCTTACCCCCGACTCTCATGACCCCAGCCCTCCTTTCGGTTCTGGCTAGACTGGAGCATGTACTGGTACAGATAAGAGCTCACAACACATGGAATCCAGGTCAGATCAACCCCTCAGGCACAGAAATGGGAGTAGCTATATTAGGAGGGTAGAGGGAAGGTGGGGAGAAGAGGGAAGGAAGGGGGAACTGATCGCAACGACCAACACATATCCACCACCACACTCCCAACACAGGGGGACGAACGACAGAGACGTGGGCGAAGGGAGACAGCGGTTGGTGTAAGCTATGAAAATAATTTATCAAGGGGTCACAATGGGGCGAGTCAGGGGAGAGGGGGAAGAGGAACTGATGCCAAGGGCTCCAATAGAAAGTAAATGTTTATAAAATAATGATGGCAACATGTGTACAAAGAAGCTTGATACAACTGATGTGTGGAATGTTGTATGAGCTGTCAAAGCCCCAAATAAAATGATATTTTAAAAAAGCTATGCTACTCAGTCCTGTGCCACAGCAGCTACTACGCACGCCAGTGACTCTCAGTGCCCGGAGGAGGGCGCGCTCACCCTCCGTGGTTTGGAAGGCCCTTTGGAGCCAGGCCCTGCAGCCTGTCCTCCTTCATTGCACACCGCATCCCCAACTCGCTTTCTGCGAATTGCTCCAACTCGGCATGCTTCCACCTACTCTCTCTTCCTGGAATACTTCTCCATCTCTTCTCATCCGCTTAATGTCTCCTCACCCTTCCAATGGATACTTCCCCAGAGAAGCCACCGCTGACTCTTCTCACCCTTAACCTCTCACTGTGCCCTCCTCTGTGTCCCTTTGCGGTAGCACTTACCACAGCTGTGCTTTGATGAATGCCAGGCTCCTTGCCCATGAAGTAATCTTAGAGCAGGGAGCGCTGTGCCCCAGCTGTGATTGACATTCCATGGACATTAGAATAAATGGCCCAAGTGCTGGTGGCAGGATAAATCCAGAGAGTGCACCCCATGGCAGGGTGCACGCAAAGCATATAAAAGCATTTGAGGACTAGTGCTTAATTAAAGGGTTAATACTATGAGGATTTTTTTAAAGCTCTTTTGAGAGTCTGCAGAGCAAACTGGTCTTCCACTGAGCCACTCCCACAGGCATGTCCTGTTTTATGCCACTGATTGCAATCTCCCAATACAACATCACCCCCTCCCTCCCATGCCTACAGGCTCCCCCTCACCCCCCCAAACTTCAGCCCTGGGAAAATTGCTGCCCTCCTCTTCTTGAATGAGTATCATTCTAAGGTATGTGCACATCCACACTGTTGCTGACCATTGAGCATGGTGGTGAATTCTGTTCCAGGCTTGAAGGGTAACCCAAAGCACCATTCTCAAGGGTGCCACCAGACTCCATCCAACCAATGAGTCTGGTCTCTTTTCTGGTGTTGAGCTTTGTTCCACTTTCCTCTCCCCACTGTCTCAGACTCTCCAGTGCAATCCCATTCGGAGCAGGTGGGCGTGGGGGCCAGTAACCGTCCGTCCCCCCTCTCAGGGTCCTGGAGACTGAGGTCCAGGAGGTTCTGTCAGCCACTTGGATTGGTTCCACAGCTCTGATTTCCTCACTCTTCTGTGGTCTGAAGTGGAGAGGCCTAGATTCTTACAGGCTTTCACGATCTCAGTCATCCCTCACCAAAGCAGGATGAGGAGCCTTGTCTTCACGGACTACATCATTCCTGTTGACTTCATTGCGCTCCCACGGCCCTGGTCCCAGTCCGCAGGCCCAGTAAGCTAGAAGGGGGATGGTGGTGGGCAAGTTTATCACTCTACTCACCAGTTTCAATTGTGAGGTCCTATTTGGGTATTTGTTTTATCCACCATTGCAAAAGTGCATGGAAGGGAATTAGTCATATGCTTAGTATGCCTCCAGCATCTGCTTCAGTGTTTCTACTTAGCACGTGGGTGGTGAATCAATGACGATGAATGATCGCATGGATCAGGAAGTGGTTTCAACTCTGTACTTCGGTTTCTCTCTCTGAGGAAAAGGAGAAGCTGCGAGTACCCACCACATGGTTTAGTTAGGTTTGGCCATGGTGGTTTAACTAGGCTGAGTGCTCGGGACAATACCTGGCCAACCCTTTAAGGTTCTCTTTGTTAAATATATATAGAAACATGCAACGTACCAGACAAATAGAAAGACTTTTTGTTACCAGGCTTATCACAGAGGAATTGTCATAACTTCAAAGAACTTTGAAATGCTCATCATCCCCCTCCTCTCCTGGGTTCACATTATGCTGCCCTAACTAGCCCTGCATACTTTTAAAAGTCAGTGATTAGCTGGGCAAGGTATAGATTTGTCCTTATATTGCTCTCAACTGTTCGTGAAGAATGTACAGTATTTAATGTACACCAGAATTGAAGATGCTCAACATGGACTTCTTTTCCAATTCCTTATGGTTGTTGTGTTTGACCATCTGTGTTTCTGTTTGGTTGCTTGGTTGGTCTTTGCCTCTCAAAAAACAACCGTCTCACAATCCCTCCCCTGAAATGCCAATGCTCAGGGAGGTAAAGTCCTGCCGATTCTCTGAGTCCTAATACAGATTAGCAAACACTGTGTATTTCCAACAAACCCACCAGTCGGCATTTGAACAATGTAATCACAGCGACTATTTAGCACTGTGACAGCCAAGTGCCCAAGTCAGTCATGGCCAAGAATCTCGACTGTGAAAGTGCAGCCACTCCTGAAGGAGACTGATCTCTCTCTCTCTCTCTCTCTCTCTCTCTCTCTCTCTCTCTCTCTCTCTCACACACACACACACACACACACACACACACACACACCATTGAGCTCATCCTGACTTATGGTGACTCCATGTGTGTCAGAGTAAAACTATGTTCCCAAGGTTTTCAGTGACTAATATTTGGAAGTAGATCACAAGGCCTTTCTTCTAAGGAAAATCTGGGTAGAGCTGAACCCCCGACCTTTCAGGTAGCAGCCAAGTGCGATAACCCCTGCACACCCCAGGGACCCACCCTCGGCGGGGTCTGCAGGCGGTGACAGACCAGTCTGACTGGGGACTCGGACATGCAAGCGCTCCTTCACCTTCAGCTCCTCGTTACGAAATCATTGGCATTTTGCATTGAAAGTTTACGGGTGTGAATTCTGTCTGGGAAATGGAACCATGCTTTCAATCCCTTCTACCCCAGAACACACTCCTTTCTCTTCAGAATTGAATAAGGCAGTGTCTTGGGCTTTTTCTGAATGTCTTGTCAAAAGCAAAACCTTTTCTTTGGGGCCAGCATTCATCTTTTGTGCTTGTGGTTTAGTCTGACTGAAGAAAGCAAAAAATAAAAAAAGGTCTAGTCTTTCAATTGACTATTCTCTGGTTGCCTTAATTCATGGGAAGTCAAGGAGGGGGAAAAAGGTAGATTCAACAATGTTGGAAAAGGAGAAACAGAATCATGTCATATTAACTTTAATTTACAGCATTTCAACACATCTCGACTTCTGCCAAAGCCAGCGAGGCCCTACCCCACTGGGAAACCCCAGGAATGGAGTAGAGATAGAGGGTCTAATAGAGGACCTGAATCTCTATTTTCTAAGCTGGAATTGAAGAATTAGAGCCCCGTCAGCACTTTCTTGAATGCTTTGCTCATTGATGGTATAAAAATAAATATCACAAACTATTCCTTGGACCCGGCCTTGTCTGTTGCTATAGCCAGAGCCAATGAGCTTCTCAACAGACTCATTCCATAAGGGTGGGCCCTTGCAGGCTGGCAGGCGGCCACTGGAGAAGCTATTCAATCCGGAATGATGTAGTCTGCATGGGAATGCCCATGTATCAGCATTCAAAAGGATGAAGAATTTCACAGCAAGCTGACAGTAGTGACAGGGTTACCTGGAGATGACTTTACCTCAAACACACGCCTCAGACCTTTGCTGGTGAACCTTCTAGAGGCTGGACTGTTGGTGCCCAGAGGGACTTTCTGTATCTGAAGAAGCCAATGTACATGGCCAGGGGCTATGGAAGGAGCAGCTACGGCTTCTGTCGTGGGGTAGACGGCATGAATCCCAGCCATGCGGCTAAGACAGAACTCAGGCTTGTACAGAGTCCTCTTCTATCTGAACATCGTATTCTCACTGCAGAACCCCAGGAAACACTGCTGACGTGTTCGTCCAGCACATGATCTCAGAACAACTCCTGGCCATTACGATGCCTGCAAACTACAGCTGCGTTGTGAGGCCTGGGCAGGCACCGTCCACGAGAGACTTGGATTTGACTCCCGGCTAGTGGGCCTCGTGCACAGCCTCCCCCACCCCCTCCCGGCGCCCCGTCTGTCATGAAGACTTGAGTGTTGCTAGCACGTTGTCCCAGTTTCGGCCGAGCTTCGAGGCTACGGCAGGTGAGGAGGAAGGCCAGGCAAACTGCTTCTGACACAGCAGCCCGTGAAAACCCTCCGGAGCTCGGCGGTCCTGTTGGCAACCTGGACACAGGAACAGGGAGCACGCCACGGGTCTGGGGTCATCCTGGGCGAAGGCCTGGATCCAGGGACGCTAACAACCGTGCGCGCCTGTGCAACTCAATCTTGAATGCACTTTCTTTTCTCAACTCATTTGTTTTTCCCCTTCTCCCATAAAAATTTAATAATCGCCATGAGGGCAGAACCTTGTCTCATTCACTGCTGCTTTCCCAGGGCCTTAACAAGCATCGTAAAACCAGGGTCCAAATGTGTGTGCCTGGTCCTGGCAGGAGTCGCCCAGCCAATCTGCTGCTCCTCCGGACTGTCGCGTGGGGCAGGCCACACCACAGGTTGTTAGGAATGTGGACATTGGGGTGAGAAATGCTCAGGAGCTAAGGACATCTTGTTCGATCCTATCGTTTTATCCTCCAACTTGGGAAAGTTCATAATGATGGCATTACAGAGGTGGGACGTTTTGCAGGTCTACCTCGTGGAACGTGAGCATTGCCAGAAGGGAAGTCTGAGAAGCAGCTACCTAACCTCTTTGCACTTATGTTAGGAATGCAAGCCAGAGTAGAGGCTTGATCCTCAACCTGGGCAACAACTACAAGGTAACACTCACAGAACAGAAGGCGGTCCACACAGTGATTGTGTGAGCCTGGGGGGCAGGGCTGGTCCAGCTCCACTGCCATGTGCGACTCGGCACAGACTTGCGCTTGGAGGAGGAGGGGATCGCGCCCGTGCCCTTGATAAAGAAGCACTGGGGCTTTCTGTGTTCCGGGTCCAGTCCTGGGCCCTGGAAGATAGTGGTGAGTAAGACCCGAGTCTTGTCTTCACAGAGATGATTCCAGTCTTGCTGAATAGAGTAACGCATTCAAAGGGTATAATAGAAGCTCACTTAGTGGTGGGAGCCGTGGGAACATTTTTTTTTTAAGGCAAAAGAATTACGTGTGAAAGAGTCTGGTGATAGAATATTTGAGGAAGAATTTTCTGGGAGAAAAGTGTCAGGACCATTTGGACAAATGCTTAAGTCAACGCTCTCACTTCTTGGTAACCAGGGTCCCTGGCAACGGACACAATCCCAAAGACCTTTTACGGGAGCGGCTCCCAATGGCAGACGAGGCTTGCTCATTGCACGCCCCTGTGTGAGGACTGAGAGTCACCAGAAGCAGCTTGTTGCCCCCGTTAGACTGGCAGCATGTAGGGAGGTACACAGCAAATGTGAAAACAACCCCCGGACCATTATGGCCACCAGTGAGGGAACTGGGACAACCTGAGTCCTTGGCACAGGGAACACAGGCTATCAGAAATAGGGACGGACACAAATAGAGAGGAGGCACAAATTGACAAGCGGGATACACTGAAGATAAATCACCTGTGTACATCGAAAGAATTCACCAAGAGAGTAATAAGAGAGCCCACAGACGGTCGCCACCCCTTGGGGAGGGGGGTCCAACAACCCTTTCGCAGGGGTCGCCCAATTCTTTACAGTAGTTAAATGACAGTGATGAAGTAGCAACGAAAATAATTTTATGGTTGGGGGTCCCCACCACCTGAGGAACTGCATGAAAGGGCCGTGGCCTTTTAGGAAGGTTGAGAACCGCTGCTGTCGACAGAGCCTCATGCTATGACCTGCTTAGAACACGCCGTCCGGTTTCCGTGCCCATTAGGCTTGATATTCTACAACCCCATCGATTTCTAAAAACCGGCGAATTCGTTGGGAGCTGAGAGGTCAGCGCATCATTTGTGTAGTCAATGACTCACCACACCTCCCAAGGGCGTGGCTTGTCTTGTTTGTTGCAGCTCCTTCTTGCGGGCCAGTCTCTGCCCTTTCGCCCAGGATTGCCCACCTGTCCACCCCCTGGTGTATTCCCTTTCCTCCCTCCACCTTCCACCTCTGGTAACCACCAAAGTCTGTTTCTTTTGGTATGACAGCACTTAAAAATAATCAATAAAAACATTCACTCATAAATAAGAGAGCCCACTGACTGGGAAAACATCTTTATCAATGACACATCAGACAAAGGCTTATTACTAAAACCTACAATATTCTGCTAGCTTCCAAAAAGAAAAAAACTAATTGTCCACTGAGGAGGTGGGTAAAGGACCTGAACAGAAGTTTCACAGTGGCAGAAATCCGAATAAACATATGAGAAAATGTTCCTGATCTTTAGCCATAAGAGAAATGCAAATGAAAACAACAATGAGGTACCACCTAACACCCTCAAAGGTAGCCAAATAAAAAAAAATCAGAAAGCAATAAGTGTTGGTGTGGCTGTGGGGAGACAGGAACTTTCATCCACTGCTGGTAGACCTGTAAGTATGTACGACCACTATGGAAATCGATCTGGCGACATCTGAAACAGATGGAAATCAAGTTACCATACGGCCCAGCAATCCCCCTACTGGGCATCTACCCAGAAGAGGCAAGAAACAAACCAAGGCCAGACATCTGTGCTCCGATGTTCATTGCGGCACAGTTCACAATCGCAAGGAGTTGGAAGCAACCCAAATTTCCATCAACAGACAAAAGGGTCAAAAACTGTGGTACATACATACAATGGAGTACTATGTGTCCCTAAAAAGCAGCGATGAATGTGTGAAGCACATTGCCACATGGGGAGAACTGAAGGAAACCATGCTAAGGGAAGTAAGGCAAGCATGAAAGGACAAGTACAGCATGAGTCACTGAGGTAAGCTTAAAAAAAAACAAACTCGGGGCATAGGGGAAAAGCTACTATATACATCCATCCCTGGGGCGAGGTCCAGCAACTATGGCAGGGGCCAAACGCAATCCAGGGATACATACAGCAGCCAACTAAATAAGAGGGGGAAAGAGAGATAAGACCGAAAAAAAGAGAGACATGGGTAGGGGGTGAGCAGGGCACTAACCCATCCAAGGGGAGGGTATTGTTTATATCTCCACAGGAGAGGGAGAGAGAGACCAGGATTCAACCCAATGTGCCAAGACGTGAATACAACACACTGGCATGTACCAGGGGACCAATAGAGAGGTCTGCGGGCCGGGCCCAGTCTCAACTATGTGGACATCCCCGCCCCCCTCAGAAGAATGCACTTCAGAGGACACCACTGGGCTACAGCTTGGGGAGAGGGGTGCATCAGATTAGAGCACACGGGAGAAATGCAAAGAGATGGAGAGGGCGGAAAGGACATCCTGACCCACCAAGCTCTGAGGACGATGCTCCTGCTCAGAGAAGACTGCACAGGGAGGACCACAGGGCTGGCCCCACGTGGCACACGGTGTCCCTCACTGAACCATGAAGCTGCGAGGGACAGCACTGGAGACACAGTGGGGGAACAGTGCACAGTCTGGCCCCATCACGCTGGGACGAGGCACTGAGGGCAGGCAGCAGAGCAGCAGGGGGAGCAAAGTGATGAAACCCCCGGGAATACCAAAAATGGACTTGGGAGACAGAGTGTGGCGCCTCATCAGACTCAACTGGAAAATACTCATGAAGGCGAACACACATACCTTGAACTATTTATAGGCTTTTCCAGTAGCTTTCTTTTCGTTATTGTTATTTTGTTGTTGTTATTGTTTTGTTGGTTTTGACTTCCTTTGTTGTTTTATTTGGCTTTGCCTGGCTTTTGCACTTATTAATGTATCTGCATGTCTATTTGGATAAGATAGGAAGGATAAATAATTTGGAGATGAAGAGAACGGGACCAATGGTTCCAGGGGGACACAGGAGAAGGGGAGGTGGGATAAAGGAAGTGGGGGAGGTACCAACCCAGGGACAAAGGAACAAGTGAACTAAAATCAATGGAGAGAAGGGCACAGGATGCCTAGTGGGGTTAATCAAGGGCAATGTAGCAGCGAGGAATTACTAAACCTGAATGAAGGCCGACCATGATGGTGGGACAAGAGGAAAGTAAAAAGGAAATAGAGGAAAGAACCGGAGGCAAAGGACATTTATAGATCCCCAAACATAGGCATGTACATATGTAAATATATAGAAACTATGTATGCATATCTATATATTAAGAATCAACAACAACCAAAAAAAAGAATTACGGTTGCAGATGGGCATTGGGCTTGTACTCAAGTACTCCTTTAACACAAGAACACTTTGTTCTAACAATCTGACATTCTGTGATGCTCACCTTCCCAACAGGATTGCTGAAAATAAAATGGGTGTATAGGCAAGTGTGGTAAAGAAAGCAGATGGTGCCTGGATATCAAAAGATATAGCATCTGGGGTCTTAAAAGCTTGAAGATAAACAAGTGGCCATCTAGCTGAGAAGCAACAAAGCCCACATGGAAGAAGCACACCAGCCTGTGTGATCATGAGGTGTTGATGGAATCAGGTATCAGGCATCTAAGACCCAGAATAAAACCATATCCAAGGTAAATGTGAGGGGGAAGGGGCATGGAGTGGAGACCCAATGCCCATCTGTAGACAACGGGACATCCCCTCACAGAGGGGTCACAGGGAAAAGATGAGCCAGTCAGGGTGCAGTATAGCACCGATGAAACACACAACTTTCCTCTAGTTCTTTGGTGCTTCCTTCACCCCAATATCATGACCTCAATTCTACCTTACAAATCAGATTAGACCAGAGCATGCACACTGCTACAGATAAGAGCTCGCAACACAGGGGATCCAGGACCCCTCAGGGCCAACAAGGAGAGTAGAGATACCAGGAGTATTAGCAAAGGGTGAGTGGAGAAAGAGGAAATCAATCACAAGGATCAAGCTAGAACCCCTCCCATGGGGCCGAATACTGAAAAGTGAGGGAAGGGTGTTGGAGGGCAATGTAACATATGGAAAAAATAATCTATAACTTAGCAAGGGTTTGTGAGGGAGGGTGGGTGAGAGAGGGAGGGGAAAGAAATGGGGAGCTGATATCAGGGGCTCAAGTGGGAAGAGAATGCTTTGAAAACGATGATGGCGGCATAGGTGCAAAGGTGCTTGAGACACTGGACGAATGTGTGGATTGTGATCAGAGATGTAAGAGCCCCCAATAAAAGTATTTTTAAAGGTATTTACGTAGGAAAGACTCTAAAACACCGACGCCTTCCTGCCTTCATTATAAAAAGCTGTAGATAAGACCCAAATACCTATTAGCGAGGAGTCTTTATTCTTAATTCCTGAGGTATTTTGAGCACGGTTTCCCACACATTACACAGAATAAGAGTCAATTCTGTATTCTAGCAGAGAGAGCACCCACTTTCAGACCTGAGAGGCAACAGGCAAAGTCCTGGTTCTATAACCCCCAGCCATGTCGTGTTGTGTATATTGTCTCTGAGTCCGTTTCCTTGTTGGGAAACTGAACCTGGTTATGCCTGGCTTGTTGCATGCTGTAGTAAGCAGTACTTAGGATGATGATTTTCAAGGTGTAGTTTCTTCCTGTTGGTGATAGACAGGTCAGAATATGTACACTGTTATACAGACTATGAGAGAGAGAGAGAGAGAGAGAGAGAGAGACTTCCTGTTTTAAAAAAAAAGTAAAACATCATCCTCTATCCCCGCCCCCACCCCTGAATAACTATCTTTAAATTCCAAATCCATCAGCACCAATACCCATAGTGCAGTTCACTCATGGACTGGGTATCTATATTGTAATTGTTTGTAGTAGTGTATGATTTATACACTTCTGTTTCAAAAATACCACAGCACACAATCTCTTGTAACTGCCAGTTACTGTATTAGTAAAGACAATAATACAGAGCAGAAAATAAATAAATAAAAATCGGGGAACTGGGGATATTCAACAAACATGGATTAATTAAGAAAATGAAAACAATTGCAACCTCTTAGCAAAACTGATAAAGGAAAAAAATTTAAAAACACAAATTACCAATATAAAGGCTTATAAGGTCTATTCTACTACATATGGGAGCTCTGGTGGTAGAATGGTTAAGTATTAGGCTGCTAACCACAAGGTCAGCAGTTCAAAACCACCAGCCACTACGCAGAAGAAAGGTGAGGCTTTATATTCCCATTATAGTCCCTGAAACCCACAGGGGCCATTCTCCCCCCTCCCCCTATAAGGGTCGTTATGAGTCAGCATTCACTTGACGGCAGTGAGTTTGATTTTGGTTTTTTATATTCTTTATAGCAGCAAATTTAACAATTTAGTTGAAATAATTGAATCTCTTGAGAAATTCAAGAAGAAATATAAAGCTAACAAAAGAATACAAAGAAAACTGCATATCTACTAAATAATTAAATCTTTAATTCATAGCCTTCCCATTGAGAAAATTTCAGGCTCAGATAGTTTCATGGGTGAAATCTTCCAAGCAATTAAGAAGTAATAGTAATCTTATATAAACTCATTCGGAGTTTAGAGGAAGGAAACATTTTTAACACATTCTATGAGGTCAGCATAAACCTGATACCAAACACATGACAAGATCTTAAGGAAAGAAAAACGCAGGCCAATCTCTCTCGTAAGCAAATGAGCAACTTTTTGAGAAAGCTCATTTTCTCAAGTTATTCCTTTGCCTCTGTCTGCTGTGTTCAGTCAGACTAATGTGGGCATACATTTGAGACACCTCTGACAGCTCCCAGAAATATTTCAAGATGCCATTACTCAAATTAGAATCTTGTATTGAAAAGCTAGTGCCCATAGTTCACCTGAGCTCCTGCAGCGTGTATAACTGGGCTTTGAAAGAGCTGCGGGCCGGGGTCACCGATCTCCTGTGCAGTTGAAAATCCAAGTACATCTTACCCTTGACCCTTGACCCACTATCGTATGTATGTACCAGGTTTATCCATTCTTCCACTGACGGCATTTCGGCTGTTTTCATCGCTTTGCTATTGTAAATAGTGCTGCAGAGTGTGTGTGTGTGTGTGTGTGTGTGTGTGTGTGTGTGTGTGTGTGTGTGAGATGGGTACTATTTCTCTGGATAGATACAGCGAGTAGAAGGATTGCTGGGTCATATGGTCTTTCCCAGCTTTCGGGGGGCGGGGGGCAGTGCATCACAGCTTCCGAGAACCATCTCAGCATTTTACAGCCCAACAGAGGGTGAGTCTTTCTCTCTGTCCCCCCAGCAGCCTGTTGTTCTTTCTGTAACGAGGGAGGCAACAGCTCCTTCAGACCTGCATTTCTGCAACGGCTAGTGACCGCGAGCATTTCTTCATGAGTTTGTTGAACACCTGAATGTCGACTTTGGTGAACGGTCCATGCATGTCCTCTGTTATTAAACTGGACAACTTGTCTTTTTCTTGCTGACGTGCAGAAGTTTTCAATAAATGTTCGAGCTTAGTCCCTTGTCACAGGTCATTGCCAACACTCCCCCAGTCTATGAGTTTCCTGTTCACTCTTCTAGTGGAAGCTTTGGATGCAAGTAAGTGCCTAGTTTATGGACAGTCCCAGTCATCTAGTTTGTGTTCTTCAGCAAATTTTAGTGGTGTCTGTATGCTATGTATTAGGGCCCTAAATGTGACCCTATTTTTCCCTGGATGATATTTTTAACTCTAAGTTTCTATTTAGATATTTGATCCATCTTTTGTTCATTCTTATACATGAAGTGAGATGTGGTTCTGTTTAATTTTTCTGCAAATAAGTGGCCAATTTTACCAGTGCCATTTCATTCTTCATCTTTGGTTTTGGAAAATTTGATTATGCTATGTCACTGGGATATTCTTTTGTATCTATCCTGCTGGCATTTGTATAATCTCTTGATGGGTATCTTGTCATCTGTTATACTACTAGGGAAGTTTTTTTCCCCCTAAAACTCTGCAACAACTGTCTCTACTTTGTGTTGATGCTTCCTGGCCTGGGATTCTGACCACACGTCAGTTAGTCCGCTTGATGGGGTCCCACGTAATGCTCACGTTTCCTTTTACATCTTTTCTTCTAGAAGATTTATTGAGAGTTTTATCTTCAGGCTCATTAATTCAGCCTTTCGTTGACTCAGTTCTACTCCTTTGCTCTTTCAGTGCTTCATCTGTTTCTGAAATTTTAGTATTAATCTTTGAAATTTCTTTTGTGACTGGTTTTAGTTTTTTATTTTTGTCATTATGCACTTGTCATGTTTTCAGATTTCTTGATATTTATCTCAATTCATCAAAAGAGGCTAAATACAACGCTTTGTCTTCCTTTAAGGTCTCCTGGCTCTGTTCACTGGTCACTTGTTTGAGTTGCTCTGTTTTCTCTTGTCAAGTAAACCAAAACTATCTGTTGTGTCTGAGACATTTTGATGTTTTTGTATTTGCCTTTAAATGATGATTGTATGATGGTAATACCTTAGCTACTTACCAGCCGTTTCCTCATGAGCAGTTCTCTGGTTGTTCAAACAGCACAGCTGAGGAAGGTCTGGCTGGTGTTTTCGGCTATCTAACAATTATCATGTTGTATCGGACAGATAGTGGTCCTCTACCAGTAGGTACAACTACAGGAGGGATTGGGCTATGTGGTCACAATTTCTGTGTCCCAATGGAAGGTACTAGCAAGAGAGAGAGAGGAAACAAACAACAGCCAAAAAATAAATAATTTAAATAAATAAATAAACAGTGGAAAGCAGACAAACACCAGTTAGAAAAATAATTTAATAAGTAAAAAGAATCAAAATGAAAAAAAAAGAATATAGAAAAGTAAAAACCCAGACTAAAAGAAGAAAATAAGAAAAGGGATACACAAAAATACAAGACCAGAAAGAGAGAAACCACAGGAGGCGTCCGTCTTGCCTGCTCAAGTGGTGGCGGAGTTCTGGGTGCTTGTCCCTGAAACGAATCCTTTGGGGCCCAGAGGGTAGTAGTTATGGAGGGAGTCCCCCACCCCCACCCCCCAGGGTAGCTAGAGACCCAGAACAGGCATTCTGCTGGTCTGGTGAGGGAGGGTTCTTGTCTTCCAAATGCAGGGCTGATGCACCCAGTGCCCAACTCGCGAGGGCACGCGATTTTCTGATTGGAGTGTAAGAGTGGCACCTTTAGAAAGCAGTGATAGAAACTTAGAGCTAGATCAGACCAGAAGAAGGCGTGACTATTCTGTGTAGTAGAGAACGTGAACATGTAGATCCAGGGATGGCGGCAGCCAGGGACCGCAGCGCACCCTGCACCCGTTCCGTCTCTGCACCCTGCTCCCTTCACCGCCCCCTTTCGCTCCGACAACAAGCTTCCTTCCCTGCGTGGGGCACACGGGCACTACGTGAGCACCGTGACCGGAGAAGAGGACTCAAGGAAAAGAATCAAGGGGGTAGACATGTCCCAGGGAGGGTCATCGCCCTTCTCAGGACCAATTTCTTTGGCCAGGAAGGGGAATTGTCGAGGAACATGGCAACTCCCGTGGAGGGCAGGTTACAGTGAGGAGGGTGGTAGGTTTCCCCGCAAAGGAGTGGGGGCACTATTCTCGGAACGGAGAGAGGGCAGGAAAACCTACATTTCCACATCAGTTGTTATTAGGAATGCATTGTTAGAAGCCTCCCCAAATTGTACCACTGTCTCTTTAATTTTGGGGGGCAAGGGCGGTTCACTTGGTTGCTTTCCAAACCTCTTGGAAGCTGACTAGTGCTCTGTGCCCAATATGAACATCACTGCTGGAGACCAGAACGTGGGAGAAGAAATTATTCGGTGGCCTTGAAACTCCGGACTCTTAGGTTACAGCTTATGAACATTTTGCCTTGTGCCAAACAATAATGGGAGCCCGAGGGCACCCTTCTGGATTTGCCATGCAAACCATTTGGTATGATGTCAAGGTATAATTTCACCTACGAGGTGATGCTTGCTACCTGTCTCCAGGTAGAGGGCGGGTTCAGGTTGGGGACGGAAGTGACACCAAATGGTTATCGTTAAGCCTTCCTTTCGTTACTCTCATATTTCCTCAGCGAAGCTCTATTCATGGGTGAGATGTGTATGCATTTTGTCAGATAAGTACTATAACACTGACAATCTTAAAAGCACCTTCCTGGAAGGTGAGTGTATGCAGGTGGGTCCACCATGGCATCAGTGATTAACGAGAGACCACCTCACCATCTAGCGGATACTCAAGTAGGTGCTGACACCATGATTGGGGACTCCTGGTCCAGAAAATACCTGGAGGTTCATTTGGGAAATGTCCAGGGGAAGGCGGAATGGAAAGAGGCATAATCGTTCCTATTTCCGCAGCCACACTTTTCTCTTCTTCAAAGAACTGTCTAGCTATCTCCTGGAAGCACAGCGTGAGGCATATTAAGTGGGGAAAGATCACATGTGACTTCTTCTTCTGAAAGCAAAGTTCAGGTTCAGCTCCCACCCTTCAGAGAGATGTTTATATCAATAGTCATTTATCACAGACCCTGAAATCTCACGTAAAATGGTCTCATCATAGTGATTGCTTGCCTCAGATTGTCCAGCAAGAGAAACCTTTTTCTGAGACCACTGGGCAGACCAGACAAAGTAGATCCAACTCACATACTTGGTGATTTTGTCTGATTCCAGTATTTGGGGAGGACTTCTGCTCTAATGCACAGAACTCTGACTTTGGGGTCAGGGCTAATTCTGTCACTTAGTAACCATGGGAGTCCCTGAGCCCCCATGTCCTCCCTCGTCAAGGAATGATCTAGTGCCCACTATGGGGTGAATGTTATTCTGTGGCCCCCCATTAATAACACTGCTACAGGCCCCGTTCACTGGTGACGCAACGGAAGCAGCGGGCTCACGTGACTGCGTCAGATCACACAGGCGGGGAGTCGCTCAGGGAGGCTCCCCAGCAACTCTGCTTCAGAGGCTGCACCAGTAGTCGTTTCCATCAAGGGAGAGGTTTGAGGGATGATCCTATCCAGCTAGTAGTTATTGAGGCTAAGGTATGTGCACGCTGCTGCAGCAGGTGCTCCACTTACACCAATAATCAAGAAAAACTCATCTAACCAGAGGAGGGCTCACCAGCAATTCAGAAACAGGGTCTCTTTCCTCAAAGACCACAATCTAGAGGGCAAGCCTTAAGCTTGGGACGTGAGCAACTCAGTTATGAGGCTCTGAGGCGCATACGCTTCCACGCCGTCGAGCAGAAGCGAGGGTGAGCAAACGCTCCGGGGTAAGAGCTTCAAACAAAACTGCCCTCATCCCACTGCTGACACACACGGCTGTCTCTCTCGTTTAACTCCTCTGAAATCCAAAGATTGAGGCTTTCTGGCTCTCTGTTCCCAGTACCAAAAAGAGTTCTTGTTGTTGTTGTCGGGTGCCGTGGGGTCAGTCCTACCCACATCAGCCCCATGCACCACAGAGCCAAGCACCGTCCTGTCCTGCACCCTCCTCACAAGTGTCCCTGCCCACGACCCCTCTGTTGCAGCCACCATGTCAGTCGGTCTCCTGGGGGGCCTTCCTCTTTGTGCTGCCCCTTCACTTGACCAAGCACGATGTCCTCCAGAGACTGGTCTCTCCTGACAACATGCCCAAAGTCTGTAAGATGTACTCTGTCCATCATCAGCTCCAAAAACCATTTTGGCAGTACTTCTTCCAAGACAGATCAGTATGTCCTTATAGCACTCCACAGTACTTTGAATTTTCTCCAGCACCACAATTCAAACGTATTGACTCTCGTTTGGTCTTTCTTATCCAGTGTCCAGCTTTCACAGGCATAGGATGCAATGGAAAATACCATGGCTTGGGACGGGTGCTCCTTAGTCCTCAAAGTAACACCCTTGCTTTTCAACACTCTAAAGAGGTCTTATAGACCAGATTCGCCTCATGGAATATGCCGTTTGAGTTCCTCACTACTGCTCCCATGAGCATTGATTGTGGATCCAAGCAACACAAAATCACTGACAATTTCAGACTTTTCTCCATTTATCATGATGTTGCCTATTGATCCAGATGAAAGGAGTTTGATTTTCTTTACACTGAGTTGTAATCGTACTGAAGAAGACAATCCGTGACCTTCATTAGAAAGCGCTTCAAGTCCTGCTCACGTTCAGCAAGCGAGGCTGTGCCACCTGTGTGTGGTAAGCTGATAAGCTCTCCTCCAACCCCGACGCCCTGCTCTTCCTTATGCAGGCCAGCTTCTCGGGAGATCTGCTCAAGATTCAGAGCGAACAATATGACGAGAGTATACAATCATGCCTGCACCTTTCCTGATTCTAAGCCATGTTGTATTCCCTTATTCTGTTTGCACAACTGCCTCTTGCTCCATGGACAAGTTCCCCGTGAGCACAATGAAGGATTGTGAGAGTCCCATTATTATCAAGGTTATCCATAGTGTATGATCCGCCCAGTCGAACACATTGGCATAGTCAATAAAATACAAATAAACAGCTTTTTGGTATTTTCTGCCTTAAGCCCACATCTATCTGATAGCAGCAACGATATCCCTTGTTCCACATCTGCTTTCAAACCTCTGACAGCTCCCTGTCAATGCTCTGCTGCAACCGTTATTGGATGGTTTCTAGCAAATTTTACTTGCATGTGATATTAATGATATTGTTCTATATTTTGAGCATTTTAATATAGTGCTAGCAGTGGTGGGATTAAAATAACAACCGATTTGCTGCCCTAATGACTGTTTTTAAGTTTTAAAAAAATAATATACCGAAAGGTTGTTTATTATCTCATACAATTAATACTGTATAAGAACAATAGGTACACACAATTAGATTTTTATGAGTGGTAAAATATTAACGAAAAATATTAAATAATACCTGACAATAAGCAAACAATAAAAATATTACTTAAGATATTTTTATATTGTTTCTTGATTGGTATCTTCAATATCAATATTCTTTGCTTTTATATATTTATTTATTTGAGGTTCTTGGACTTTTTAAAATAATTTATTGGGGGCTCATACAATTCTTATCACAATCCATACATACATCCATTGTGTCAAGCACATTTATACATTTGTTGCCCTCATCATTCTCAAAATGTTTTCTTTCTACTTGAGCCCTTGATATCAGCTCCTCATTTTTCTCCCTCTCTCCTCCCTCCCCCCTCCCTCACGAACCCTTGGTAATTTATAAATTATTATTTTGTCATATCGTGCACTGTCCACACTGTCCACTGTCTCCCTTCACCCACTTTTCTGTTGTCCATCTCCCAGGGAGGAGGTTATATGTAGATCCTTGTAATCGGTTCCCCCTTTCTACCCTGCCTGCCCTCCACCCTCCAGGTATCGCCACTCTCACCACTGGTCCTGAAGGGATCATCTGTCCTGGATTCCTGAGCATCATTGGCCACATGATTTATCCTTAAGCATCTTCTCACTGTAGGAGTAGGATCTCATTTCTTTAGAGGTAGGCCAATTAGAACATAGTCATTGTGTTTGTATGTTAGAAACAGGCAATTTCTCTACTGAACATATTATGTTCATCTTTGAAAAGCCCTTTTCTGCTTCTGCTGAACTTACAGCAATTGCCCTGACAATATTTTTAGCTATTTGAACACTTTCAGGAATTGCATATGAGGGGTAAAAGCTTGATAAACAGTCTGACCTCGTGGAACAAACTTCAAATGCACTACTAGTTGCCATTTCATCCTTTTGGGAAGTTGACAGACATCCAGAATGAAGTTTGTCATCAATTTCCATCTCACCTTTTTTGAAATGAGAAAACCACTCATGCACCTGAGTTTTTCCCATAGTGCTGTCCTTGTAAACTGTGTTCAACATGACAAAAGTTTCTGTGGCATTTTTCCTGAGCATGAAACAAAATTTCACAGCCACACACTGCTCTCTTAAATTGTCCATCACAAAAAAACCCCAACAAACCACATTCTAGCAAAACTACTTCATGAAAAAAATCCACTGTGGCCAGAGAGAACCTTCCCAGGAGATGCCACTGTGGGCACTAACTCAGACCAAACTGCTCCATGCTCACCTCGGATGGAAAAATGCATACTACAAAAACTATGCCCAGTGGAGCTGATTTAGGGTTTTTTGGGGGGAGTACCCCCTTGTAAAGCATTCATAGCAGCTCACGGGCATTTGAGGTGGAACACGAAGCTGAGACAAATGACACCGTGCCACCCTTTGTTGTTTGGCACTTTCTCTTTACATTTCTCTACATGTTTCTTTACTGAAGTAAGAAATGCGAGGGAATAAAATTTTAGTATTTCATCAAAAGTATAAAAAGTTTTATGAATAAATATAAAAGCATAATTCTGTCTAAATTTTTATATAGGAAAATAAAAAAATTATTATGGGCACTTAGAATGCACTGTTGCATAGATGAACATTAAAAAATAGTAAGGAATAGACATCTGTGATTTCCACACCGGGTGGCTGCACAGCTGCCCGTCTTAGAGAAACCTGGTCACAAAAGCCCTTGTGGCAACCAGTCCGCCAAACTCAACAAGAAATTAGGGAGCAGTTCTGCAGATGGGCGGGAAATGGCTGAGTCCCTCCACCGCGTCCCAGCCTATGAATGCAGATGAAGCAAAGGACAGGAGTGCGATCGATGGATTGGAATGAATGACCCCTCTAAGAAAGAAAGAACATTTAGGTAGCATTAGGTAGCAAGTGCTTAGAGCAGCGCTTCACAACCTGTGGGCCGCGACCCCTTTGGGGGACGCATGACCCTTTCACAGGGGTTGCCGATTCATAACAGTAGGAAAATGACAGTTATGAAGCAGCAATGAAAATAATTTTATGGTTGGGAGGGGGGTCACCACAACATGAGGAAATGTATTAAAGAGTATTTAACTGTATTAAACTGTATTTAACTGCATTAAAGAGTCACAGCATTAGGAAGGTTGACAACCACTGGCATAGAGAGATGGTGTGAGATTCTTGGATATGGTAGTGATCAAAAAAGAGGTTGACAGTGGAGAGGTCTGAGGGGCCAGCCCCAATCCCAACTATGTGGACACCTGCCCCTCCCCCCAGAAGAATTTATTTCAGAGGACAGCACTGAAGCTGCAGCTCAGGGAGAGGGACATGTCTGATCAGAGCATAGGGGAGCAGATGAAGGGGGAGGAGGAGAGAGTGGAGCACATCCTGGCCCACCAGGCC
>NW_022103928.1:63220372-63222575 GCF_000313985.2 Echinops telfairi | reverse complement strand
ATCGTATCATTGTGAATGAGGTGGGGAGTGTGGAGTGGAGACGCAAAGCCCATTTGTAGGCCACTGGACATCCCCTTACAGAAAGGTCTCGGGGAGGAGACAAGCCAGTCGTGGTGTGATGTGTAGCAATGATAAAACATACAACTTTCCTCTAGTTCTTAAATGCTTCCTCCCCCCTCCCCACCAACTATCATGATCCCAATTCTAACTTACAAATCTGGCTAGACCAGAGGATTTACACTGAAACAGATAAGAAATGGAAACACAGGGAATTCAGAGCAGATGATCTCTTCAGGACCAGTGGTATGAGTGGCGATACTGGGAGGGTGGGTTGGAAATGGGGAACCAATTACAAGGATCTACATATAACCTCCTCCCTGGACGACAGACAACAGAAAAGTGGGTGAAGGGAGATGCCGGACAGTGCAAGATATGACAAAATCATAATTTATAAATCATCAAGAGTTCATGAGGGAGGGGGAAGGGGAGGGAGAAGCAGGCAGGGAGGAGGAAAATGAGGAGCTGATGCCAGGGGCTTGAGTGGAGAGCAGATGTTTTGAGAATGATGAGGGCAATGAATGTACAAATGTGCTTTACACAATTGATGTTTGTACGGATTGTGATAAGATTGTATGAGGCCCTAATAAAACGATTTAAAAAAAAGAAAGAAAAGAGGTTGAACTCAGGGGTAGTTTAAATCTTAGGAGGGGCTGTGGGGGTCTGCTGCACACATGACTCAGGAATGTGCTTCTGAGTAAAGTCCAACATCCCAGTGGCCATACCAAGGGTACATCTCATCAGCCACCCTGCATGCTTGTCTTCTGGAAGACTCGGGACGATGCCTCTGATAACGATTCTTTGGGAAATTGACCAATGCTCCAGAAACCCACTGCTGCTCCAGATACGTTCCCGAGAAACTAGTATTTGAGTCTCCACCTGGTATTGCTGTTGTCCTTAAGCAAGACCTAGCATCGTTGTTATCAAGTCCATGATGAGTCCTGACAAGCCTGAGTGTCAAAGTAGAATTTTTTTTTTTGGAAGTGTTACCTCTAGCCTTGTCTTCCAAGAACCTGCTGTGTGGAATCAAACCTTAACCTTTTGGTTAGCATCTGAAGATGTTAACATTTGCACCACCCAAGGTCCTCTAAAGTAACACAACTGGTTTTAAAGTCTACAGGTTCCCAACGGCACCAGTGGGGGAAATGGGCCTGAAGCTCTCCCACACAGAGAACTAGTCACTGGAGCAGCCAACTCGGCACCAGCCAATCACTGATGGCTCCCAGTACACTGACAGAGGTCAGCCTTACAGGAGCCCTGGTGGTGAAGTGGCGGCATCAGCCTGCTACCTGCAAGGCTATCAATTCAAAACCCTCCATCAGTCTCTCCCAGGGAGAAAGGCAAGGCTTTCTACGCCACAGAGTCCCAGGCTCAGACACGCACACGGCGGCTCTTACCCTGTCCTATGGGGCCCTAGGACTGGGCACCAACACACTGGCAGTGAGTTTTCTTTTATAAAAAGTGGTCTGCATTCCAAAACGGCTAAAAGGCTGGGCATACAAAGGGAACTTCACACAATTGATGGGAAAAAATGGAAGTGTAACATAATGACCATTTTTACACATATTTTTTGAAACCCCTTAATATTTCAGTTACTGAGATTAATGAAATTATATAAGAGGGTATTTGGAATTTGTCACCAGGAAGGCAATGCAGGTTACAATCACATTATTTAATTTGATGAAGGAGCTCAAGTGGCACAGTGGGTATGAACTGGGCTAACTGCAAGGCCAGCGGTTCAAATCCACCAGTTGCTCTGTAGGAGAAGAGAGGTTTCCTGTTCCAGTAAAGGGTTTACAGTCCTGGAAACCCAAAGGAGCAGTTCCACTCTATCCTATTGGGTCACTATGCCAAAAGAACTTGAGGTGCCGTGCCACAATTTGCAGTGTGTATCACAAAATCACAACCACGTCCTGATGTGGTGCTAGGTGATCTGAAGGTGGACAGTTTCCCGCTCTCTCACACCAGGCTTCTTTGCTTCTTCACCGTTCGTCTGGCCTCTGTCAACGACTGGGTGGTGGAGACAGCTAACTCACAGCCTGGAAGCTTTCTGCATTTAAAACTCTCGTGTGTGTGTGTGTGTGTGTGTGTGTGTGTGTGTCACATTTAGTTTAAAGGTGAGGTAGCTTCAGGGGCTTCGTGTGTG
>NW_022103928.1:63172176-63220272 GCF_000313985.2 Echinops telfairi | reverse complement strand
GTGTGTGTGTGTCACATTTAGTTCCAAGGTGAGGTAGCTTCAGGGGCTTCATTCAGTGCCAGTGGCCATCAGCCACCAGCTGGGAATGACATCCCAAAGGGTGTTTCAGTGCCCTGGGGAATCAGAAGGCTCAGGTAGCCTCCTGCCCCCTCCATTCACCACCTGGGCACTTGTCTACCATGAGTTTCGCTGAAGATTAATATCCCTTTAAGGTAGGCCTGAGCCATGTCCATGGACCCTCTAATTGGGGAGAAGTAACCAACTATGTTGTTTCTTCTTCCTCCTGTTGTTGCCATTGTGCCCATCCCACATTCCCGCTCCTGGTGGGGTGCCATTGCTTATGACTTTTGTCCACTTTGACCCCAGGCTGGCAATGGGAGGTATGTGTGTAGTTTAGCTCACAGAGTGCCCATGGCTGGAAGGCGTGTAGCCCTGGAGTACTGCACTTTCTCCTCCTCCAGATGGGGCTGTAATTATAATGTAACTGTCTGGGTCCAACTTAAGGTGAGGAAAAGATATATTAAGTTTGCACACATGTTATTCTCCTACCCACCCCCGCCCCTTCAGCTTTCTACATTTCTTTGGGGGTGGGGGAGGTGTGTGTGTCTATGTATGTATGTATGTGTACACGTAGTCGCGTTAAAATTCTCATTTTGCAAAGTTTATGCAAAACCCAAACACCTGGGTTCAGAGTTTCCTAAAGGAGTCATCTGAAGTAGGTGCTTGATGCCAAACTGTCACAAAGATTTATGTGCTTTCATTTGTGCATGAAATTGAGGACAGGTGGGCGAATGCTCAGGCCTGAGAAACACTGATAGCTCGGCTCTCCCCGAGAAAAGAGATGGCTGTTGTGACTACTGCTGGTTGAGATAAAATAGATACAGGCCACGGTTTAAAAAAAAATAGGAAAGGGAAGGGAAAATAGAGGGCTCCGGTTTGAAAAGCAATATTTCAGCAGTCAAATAATTACCTCTACGATCAGGTTTCTCACAAATAGGAACCCTGGAGTAGGGTCCCCAGGTGAGTCCCACCCCCAATTCAAACAGAGCAGCAAGGCTGCCCAACAGCAAAAAAAAAAAAACAAACCAGCCCTGCGCTCAGCTCCTGCCCAGGGAAAGGGTCTCTGCGCAGAGGCCAACGAGGCCTCCCCACATTCCACTTTAATGGCTTGAAACCGAGTCAGTTACACAGATGTAAGCACTCACTTTTTAATTTGCTTCTTGTTTCAAACACCTTTTCGGGACCCCATACATCTAAAAAATGTCATCACTTGATAGGCCGCTACTCGATGCCTGGCCAAGAAACAAGCGATTGGATGTGCTGACTGTTCACCTGGATTTGAAATAAGAGTGTGAATTTGCATTTCAGAAAGGGAAAATGATTTGGAAAACGGAGTTCAGGCGGATTTTTCACAAAGGGAAATGAGAGCTGCACTTGGAAGCCTGGTGGTCGGCCTCCCCGGGGTGGGGGTGAGGGGTGGGGGGTGGGGAAGAGACATTGCTTGTCCTTCAGATGACCTTGAAACATACCATATCAAAGTTAGTCTCCAAGCTGCATCCCTTGAAGATTCAAATCCAGCTTCTGAATCAAATATCTACCAAACCATTGACTGATTTGGGAAGTAAGATTCACACACACACACACACACACACACACACACAAATTTGGAAATCAGAGCTATATTCACACTGAGAGGGCAAAGGACATGCAATTAGCCCCTGTATTTTTGTACAAACTTTACTCAGTGACCTGGTGGAAATGAAATTTGAAACCTCTTTTTGATTTCTGATCTTTTCTTGGGTAGGCAACTACTAGAATTCCAGTAATCTGTCTGTCATTTCAAATGATCACGAAATGTAATAACCAGATCGTAAGAAGCGCTCAACAAGCCCAGGGGAAGCTTTCAGATAAGATGTCCCTTTGACGCCCAGACTTTGTGGCACGGCTTCATGGAGGGGCTCCGCCTGAGGTCTGTGCGGTGATGCCTGGTTGTGGAGACGTAGACGTGGGAAGACAGTTCAGACTTTGGAAGTAAGAGGGGTTAAGCGTTCCATAAGATGCAACTCTGCCTCTTAAAGTTCAATTCCAGAAGACTTGACAACAGAGGAGCTGACACAGCAGTTTGTTCCTTGCTGGAGGAACGTGCCACCTGGCACCAGACTGGAGAACGGCTTTCCATGGGCTGGACACTAGGGGGTGGCCCTATTGAGTCACTGGGAGACAAACATTCTTCTTCGATTGGTTTCCAGCGGACGTTTTAATTAAAATTCCCCTGCTAGTTGGACTGGTACAAAGTAAAATCTCCCTTTAAAGACTAGTAGACGATCTCTCTATGAGGACTAGTAGACGATCTCTCTATGAGCTGTGTTTTAGAAATCATACCTTGAAAAATGGCCCAACCTTAATTGTGCACCGTTCTCTATAACCATGGTGCTCCACCATCTGGGGGCGGCACAGCCCAAACATGCACATCATTGTTTGCTCCTTCAATGGATCCCTGGACCATCTGACGCCCATTCCTAGACCCTGTGCCCCATTGATGGTCAGGTTTCATGCCCATGCTCACCCCGCTCAGAGTTTCTGACTGCACAGGAGGGCGCCAGCCTGCTCCCTGACAGCGAAGACGGAGGCATTGCCTTTCTTCCCGCCCTCTGCGCTGACGGGGTAACCAGCACGCCCTACTCCTGTGGGACCTAAATGAGGTTAGCCTGAGTCATTCTTGGTAGGTTGATTGGGTGGAGTGTGAAAGACATTTTTCCAGGAAAAGGTGACCACGTTTGCTTAGAATTCAAGTCTATACCTCCATGTCCCCGAGTGGGTCGAGAATACTTGCTCCTAACCTCCATGCATGACAAAGTATCCATGAGAAAACTCACTGGGGCCCCCTTGGGGTGAATCCCTCCTTGCTAGGCGATCCCAGAAACGTGCTGTCTCAAAGCTCTGGGGCAAACAGCTCTCACAGCTCCCTACCATTTGCAAGGACCCTCACCATGACTTCAAATAATAACAATGAGAGCTAATGGGCCAGGCACTGTCTCAAGCACTTTATACATATTAACTCATTTAATCTTTGCCACAATCCTATTAGGTTCTTGCTTTATTTACACTGATTTCACCAATGCAGAATTGGGATCAGGGAAAGATTTTGTGTCCTGATGACCATACAGTCAAGAAAGGCAGAGCCAGGACTCAAATCTTAGCTCTGAGTCCAACTTCAACTACTTGGACCCACCGCCCAAGGGCAGCCTTATACTTAGCTAATGAGGAGGGGGGAAATGCACATACTTAGAAATAAACACACATTAGGGATCTTGAACAACAGTTTCTTTTTCTGATAAGAATATACAATCCAAGAAGACTGGGTGTAATAGGTAGGTTTATTGTGTCAACCTGGCCAATAGGAACATGTGAGATTAATAGGTTGCAGTTTGATTAGAGGGCAAAGAGATAAATGGCTTAGCAAGGTCTGCCCTTCACTCTCTTGCTTTCTTGTGACTGGACCAGAGTGCAGCTGCTTTAGCTAGTTCTATGCCTCAACTTGTGAGCTGCACTACCTGTGGGACAAGCCAACCCGTGGATCGTGTCGCTAGAGCCTGAGGCTCCTTGGAGACCTGCTTCTCCACGATGCTGGTGTGTACGTCACTCGCTCTTAAGGCTGGTGGATCCTGTGGTCTTGTATTACTTACATTAGAGGGGCTTGGTTCTAGAGGCAGCACAACAAAATTTGCCAAGGGCTAACATTTCCCTAAAAGTCCTTGAAACTGTCTATTTAAAACAAATAAACAAACAAACAAAAAAACAAACACATTGCCATCAAATTGATGTCGACTTATAGCAACCCTACAGGGCAAGGTTAGAACTGCCCCTGTGAGTTTTGGAGACTGTAAGTCTTCACAGGAGTAGAAATCCCAGTCTTTCTCCCATGAATTGACTCATGGTTTAGAACTGTCAACTTTGTGGCTAGCAGCCCAAAACATAACCAGGGTTAAAGTTCATAAGCTATCCCTATCAGTGAGCAATCACAGCCAACCTTTCTACCAGTAAGGAAAGTGATTTCTGTCCCTTCGATGGAACATCTGAGGAAGGAGGTGGCTTGGATTTAAGGACCATGGTGTTGGAGTGACACAGATCTTTAACTGTCAGATGCTCACAGTAGGAGATGCACTAAGGAACCATGACAAAGGGACTATCAGAGTCTCACGTACCAATTCCAATCCAGCTCACCCCAAGGCGTACTTAACTGAGGGTTCTGAAACATGAAGGGATGTACACATGTGTGTTCCATTTGACTTAGCTATGCATGTGAGGAACCTCTTAGTTCTCCATACAGGCAGGCTGTATATCTGGTCACTACATGTTGGTGTATTGGACTGGTCATTGAGCATTCTAATTAATCAATATCTGAGGTGCCTTCCTGTAGCAGTCATTGACCTTATATCGTCCTCTTTGAATGTGCTCATGGACCTACACATGCACACATACCTACATCTCGGCAATGCCGCCATTATGTCCTGGGCGCCCCAATGCATGGCCCACAGGTGGCCTGTTTCAAGAGCCTTCTTAGTCCTCACGACCTAACCATGACCTCACCTTCTTGTGATGTCTCTCCTGTCGCCATTCTGACACGCCGCCTTTGACTGCAGGTGGCCTGGAGAGCGGACAGCCCGGCTGCGCCGTGTGGTCCATGGAGCACTGAGACGCTCTCCCCTTTCAAGAGCTTTCAAAGATGACTTTTACAAAGCCAGGAGCCAGTAAATATTTCACCCAAAATTAAAACAAAAAAAGAAGGGGTGAGGGAGTGAGCGATTTCATTTATTTGGGTGAGCCAGGGAGAGCCTCAAGAAAAGAATAAATTAAGTGTGAACACACTAGTTGTATTGATGTCAGATGAATGACCTTCTAAGACTTTAATGTGAACACATCCTTTTCCTCTGTGTCCTCAGTCCCTCCTCCCAACCATGACCTTCAGAGAGGAAGTCGCCGAATGCATAGGAGTCATGGACTTAGTGCTCCGGCTCTTGTCCTGGCAGACGGGTGCCGTTGAATGCACGCTCAGGAATTATCTAGGAGCGCCACACTGACGATGGCATCGCAGGAAGCTATGAGAGGCTCCAGGACAGCGGATTTTTGTCAAATTTCTGGTGGGTTTTTTTTTAGCTACAATATTGTTGCACTTAGTATTTGTTAACCTCTGTCCATAAATTTTTTTTGAGAAAGAAACATTACTAAAAGGCAAAGGAGGGAAAATGGGGGCTTCCATTTTTGTCAGTTACCCGTGATGTTACAATGTTGCAGTTCAACATTGCAAGATTTTACAAAACAAATTTATTAGTATTCATATATTCCAGGAAAAAGCGCACTTTAAAGCCATTTAAAACTATATTCTCACAGATTCATCTATGATTAAAATTGATAATAAACATTACTAAGGATTCTGTTTGGTTTGGGGGTGCGGAGGGCGGGGGGGGGGGTGACACCTCGAGTTACTCGGCCGGGTGACACCCGCCCGGCGAGGCCGCTCCTGCGGCATGGCCCTGGAGAACAGGGAAAGCTGACTCGGAAGAAAAGACCTTCTACACACACCGCCGCGACTCCTGTTCTACCGGCGATGAGAGAGGGTTCACAGCCTGTGGTCACAGGCCAATCCATTCATTACAGATAATTAGTTTGGTTGACTCATGGAACCTTACTCCCTCACTTGATCCCCTTGGGAAAGCCCAATGATTATTTCTTAACTACCTTTTGGGGGATATTGAAAATGACGCCCTTCAAATGTATCTGACTGGGTAAAGTAGCCAAATCAAAGCTTCGGAGTTCCAATCCAAATATTTCTTTTTTTGGTTCTTATACACATAATTACATATGATTTACAGTGACGCACAAGATTTCCGGAAATAAAAACAGGAATCATTGCTCAAACTTCAACCAATCCAGCAAAAATACGCTTAGGCAACAGAGACAGATGTCACAAACACGGGACCTGTGAGGTTGGAAACTGTTGGCTTAGGAAGCAAGGTCTCCCGGTCCCCAGGGAGCAAAGGAAGGCCTAGAGGGGCCACAACCTCTCGGTTGCTCTGACGGCTTCCTTCCCAGGGATCCCAAGTGCCTGCCCAACACAGAGCAGAGTAGGGCTGACCCTCGGTGCAGAAGGGCGGGCTGAAGCGGCTGGCGTGGCAGGGCACGCCAGAGCCAGGCCGGCTCTCAGAGAAGCATGCTGGGTGAGACAGTCAGCCGGAGACAGTCAGCAGCTAGGGAGAGGGATGTGAGTGGCCACAGAAATGTCCGGACTTGGCCTCTGAAGAAGATGGGAAGGTAGCGGTATTGCGTTGGCCCCGCTTATCTGCGCCCATCTTGTGAATTGCTGGGTTCCCGCTCCTGGGGACTAACAGCTGTGCACAATTAGAAGTTCTAACTAACAAGCCATCACTGAACAGAAACGGAGCCAAAACACGAACTGAGGGGACAGGGGCTCTGCGAGGGTTTATGGGTAGAATCAGCCACATGCAGTTGGCCCCAAGTGAAATTCTGTCCTATCAGCACCTTCAAAAACACAGCAGACATGTCCACTCCAACCACAGAAAGACACATTGACTTCTATGGGTCAAGGGGACTTCGGTTCTAAGAGAAAGGGCCATTAGTACCATCCCCAGATCTACGTAGACAAAGACGGACTTTGGTGGGAAGCCTACAAGGCTCCTGAGTTTAGGTTCTTAGAGACTCCAATCCACTGCTGTCTCTAGGATTTTTGACTGTTCCAAGACTGATACCTGATCCTCTTCCTCCCCTTACGCTCCTGGTATTTGCATTCCATCACCTGGAGGAAGGGGCTCTAGTGGTGTCCTGGTTACCACAAAGTCAGCAGTTTGAGCCCCCCAGCAGCTCCTCGGGAGACAAATGAGGCCATCTACTCCCACAAAAAGTTACAGTTGCAGTCTTGAAAACTCACAGGGCAGTTCCACCCTGGCCTACGGAGTCACTATGAGTCAGTGTTGAATCGATGGCAGCGAGTCTGGGATTTGAATTTTTGGTGGGGGTAGGGGGTGGGGGTTAAATGCTGAGGGAAAGAGAGGAAAGTGGCCTCCATGGGGAATATTGTATTACTACTATTATTTTATAACAGTATAACATTCATTTAGAGTCTGTCTTCCCTGGAATATGAGCGCCAAGAGGTGGGCTGGTTTTTGTCTTGTTCGCCATGGTGTGCGTGGCTAGTTCTCCACCACATCCTTCAAGAGAGAGTCTTCCTGGGAGAAGGAGGGAAAAGGGGACCCATCACAAGATTGGATATATAGCCCCCCATCAGGGGATGAATAACAGACATGTGGGTGAAGGGAGATAACGGACAGTGTAAGGCAGGAAATAACAATAATATCTCAGCGATCAAGGGTTCATGAGGATTGGAGCATGGAGGAGGGAGGGAAAAAAAGAGGAGCCGATACCAAGGGCTCAAGTAGAAAGAAAATGCTTTAGAAATGTTGATGGCAACATATCTACAAGTGTGCTCAATAAAATTGAATGATGCATTGTCATAGATTTGTAAGAGCCCCCCAATAAGATGATTTTAAAAAGAGAGTCTTTCAATAGTTGTTAGGAAATGACCAAACTGCATTGAAAGAAGTGCAAAATCTTCCTTAAACATCAGGAGTTGATGCTTAAAGTATCTGTAGATACTAAAGAAGCTAGTCAAAGAGTAACACTCACTGCCATCGAGTCGATGCCGACTCAGCAACCCTGTCAGACCGGGCAGAACTGCCCCTGGGAGTTTCGGAGACTGTCTCTGTTGAAGGGAGCGGCTGGTGGTTTTGAACTGCTGACCTTGCAGTTAGCAGCCAAAGGCATAACCATTACACCACAGTGGAATCTTTTAATAAAGTGCTCATGCCCCCACCAACCAATGGCATACATCCCAGAGATCCCAGCTCACCCACAGGATGACAGTGCAAGCTAGGGCCTGGCTGAGTCTGACGTGAGAAAGTAGGATTATGGGCCATGGGAGCGCCATTCATCTCTGCCTGACCTCCTTTCTCTCTACCTGTAGACAAAGCTGAGGCTGCTGACTGGGTGACCTTAAGGAAGAGAATCCAGCCGTGAGAGTCTCCTGTGTACGTTTTGGCAGAGACAGTGATACACCTCCCATGTTGTTAGATAGCCAACTGCATTTGATCAACTGCTTTATGGCCATATTAGTTGACTTCGTGAATTTATCTTCATTCCATTGGGATCCATTCAAACCCTCAACTTGAATGGCACTGCAGCCAAGTTTTCATGAATGGTACAGAGGCCTGAATCATTGTCTAGTGAGAAGCCCCCTCCCACCATCCCATTTATGCTGCCATAGGCCTTTTATTAATATCTTCAGTCGGTGTGGGGATTATTAGTAGATATTCATATTTCTAAAACTTCATCCCAAGGATAAGGCAAGCAGGAATTTGCTTCCAAAGCAACATACAGTTGCTACCTCTTAACAATTGAAGGTTTTAGTTCAGTGATTTATCCTTAAGCCCTTCGATAATCCCAGCAAAATCTGGGAGTCAGACGTGGACGGCAACGCCCCTGCAATCTGTCCTTCAGTGGAGACACTGCCCTACAGAGTCTAGTTACACTGAGATCACTTCCAAACAAGAGCGGATGGTTTGGTCAACGGAAGGATTCCACAGAAACCCTTCCCTGGAACCAGGAAATGAGCACTGGGGTTAGCAATGTGCCTGCTTTTCTGTCCCCACGCCCCTTCCTACTGCCTCACTGCCACAGGAGGACCGAGCCCAAAGCCCCTGAAACATGGGAAGAGCCACAAGACCGAGGCGATGTGGAGTCCAGTGCAGTGCACCGCTGCGGCTCATCTCTTTACTGTCGGTCACCAACTGCCGGACAGAGAAGGGGGCGGGGACGGAGCTCCAGGAGCAAAGGAAGCCCCTCAAGTTTTAAAAAGCAGCTGCACTGGGCACTTGTGAAGCCCCCATCCAAAGTCAGCCGGGAGAGGCGGCGTGCAGTTTTAGCCTGGTACTGTTCTCACAGGCAGGCTGAGCGCAGCCATCCGTTGCCAGAAACCATTCATCAGACTCTGCAGAAAAGTCTGTCAGCTCAGCCTACAGGCCCTCAGCCAGCCTGTCAGGATCCAGGCCCGCAGCCAGAGTGTCAGGGGCTGCGGCTGGTCGCCAACCACAGCTTTGATGGTTAAGAGTTGGCCAACTGGTATGTAAGGGTGGCCGACTGGCTCTGAAATTGTATCCCCTGCTCAGAGGTCATGGGTTCTGAAACCAAGCTGGCCATTAGAGTGTCTTTAATAGAGATGGAGGTAGACATTTTATATAACTTAAAAAAAAAAAGTTCAAATTATTTCAGTATTTGTTTTGATTTAAATTTCCATTACACATGCTTTTCATTATGCAACTCAATTAGTATATAAAAGATTTTTCTGTTTAAAATGTTTAAATGAGCATAATTGTTCAATTTGGAAAGATTACAATGCTTTTATTTAATTAACACTGCAATAAATACATTGCTCTGTAATGAACCCCACACTTTTAAGCCATTAGCCATTCAATAAATTTGCAATATGGAGGGTTCTTTATGGAGAAGATAAATAAAGCTATTTAAATGAGTGTACGACAGCTATGATGCTAAGCAGCAAATTACAGCTTTTCCTTCTCATCCACAAGAGTCATACCTTGATTACAAACATATGCACGTGCAGTAAACAGCACACACTTCAATGGCTGTTTTGCACGTGAGGTACACTGGATGTAAAGGAAAGCTCCATGCTCTGGGGGCCAACTGCAGTCTGACATCTTCCCAGGGAGTAGTTCTTTCTGAGTTTGACCAAGGGTTCACCTGCCGCCTGGCTTGTCAAGCAGGCCTGGGCCTGGCAGAACAAGAATCCTCACTGCCCGCAGGCAGCCCCGCAGAACTGGCTGATTCTCCGAACCACCACCAGACGCAAGGAGCCAACCTCGTGAGAAACACTCTGAGGGAGGCCTGCCGTCCCCTGGCCTCTTCCTGCCGGGGCGGCTCTTCCAGTGTCCCGGGCACCACTGCTGTGGCGAAGAGCACCCACCCACTGCTCTGGTTCTTGGATCCTCTAACACATCAACTGCAGTGAAAATGATACAAATCCCTCTCCTATCACCTTTGCCTAATCTCAGCACCTTCAGCTCCTTCTAGGCTTGCGTCCTGCAAGGCTGGCCAGTACAGCAGGTGCTGAGAAGCTCTGTTTGCAAATGAAGCCACGGAAACGTAGAGAGCTTGAGTATTTTCATAGGCTCCCAGAGCCAAGAAGAGGAGAGTTTTGTCTTGTCCCCAATGTTCCTTATTAGTATTGGTAACTACAATGTCAACTCTATCAATAGCTAAAGTAAATGTATTCACTTTGAAAATAAGTCCTGAGCTTGAGAGATTACTCTATACCTGGGATTAAGTTAAGCTCTTCATAAACATTACTGTATTTAGCCTTCAGGAGAACCCTATGGGAACAGAACAATTATAACTGCCTTTGAGAAATGAGAAGATGGAAGCTCCGAAGGGGAGGAGCGGGGACCCAGGTCACCGGGAAAGGACGGAGGAGTCAAGGCCAAGCAGACGCTCTTCCCCAGGATCAATCTCGACATGGCCCTCAAAAACTCTCTTCATTTCATTTCTTGCCCCCGCCTTGGTCCTCGTCTCTAGTCTAGCCTGCGGTTTTTCTAAGCTGCCGGTTTATGCTTTTCAGAGGGAAGTATTGCAAGGAACACAAATGGGAACTTCTCTCTTTCACTCTTTTTCTTTTTATACCTCGGGGAAGATGGCAGCCACCAATGCGGATCTGCACTTGTATTCAACTGGCTGCATCTGTCTTGAATGATGGAAAGGTCTGGGAGCACTGGCTACGGAACACAGGGCTGTGGAGGCAAAGAAGACCTGCTTTGAAGACCCAGAGCTCCTGTTTACCAGCTGGGTGATCTTGAAGAGATCGTTACCTGCCTTATTTTTCTCAACTGTAAAATGGAAATAAAAATTCCTCCCCTCATACAGTTATTGTGAACACGAAACTGATACCCCAAATGAGCAAAACTAGATCAACATGGGGCATAATGTAAATGCGAAGATCTAGAATTAATATCAGGTCTCTGGGTTGTAGATTACAGGTTTAGAGAAACCCTAAATAACTCATTTGAACACATGGCAACTATCTATTAGGCATCTATTATGTTCTGGAGACAACTTCAGGCATTAAGAAAGAAAAGTAATCAATATAATACAGTTTTGCCAGTGTGGCATTGTACAGTGTGAGGGATGACGGGGAGAAGGCGATCAAATCAACTGTTAGGCGCAGGCATATATTCAGGTGGCGAGACAGACAGACAGGTGACAGTGGTGCTGAAGGTGAAATGCACACTCTTGGCGGAGGTGACATTGGAAGAGTGTGTGACATGCACGTGGATCCAGATGATGGGGTACATTTCATGGTTCCTGAGACACAGCAGAAACAGCAAAGATGCATCTGATGAGGACTCAAATTCAGATAATGGAATTCTCCAGAGGAATACGAAGAAATTACTAATACATATGACATTAGTAAGAAGCAAAGATATTACGGTTACCAAACTTACATTAAGGCAGAAGAGAATAAGGAATTAAGTTATTTTAAAACCTAAATATATTCAATATATTTCAGCGTATCCTGAGAGTCAATCATTTACTCAGCAGGGAGGTGTTGTTTCAACAAAACCGATGCAGCACTGGAGGTGCCTACTCGTCTTCACCGTGAAATTCAAAGCCAGTCCAACTAACTGGCAGGGATCCATCCTCATAGCCAACGGGAAGTTAGCCAACAGACTTGGAGATTATCAAATAATGTCATTAATAGCACACACAAGTAAAATTTGCTAAAGATAATTTAAAAAGTTGCAAAGGTACATTGACAGGAAACTACCAGAATTTCAAACTAGATTCAGTAGAAGACATGGAATGATGGCTAACATTGCCGATAAGAGATGGGTCTTGGCTGAAAGCAAAGATGGTCGTAAAAGATATTCACCTGCATTGTATTGACTAGGCAAAGGCATCTGGTTATGGGCATGATAAACTATTGATAGCATTACAAAGAATGGAAATGGTGCTCCTGATCCACCTGGACACAGACCAAGAGGCAGGCATCTGAGCCAACTGTGTGGTTAAGATCAGGAAAGGTGTGTTCACAGTCACACTCTTCACCAGTATTTACTCATTTCACACGCAGAGAGAATGATCCGAGAGCCCAATGTGGGTCACCAGGGTTAAAGGCAGGCTCATCAATAGCCGCCGCTGTGAAGCTGACACACTGCTGCTGACGGCTGAGAAGAGTTGAATCACTTACTGGTGAGCGTCCAAGACTACACCCATCAGTCTGGGTGATGCCTCAATGTACAGTAAACAAACATGCTCACAACTGGGAGCACAGCAACATCATAAGAGGAGAAAAGATTGAAGTTGCCAAAGATTTCATAACTCAAGCCCCAAATCGGATGCTCATGGAAGCAGCAGGCAAGAAATCAAATGACTCGTCATAATCAGGGAAAAGACTCTTTTAGAATGTTAAAAACAAACAAACAAACAAAGACATCATTTTGAATACTAAGATGTACCTGACTCGACCCATGGTATTTTTCATCACCTCCTATACAGGAGAACGCTGGACAATGGATACTGAAGAAGGAAAACGAATTGGTGCCTTTGAATGATGGGGTGGGCGAAGAAAATGGAATCGACCATCGGCAGCAAGAAAACGAACAAATCTGAATTTGAAGAAGAACCCTGAGAACGCTCCTGAGAGGCGAGCATGGCAGGACTCCATCTCATGTACTTTGGACACGACACCCGAAGGGACCAGTCCCTGGAAAAGGCTAACGTGGAGGGTCAGTGAGAAAGAGCAAGACCTTCACCTACAGCAGCAGTTCTCAGCCTGTGGGTCGCGACCCCTTTGGGCATTGAATGACCCTTTCACAGGGGTCACCTGATTCATGACAGTAGTAAAATGACAGTTATGAAGTAGCAACGAAAATGATTTGATGGTTGGAGGGGGGGGGTCACCACTATATGAGGAGCTGTATGAAAGGGTCACGGCATCAGGAAGTTTGAGAACCACTGAATTAAAGGGATTTGAAGAGGCTGCAACAGTGAACGAGAACCTCGGACAGATTGTGAAGAGTAAACGGGGCTGGGCAGTGTCCCTTCTGTTGTACAGCTTCACAGAGTTGCCCCGAGGCAGTCCTGACTAGCGGGTACCGAGCTACAGCAGGTCCCATGGGCTGGGAAGACAGTGTTGTTTGCAGCACCTCCACTCTCCCAGCCACAGCCGGGGGCCTTGGGCGCCTCCGTGTTCGCAGATCTTGGTCAGCTCTCCAAGATCCCGTGAAACAGCAGGTGTTCAGTGTCTATTGCAGAGTTGGAGAAGCCGATTGAGAGACTTGCCAGTGTCTGGCCCCGTCCTGGGCTGGAGAAAGCAGACAACCAGAACCCAAATCGCATGCCAAGACCTTCAGAGGCTGGTCTCTCTCCAGGGCTTCAGACGGTCCTTCTCCGTCAGTCATGGCCAAGGAGCGAAACCGTAACAAACACGAAATCTTTTTTGGTTAATTGGGGTACACCAAAATGATAAGTGGACTGGGAAAAACAAGTCCAATCCCCGCCGCAGTTACAAATCGCAGGGTCCTGCTCAGAGCCGGCGGCTGGACGGGCCTGTGTGTCTGGGTGCTGCTTTCCGCAGTCGCCGGGCTCCCAGGTCCAGCTTCCTCCCAGTCCCCACCCCAGGTGGTGACTTGCAACCTGCAGTGCTCAGTCACCCTCTCCTCTGGAGCACTGCAATGGTTCTTTTTCCAATGGGGACCTCTTCTGGGTTCACTTGTCAACCATGGTAGAACCGGTTTGAACTAGCTTCAAACCTTATCGCTCTTCTTTCCCCCAACTTCTCTAATAAATTGCTCCCCCCACGTTCTTTCATCTCACCTCCCCCTGGTCTATTCTTTCCTTCAGTGCCTTTCCTTTCTCACTCTCCGTTCACCATCACTCAGTCCTTCTCTCCTGCAGAAGACATTTATGTCGGAAACCAGAGGGTCCTGCCCTGCCGGCTTGCAGCCCTGTATTTCCTCACCTGAAGTATTTTGGCATGGCGCAGAAACGTAATCACTCCCAAATTCTGCCTGTTATGAAGAGCTGCCCTTTTCATGTTGTGAATGCCTGGCCTTTTTCTGGGAAGAGCATGTCATTTCCCCTTGGAGACGCCAACCCAACCGTGCTCTCCATATGTCCCCTCCCCTCCCCAGGCTCTGTGGACACGCATCTGTCTCTGTCTGATGAGAGCATTTTCTCTGCCCTGCGACAGCCACGGGGATTGAGTCATGAGGGACCCAGGACGCAGGCCAGGCTGGAGAGTCTCTGCCCGGCTGGGAGGTCGGTGGGATGAGTCTAGACTGGCTTCAGAAACGCGTGGTAGGTTCCGGTCAGGGATTAGGACACGTTACTGACCAATTCGTTTGCGGACCTACAGCTCGCCACGGCCAAAGCTTCTGAATTCCATTCTGGGGTGGTTTATCACACAGAAGTCTTGTTTCATGAGACAACTGATAGAGGTGGTTTCCTCTGGTTTGTAATGAAGGGTACCTACGTGGTGGCCTCGTAGTTACATGTTGGGCTGCAATCCTCAAAGTCAGCAGTTCAAAGTCACCACCTGCTCAGAGGGAGAAAGATGGGGCAGTCCCACAGGGGCAGTCACACCCTCTCCTGTAATGTGGAGTCATCACTAAATCCATGGAAGTAGGCACGCTTGTTTGTTTGTTTGTTTGTTAAGTACAATAGTTGGAGACACCTGTCTGATAATAACCCCATGGATACCCTCAGCTGCCTGTGCATCAGTCATAACACTTGACATACTTGGTTGTGATTTTTTTACTGATGTGCACACAACTCCAGACCAGAATTGTCCTATAGCACGTTTGCAATGATGAAAGTGTTCTATATCTGTGCCGTACTGTCCAGAATGGCAGCCACAAGCTGCATATAATTATTACGGATCTGACATAGCGCTAGCGTGACTGAGTAAATGAACCACTGTTGTTCCTTGTGGTCTGCTTGGTTCCAGTCATAGCAATCTTATCGACAATAGAATGAGACATGGTCCAGTCCTGTGCTAGCATCACCCTGGTTATGGGTGAACCCATTATTGCAGCTACAATGGCAACCCATCTCTGAGAGGCTTCCTCCTTTTCCTGACCCTCTACTTTGTCCAGCATGATGTCCTTTTCCAGGGACTAGCCCCTCCCGACAACATGTCCAAAGTACATCCAATGAATTCTTTTCATCTTGATTTCAAAGGAACATTCTGGATGAACTGATTCCCAAACATGCTTGTTCGTCTGTAAGCCATGGTGTATACACCGTTCTTCCCAACCCCAGAATTCAGAACCATCCATCCTTCACCATCCAAACCGGCTCAACCCAGCCCATGCAGTCCAGGCTGGCCCAGAGAGACCTTGGAGGGCAGAGCAGAACTGCCTGCTGGTTTTCAAGACGATCATCTTTACAGAAGTAGAACGCCTCAGCTTCTCTCCCGCAGTGCAGTGGGTAGTTTCAAACTGCTGACCTTCGGGTTAGCAGCCTGGTGCAGAACTCCTATGTCATCAGGGCTCCTCAAATTGTCCGGGCTGCATAAGCTCATGACTTGGGTCGGGCTCACTTTGATACTTGAAGCAACATCTTTGCCCTTTAGCACCTTCGACAGCTCCTATGCAGATTTTCCCAACGCAATGTGTTATTTGATTTCCTGACTGCTACTTACAGCAGAGGTGATTGTGGACCCAAGTCAAAGGGAATCCTTGACAACTTCTATCTTTTCTCTGTTTCTCATCTGTTTGCGGGTCTAGTTGTGGGGAAGACTGTTTTCTTTGCATTGACGTATGATCGGGGGCTATAGTCTACGATGCTCATACGTGAGCCCTCTTCCCGCATTTCCTTCACGCAGTTCAGCTTCTTGGGTTATTTGTTCAGCATAGAGATAAAATAAATATGGTGAAAGGATACAACCCTGACATACACCTTTTCTGATTTTAATGAGACAGTACTCCCTTTTCCTGTTCCAAGGACTGCCACTTGGTCTATGACCAGCTTTCGCATAAGCGTTATTAAGTGTTCAGGTATCCTCTCCATTGTATCCATAGTTTATTATAATTCAGACACTTGAATGCCTTTTAACAGTCAGTAAACACTTTTCTGCTATTCTCCACTTTTAGCCAAATTCTGTCTGATGTCAAAAGTGATATCTCTAATTCTATATCCTCCTGGGAACCTAGCTTGAATTTCTGATAGCTCCCTGTCAGCACTTGCATGTGATATTAATAACATTATCCAATAATCTGGCCCTCTGTTTGGTCACTTTTCTTTATTAGGAGCACGACCATGGTACTCTTCCAGTGACTTTTCATCCACTTCTCTGATCTGCATCCACTTCCTGAGACATTGCAAGGTGTCTTCCCATCAAGGCTTTCATGGTCTGTTAGACTTCCTCCTTCAGTGCCAGAGGCTTTTGTCGTATGCTAACTCTTGAAATGATTGGGTGCTCATAATTTCTCATTCCGAAAAACTGAAGAAAAGTTAAATTTCAATGTACACATTGAAGCATTTTGTGTGCCAATTATTGAACCATGCAGGAAGCATAAAAAATGAATAAGTAGTTACTGTACCAAAGATAATTGGTCAGTGTTCAACCATCTTAAGAGGCAGAATATGATCAACTGAACTATTAGGTTTATTTAATACTGATTAATATAGATTTTATAGCTGCCTGTGGCTAGTGGCAGCATATTGGACAGAATGACTCTCTTGCCTTACTCTTTAAAATTAGGAGGTAGATTTCTCTTGATTCTTATTATACACCCAGTGGAAGAGAAGGGGGTTAGTAGCCACTTTCTGAGATAACGAAATAAATTCTGCTGATTCTGTCAGGGGCTTCACAGTCACCGATAAGAAGAAATTTGAAGCCCCTTCCAAGAGCGAGTGACTTTAGATGTCACTATTTTTTTATCAGCCCCAGGAATCCTCACCCAGAGACGTGTTTCCTTTGGAGCACAAACCCCCTCCTGGCCACCATGCTCTGAACGTTCAGGATTGGACGCTTCCATTAGTCTGCAGGTAAAAGAGACTTTCTAGAAACATCCACAGTAGACCTGGAACCCAGTGAGTCCTATCACTATTTCTCTTCACTGACAAATAGGCCTGACTCTCCTTAGGTCAAGGAGAGCCACGCAGAAGAGGGAACCAGAGGGTGAGTTCTTGAGGCCAGCCCAAACATTGGCAGGTGTTTCTTTGAGAACACTCGGAGGAGAATCTGCTTGGTCCTCTGGTGCTGGGAGAGCCAGAGGAGATGACTCTGAGGGGCAAGGCTGAAGTGAGAGGAGAGGCAGAGACTCAGGTCTCTGCCTTCAACCCGACTGAATGGCTAATGGGCCACAAAACTACCCCAAACCCTCATCCTTGCCAAGCAAAAGGAAAGGGGCTCAGACACATCTAAAACCCATTCTTTTTACAAAAGATGTTACTGATTTTCTTGGAAGACCTTTCCATTTCCATTGTTCCTAAGAAACCCAGGTACTGGTGGATAAATAGTGCTCCAGGTGCACGAGACACTTATTACATATTTCAGTAGATGCTTTTCAAAGTGGTTACCATTGGTTGGAAGACCTCATAGGAAGCCCCAGGCATGTCGGACAGCAAGCAACCATCTAAAGGAGGGATCAGGTGAGTCCACCCAGAAGGAGTACCCCAGCCTGGGTGATCCAAGGATGTGAGTAATAAAAGCCATCCCCAGAAAAGGGGATTCCATGAGAGCCTGAATTCAGGGTACTGGGTTTGCAGATGCTTATGGTTGACGTTGCATGTCCCAAATACATCTGCAGAGTCCACACATGGATTAAGCCGCTGTTGAATCTCCTCTGACATGGACGGGGATGTGACTCAGGCTGAGTGCCTCGGAAAGTGGGTCACCTCCACCCTCTGACCAGGCCAGGGAGGGGCAGTCTCCCTCAGGGGCTTACCTGGGTGTGTCCTTGATGGAGAGCTCTGTACTGGGCGACGTCGAGTAGTTAGGACTCAAGCCCTGATTGTCTCTGGGAAGCCCCTGGGCCTCTGTGGTAAGCTCCTCGGTCTTACATAATGCACTCATCCCAATTGTAGGCCTGCTCCCGTCCCAGGAATCCCACTGATAACTCCGTTGAACTGACATGCTACCAACCATGCTGATGGGACAGTTCTCACTGACTCCCCGTGTCCTTTTCAAAGTTATCAATGGCAACAGTTCCTTGGACACCAACATGACCTTGTGCTAATGGTCTCCCTCATCCAAATGGTGAGTCCACGAAGTTGCCCTGTCCTTGCCCCATATAAGACTTGATAAATGTCCCTTCTGAAAACAAGAAGAGAGGCTGATGGGAACAAGGATGATGGCTCTTAGCCACCCTCCAGATCTGGAACCGAACTCACTCCCTTGTTAGAATAGCCAACCATTCAAGGTGGGCAGGGCAGCATTCACCCGGGACAAGGGTTAGCAGGTTAGGAAAGAGGAATGGACACAGGAAGGGAAAAGCAGCGGGAGGGATTACAATGTAAATGTTGAGACAAAACATATAGGAACTGTTGAGTGTGAAAAATGATCATCTGTTCTGTACCCTTCACCTAACTCACAATAAAAAGCTAAAGCATACATAAATACAAATAAGTGAATAAATAAATCCAGTACTTAAATAAAGACCCAGAAAGTAAGAAAGCAGGTAATGGGGAAGGCGGGTAGAGGGGTGAATTGGTTTCTAATGATATTAAGTGATTTGTCATATTTGTGTCTCCTGCCTATTCACAAACAAACAAACAAAGCCCAAGCTCACTGCTCAACCCTGACCCAAGAAGACCCACATTTCTCCGAGCAGAACTGCACTGCAGGATTTTCAATCACTAAAAGCACTTGGCAAGAAGCCCTGGTGGGCTGCTAACTACAAGGTCGGTGGTTCAAACCTACCAGCTACACCAAGGGAGAAAAACAAGGCCATTTGCTCCCATAAAGGCTTACAACCTCAGAAGCCCTGCATGTGGAAGCAAATCTCCAAGCCTCTTTCTACCGCCAGCCTTTTGGTTAGGAGCCTAGAGCAACCCGTTGGCATCACCCAGGGAACAAACGCAAGCTGCTCACGTCATAATACTGAATGTACACTTGTCAAAAGCCGTGTTACAGGGGTCTTAAGCGTAAGATGTCTTCTAACCACATCTGGGCCGTGGACCAAGGCTGTCCAGGTCTTCCAGGCTTATTGTTCATAGGACGGTGTGTCTCGTCGGCCAAAGCCAAGCAGAGGCTAGATGGCAAGGAACTTTGGGTAACGCAGTCCACGGGGATCTGAGCTGAACAGAGTGTAGAAAAGTAACCTTGCAAGGAAAAGGAGAAGGACCAATCCAGAGGACTAGCCTGTCTTTCGAAACCGGGTGAGGGGGATGGATGCTAAAAATGCCATCAAACTAACAACGAGGTGATTAGCAATAACTACAACTTGTTACTCAACCCGTCTCCACGGTCATGAAGGGCAAGCGCCGTCCCAGCAGTAGGAATGGCCATCGTGTTCACTTAGGAAGCTTGGGCTCTGAGATCAGAGCCCCAGCCCACCCAGGCCACCCTGGCAGGAAATGGGAGCCGCACAGGCAGGTCCTTGGGCTGCAGGGTCCCTGCTCTTGGCCCCTGAGACCCAGGAGCAGAAGGCAGTGGTCGCCTGCTCACAGGGAAAGCCCAGCCTGCGGAGCAGGGTCCCTGGGAAGGTCGTCAGTGTTTTCATAACAATCCTAACTGCACCTGAAAACAAGTAAACATTAAAAACCAATTTTTTAATATACACCAGGAAGTCTAGCCACCTGTTTTTGTATATTTTCTGGAGGGAGAAAATAGGCTCATTGTATGGGATTTCTTCCAACCATGTGGAGCGGTTTCAGGGAAACGGGTCACGTTTGCGATTCAGGAGTGAGACATAAACGTGGAACACAAGGTCTTCCTCATCATGTGCCCTGCCCCCACGGATGCTTTGAATAATGCAAAGTCTGTTTTAAACTCTGCTGCTTTACTCAAGAAAAAGATCGGAATATTGTGAAATCTTGGTCCTACGGTCTGGCAGACAGGAGCATGAACACACAGGGTGAAACTCAACAAGCTACTTCCTGTCAGCTGCTTCTCAGAGCTTCGTGGGCTCCTAGCACGCCATAAAAAACATGAGCTGTAAATAGTGCCTGATTTAAACTGTGCTTTTCATCAAATGCACCAGGCACTGGGTAGACGGTCTCCTTCCCTCTCACTGGGGAGTATCCAAGGAAGTGGTCCACTCCTGCCCTTTCGCCCAGGGCCCACTGGGACTAGGCACTGGATTGTTTGGGTGATTATTCACATGACATGATTGCTACCCAGCCGACTTTGACCTGAGAAACGGCAGGTGAGTGTGGCCCCACCTCGCAGGTAACGTCTGTGCGTCTCTTCTTTGACCCCCTTTAACAAGCTGTGAGGTAGGTGCTTGGCGTTTTCCTCCTTCTTTAGGATGTCAGCCGCGTGAGCACAGACACCGATCTGCTGGACCATCTCCAAGCCCTCAGGACCCAAGTTGGACCTTCCACATAGGGGTGCTCACCGGTCACTGATGGAGGGGTGAAGAGAGGAGGAGAAGAGAGAGAGAGGAAGGAAAGGGAAGGTGAATGGGAGGATGGAAGGAAGGTTGTAGGAAGGATGAAATGGCTGAGTATATGAATGGATGAGAAACAAAAGGTTGGAGAAGCTACCCAGCACGACAATGGCAGAGCCAGGCTTTGTGGCCAGTGCTGTATGTTCCTGTGCCTCTAACTTAGCATCTCCTTCCATTGAGTTCTGGCTGGTTAAAAGAAGAATCCATTGATTGTGGTCCTCATCTCTAGTACTGAAAAGCTACACCTGGTGTCCTGAGGCAGGGGAAGATGCTGTGACACCTGGTGGGAAACAGCCAACTGCTTTGGCCCTTCCGAGGTCCTTTGTACGGGAAAAGGGGCCACGGGAAAGGGCCAATCTTGTGGGAGCTTGTTCCATTGCCCTTCATACTAAAAAACACGGAGAATCGGGGACATCCAGAAATGCTAAAGAAGGATCAAAGTGACAGCCGAGGAGGAGACGACCGTGGACAGGTGGCCCACCATGCCCCGTGAGCTGCTCCATCCACCCCCACCCCCATCTCCAGGCTGCGATGCTTCGTTAGTTAATTGGGGCCCTGGGGTTCACCAGGAAGGTGCAGGGCAGGAGAGAGTGGGGAAAGCAAACCTGGAGGAGGAGGATGAAGGGGAAGAAATGAGGGCTGGAATCATTTGGTTTTATGAAGAGTTTATGGGCCATATCAGGAGTCACACAAATGGGCAACGGTTGGAATGTTTGTGAACTTTCCAGTGAAAGCCCACCCCTAGGCCCCGAAAGGGGCAGAATATAAAAGGCGTGGAGGCCTTCCCTGCACTGCACAGATGTCTTGAAAAACATGGATCAGAAAAGGAAAAAAAAGGATCGGGGACCACACACTCTAGCAACTGTGTCCTCTTTCAACGCTAAAGCTACCTGAAGGTTTTACCCAACCGCAGCGTTTGGCTGCAGGTTTCTCGGGCAATGCAGCTAACTGCTAGGAGGGTGTGCCAGGTGGGCCTGGGGCTGAGTTGAAATCCGGGAAGGTGGACGACAGAGCCCATGGGGGCCCGCTTCTATACCGAGCACTGTGTTCTGAGAGCAGCACTGGGCACCAGGCACGGGGCAGGAGTTTGGGGAGGGAAAGGTGGCCTTGCAGGGAAGGACACTAAAGGAAGCTCCAACAGAAATCTGTATTTGTCCAAATCAGCTCGGGGCCTGCACCAGCTCCTGCCGCAAGAGCAGTCCTAGAAGGGACCCTTTGTGCCAGGCCTTCGGGAATGTCTCCTTGCTGTCCTCTCCAACCAGGAGCTCCCAGCCCTCAGCTCCCTCAGCCCCTCCATGCTTGACTCCTTGGCATCCAGGCTTGTCCCTTGCCCTTGCCCAACCCTGGGACTAAGCCCAGAACCACCCCTTGGGTTCTCTGAGCCAATGCCCGAGACCCCCTTTGCCCCATTACCCACAGTCTAAGCCTAAGCCCTAATGGGTTTCTGGACCCAAGCCAGGGCCTGCTCCTGGCCTCCTGCTTGCCTGGAGTGTCCATTCTGCATGCGAACACCAGGGACCATTCGGTGACCTACACAGCAGAGCCAGTGCCCGGACAATTCCCCATGGCACCCTGCTCAGCCTCCTCTCTGCAGCACACTGTGCCCTTGGCGTCCCCCCCAGAGCTCGGACGATCTGCCCTCCAAGACCCTGGGCTCTAGAACCTACCCTCTTGCCTCTTGCAGCTCAGGGAAAATTTAGGCCAGCGTGGACTTCTGTTGCGGCTTGCTCTCATTCTAAGTTGAAAGATGATTTTCTTTCCCAGAAAGTTTGGGATGTGATCATGAGGGTCAGGTTTTCTTCCTCTTGCTCTCCCTCCTATCAGATTTATTCCGTCTCTGAACAGGGGACGGGGGAGTGGCCCCCACACCTTCAGGAAAGTGCGGTCGGCAAGGACAGGTGGCTTCACAGCGTTCACAGAAAAGCATCGTGAAAAGATCATGGCCTTGTTCCCACGAGCTTTCTGACGGCCCCCCTCCGTCAGCGGTCCTGGTGGAGATGAGGGCAGGACTACCGCAGAGGAAAGGGAACGGCCCCAGGTACCCAACAAGGCTTCAGGCTGCTATCTGCACGTGACAGTGGTAATGAAGATGGTCTCTTCTGCTCCCAGGCAGGCTCCCGGAAACCCACCGGAGGGCCGGGGACGGGGGAGAGCAAGGTGTGCAGAGAGGATACAGAAGGCCACTGACTACTCAGAACTCGGTCCTGACTCATCAGAGTTTAGCTTCGGGAACAGGACAAGAGGAACAGAGACTCTGTTGGGTGTGGACTCTCAACGCTGTCTCTTCTTTCCTTCCCTACACCGGTTGTTGGCTTAGTTATTGTCCTCACTGGTGAAATAATGCTGCTTGATTTCTCAGGAAGAAAGGGCCAAATGTCTTCTTGGCTCGGAGGAGGACGCATCGAAGGATGAAAAGCTACTGAAAGGCTCGGCCCAATTCCGGTCGTTCTCTTCTTCCCAGGCGCTAATGTAGGCGGGGTCTTGGCCCCGAATCCGCCTCTGTGATCCCTGCACGATGTCTGCTTGCCCCTGACTGCTTCAAAGAACAGCATCCCCAGGACACAACGGTAGTCTGAGGGCGGGAGGTACAACTGGGGGACAACGGAGGGGTCTTTCATTTTCCAACAGAGGGGGCCCTTGGCTCTGCTCCTCTGCGCCTGCCCACTGGGCTGTGGATGGGAGAGTAAGCCATGGTACGGGCGAGTAGGTCTGCCAGGCCCCTGCACACGGGTGCTGGAGGAAGTGTGAACAAGCCCACAGGCCGCAGTCCTTTGAAGCCCCCTCCCACCCCCCACCCCCCATCCAATACTGAAAGCAAGCAGGGCAAGTTGCCTCTCTGGAGACAGAGGAAGTGGGGCCCACAGCCCCTGCCCCACCTCCTGCCATTCGAACACGGGGCTTTGCCCAACTGGCAAAGTTGGAAGAAGATGCTCCAGGTTGAGAGAGCAGTCGCTCCCTTTGGCTGGCATGAAGCCGGCCACCCATAGAGCTGTTCCTCTTGGGGCACTTGGTTCCACATGGACGCACACAATCCTCAGGCACCCCCGCCCCCCTCCTGGAGAGGCATGCCATGGGGTGCCAGGGCATTCGGGCACAACTGATACAGACCAGTCCAGGAGCTCGGGACACCATGTGTGCCAAGAACACTGCAAAAGCCAGCCTTGGCCTAAGAACATGGTAGCAGAATGGCCTCAGAAATGGCCCAGCGGTGGCCCCAGCTCCCCGTAGCTGGATGCAGGGAATCAAGCAAGTCCAATGCAGTCTCCATAGCACTTATGACAACGCGCAGCCCAGACGCGCTTAAAATGTGCTTTCCACCGGGACTCAGTGAGTGCCCCACAGTCCCTTTGCCGAGGCAGCAGCCTCTAGGGAGGGCTCCCCACAGAGGCTAAGGCCATCCTGGAAAAATCCCAGTGGGCGTGAGAGAGGGCAGGATGGAGGGAAAAGCAGGCACAAAGACAGATGGAAAGCTGGACACTCCCCCGCTGCCCTCTCCGGAAGAACCCCCCCCCCACTGCGCTGACCGAGCGAGTACTGCAAATCAAGCCAAATCCATGAGGCGCTGTTCAAGCAGAGCAGCACTGATGCTGTCTGTCTGTCTGCTGGAACCACCCGCTTTGCAGGCACACCTGCACCGTTGTCAGCACCTGTGGTGTTTGGTTTTGTTCCCCCCACCCCCACCCCTAAGGACCATTTGGATTCGTACAAACGTTTCTGAGCTGGTTTTCATGGCAGCAGCACCGATATGCCGAGAAGCACCTACTTAGCCAAAGTTGGCACAATGCCTCCCCCAAGGAAACCAAGGCACAAGGACCGGCCCCAGGACCCGGGGAGGCTGGGTCGTGGAGCAGAAGGGCAGGGATGTGTTCGAGGACTCCACGCCTGTGACCTCTGCAAGGACGAGCTGCAGGGGGAGGGCAGGGAGCACACTGCTCCTTGCCCAAAGTGATCATCCACCCCAAAGCAGGAGCAGGGGCCTGGCAGGGACCATGGAGCATGGGCGGGGTGCAAAACTGGTGCAGGGATAGTGGCAGTGGAAACCGAAGAGGGAAGTAAAAATTTCCATCAGCAGGGATGCGGGAAACTCCACATGGAAAAATACAAGCCCAGTGATACCAAGCTCCGGAGGTTTTGTCAGGGCTGTAAGGGGTGGAATGCACCCCACAGAGGCAAGGGGGCATAAAGTTAAATGCAACAGACCTGCAGTGTCTTCCTGAGAAAGTCTGAAGGTGGTGGATCACCTACCAGCCGATTCAGTATGCATCTGTACAGTATATGGGTACTCAGACAATACCCGTCACTTACTGGTCCTGGAATGATATGCTCACTTAGGGATATAAAAATGGATGAGACAGACCTGTCCTCAGTCAATCTCTCTCGCTCTCTTTTATTGAAACATTTATTGGATGGTAGAAAATAAGAACAAAAGAGCAAGTTACAGACCAGAACCCCAAGTTGTGTCTTCCCTTACAATTTCAACCGACACCCAATACACTCCCCGCCCCCCAAGTGTAAGGATGGCCTTAGCAAACAGCCGTCTACAGACACACGGTTAAGAATAGAAAGGTCGCTTGCAATGGTGCAGGGAGTTTCAGGAAGGTCAAATAAACAGTGTGGTAAGACCTAGGATAGTTTTCGTACAAATTACAGAGGAACTGGGGGCCCAGTGGGGGACTGACCACAGAAGTGGGCGTTAAAGATGGTGGGAGGCAGCAAAGACTTCCCATGGGAAAGTCAGGAGTCTTTTGTCGCAAAAGATGGGTTTCCCTATTAACGTGGGCCTGTGTGGTTTCCATATAAGAAGAGAACATTCCAGGTGGAGGAAGAATAATGATACCAGCAGTTCCTGGGAAACGGAATAGATTTATTCCTAGTTTGTCTTTACATTGAATTCGTATGGAAGTCAGAACAGGTGCATACAGTCTTATTTGACTTACTTTAGTGTGGGGAAAAGGCGCAAAGCTATTTCTAGGATTTAGAAGCCGCACAGGCAGCAAGTGAAAGTGATTATGATGAAGAATTTGTTGTGAGTCGGGTGGGTTCAATTGCTTCAATGTGAGGGCAACTTTATGTAACATGAAAGGGAAAGTTATCCGTTAGTCAGATCTGTCAGATCTGCATGACCCAGGAACTACTTGTCGGCCCGAGGTTGGGGAGAACCCGGTGTGTGGGGGGGGGCACGTAAAAGAAGGGCAGCAAAGGAGAGGGTAGCACCAGTGGGAGGTGCCCACAGGCCTGGTGGATCAGGGGCTTTGTCAGCCGCCCTAAGGTTCCCGAGCCTGGTCTGAAGAGGAGGAAACCAGTCTTCTCACTTCAGTAGCGGTGATGGGCTGAGGAAGTGCCCACCGAGTTGCGAGTTGCATGACTGGCGACTTCCCGTAGAAGAGGCTGCAAAGCTAGCGAGAAGGTGGAGCTCCCTAACCTGTGGTCCTCTCCAGTCCTTCCACAAGGGCGCTCGCTCAAGAGAAATTCAAAGCAATGGGCAATTGACCAATGACCTGAAGGGCTTTTAGCCCACGGGCATGTTATCCCCATTTCGTTTTGCTTAGTCCGGTGAGTGAAGCGAAGGACTTCCATTGGAGAGGAGGGATCGCGTGGGATACATGGTAGGCACAAGGCTGTCCATCTTGACAGGGCAGACAGCTCCTCTTTCTCCCATGAAACAGCGCCTAATTTTGAACCAGTGACCTTGAGACTCACAGTTCAATGTTGATGCACAGCACCACCCGGTTGCAGAGAGGATGGAGTGAGTCAGAGGTAGCCAGCCAAGGTCTCCTTGAGCTCTTCCAATTCCACTTTGGTGCGGACCAAGAGGGGCCCAGGTGTGGCTTCGCTTATGCCTTGAAGACAAAAGGTCTCAATCCCTTTCTCCTACTCTGTCTACAGATCTGCCCCAGATGGGGTAGAAGAGCGCAGGGGAAGTACAGGGCACCTGAAGACAGACTTCGCCACACGTGCGTGTGAGAAATTCTACCTAAGACTCTGGTGTTCAAGATCCCCGTGTGGCCCTCTCAGCGCTTCCCCTTCCCAAACTCGGTGGCCCTGGGTCATGGACGCCACAGCCTGAATGCCCCTGTCTTCCTCTGTGACGTGCAAATTGGGGTGCCACTCCTTCCCAGGAAGAGGGGACGGTCCAACTTGTCCCTGTGAGTCACCATGAGTCAGAACCCACTTGATGGCAAATAATGACAGCCACACTGGAAGTGCTTAGCACCTGTGCAGTATAGAAAACACACAGCAAAGGGTACTTGACATTGATCTTGATCCGTACTACAACTGTGGCCATTCATATTAAAGCCTCTCTGGTTGGGAAGGCCCACCTTTACTAATAAGGAGATGTTAGACTGCACGACTGAACACTGACGTGAGCCACCACACCCTCTGCCTCCCCGTTGCTCAGAGAAGGAGCAAAGCCACGGCAGACCCATGTGTCAATCACGGCAGCGGGGCACCCTGGGGAGTCGAGGGCGAGCCAAAGAACGAGTAGAGTTGCATCCCTAGCCGGGGCGGCGGCAAGGGTGCAATGTGAGACAGAGAGAGCTGGGTGACGTGACAAATCCTGGGCGACCACACATGTACAGAAGGGCAGGATGGGAGAATGCACATCGGGAGGAGGGAGGTTATCTTCCCAAAGGCAGCAGCAGAGGGGGCTTTGCACTCATTTCAGCAGCCGGTGAGATCTTTAAGGCGCCGGGAATTCCACATGCTGTGTGTGCCCTGGGTTGAAAGTAACGATGGGATTTTTAGAGGCTTTGACTTCCTCGGTGTCGATGGCGGTGTGCAAATAAGACTGCTGAAGAGCGAAGCTCTTGATGGGGTCACCTAAGGAGCAGACCCTGGGGACAGCAAGGCACAGGCCTGCTGGAGCAGCCACGAGGAGGAGGAGGAAGAGGAGGAGGAGGAGGAGGAGGAGGAGGCGGCGGCGGCAGTCTTTATGCAGGAGCGTGCTCTCTGTAGAGCATTTCACCTAACTGGGATCAGGCCAGGCATGCTCTTTGCTGTCTTGCTTTTAGAGAGCCGTACGTAGCAGTAACTGTCCAACCCTCACTGCCACTGAGCCAGTTCCCACTGGGAACCCCCGGCTCCCAAGACTCAGCACTTTGTGGAAGTAGAAAGTCTCCTTCCCTCATGGAGTGAACAATTGAACCATAGATTTGGCAGTTGGCAGTCCAACACACAACCACTCCACCACCGGGGCTCAACACCAATGAAACTGTGAGTCACAGAAATTGATGGGGCTTCCTTATTATTCCAGGTCTCACAAGTTTCCCACCTCTGACAGAGTGCAATCTTACTGCCTTCAATGTTCACTTTTAGTGGACAATGTTTTCCCTTTCTGACAGGTTTCTGCCTTATACAGTTTCCAGCATTCACAGGTTTTACTCTATCTCCTGATTTTAAAACCTCACAGTCCTTGAGTTGGATCTGACAAACAGTGACCCCATAGGGCAGGGTAGAACTGCCCCGGTGAGTTTTTCTGAGGCTGTCAGTCTTTACTGGAGTAGACGTCTGACTCTTTCTCCTCTGGAGCAGCAACGGGTTTGAACTGCTGACCTTGCTGCTGGTAGCTCAATAACGTGTAACCCACGAAGCCACCAGGGCTCCTCATGAGGCCTGGCATAGAATAGAGCTCAAATACCTTCTGCCTAAATGCAAATTATTACCAACTGTTTCCATAAGGAAGAGGTAAAATGCTGCTTCTGTAACGACGACTCCCAAACCCCAGGGGCCTATGGTAGACAAGGCGAGGCACCTGTAAATGGTTATGGCATTTTGCCAGACTCCCTCCAGAGAGACACCAACCAGAACGAAGACTGCCCGTTCCTCACACGCTACACAAGAACAGCGCAAGGATGGGTCCGCACGAAGCATGGCCTTGGCAGAGGCATTTGGCTGATGTTCCACTTTTCCTGCCCCGGTGTCTCAGGTTCTTTTCAATAATCCCAGACATTCTGGAAAGAAAGTCTCTATATCGATGCTGCCCTGCTGTTAAATATATTGCTCCAAACCTTCAGGTTCAAGGAAGAGGACCCCAAGGAAGGCTGCGCTGGCAGAATGTTGACTCTATCACGGCACCATCCTCCCTGCCGTGCAATGTGTGGCTCCTGTAGACACGAAGGCCTTTCTTCTCATCAATCTGTCATTAGCCCCGTGCAACGCTCTGAGCAGAGACAGTGAAGGGGAAGGAGGAGGAAGAAAAGAGGACAAAGGGACATTCTTCTGAAATCAGGTGATTCTGAAGTTTTAAACACCACGGATGACGTTCATGTGCAAGGACATTGCCTCAATTCAGAGACGAGGAGGTCTCAGTCTTATCTGGCCCATCGATGACGTGAGATGAGACAAAGTGCAGTGCCCAGACTACCAGGGAGTCAGAAGAACGTCACTCCACCCACAGGTAGCCTCTGCCCATGGGTAGCCTTTGTCCACACAGGGTTTGGGATGTGCCAGAAACTCTGACAATGGTGGCAAACGAAGGAGACCCAAGTCCACTGTCCAGGGGCAGTACAAATGCTGGTTCCCCGGCCACTGCGAAGGCTGCCCTGCCTAGTGCTGTCTGGAAGCTCAGGACCTAGGACTCTCCTCCCCTGCTCATCAGGGGCGTCCCCATGCTGCTAATCGCAGGGCACAGGGTTGAATCTCAATTTACCAGGGAGCAAGGAGCACAGATACAGAGAAAGTTGGGTTCTAATCCCAGCCTCTCTGCTTCCTGTGGAGGGAACTCAAGTAAGTGGTTCTCTCCGAACCACACTGTGAAACAGGGATGAATGACAGCATTAGCGTCTCTCTTATTGGGCCGGTATGCAAATTAAACAGAGTAATAGATGTAAAGCTCACATAGTAACTGAGATATGGATAAGCAATGTCTTACTTTTTATATCCACTTCCTCTACCATACCAACAGAGTTGCCTATGGTGAACAGATGTCAGTGACGCGTCCAGACTAAGAAGAGAGACCTTATCTACTTCCAGAAATTCCCAACACATGTCCGTCAGTTTGCTGTACTGTGGTAGCCAGTGTGTGGCTGTGATGCTGGAAGCTATGTCACTGGTATTTCTAATACCAGCAGGGTCACCTAAAGCAAGCAAGTTCCAGCAGAGTTTCCAAACTAAGAGGGAATGAGCCGCCCACTTCAGAGGAAGTGGCCATCGAAAACCTTACGCATTGCTTGGGATCGTGGTCAGTGACTGAGTGGGAGCAGCGTGCCCAGCAATAGTGCCAGTGGATGGGCCCTTGGACCGGAGCTCACTCGGAATGTGGCTGGGGAGGAGCTGCTTTCTTGGAGCAGAGTCTTGACGCCTAAAGTCTGTGGAGCAGAGACTCCAGGGTCTCCATTTGCTGAGAGGGCACAGCTCAAGGTAAGAAGGGACGGGTGCAAAAATCCGCTAATGATCAGAACTTGGATGTGAAAAAAGGATAATTTGAAGTCGTGAAAAATGAAATGGAACACATAAAGATTGATATCCTGGGCATTGGTGAGCTGAAATGGACTGGTATCGGTCATTTTGAATCAGAAAACCATACAGTTGACTATGCCAGGGAGGACACAATCAAGAGGAATGGCACTGCATTCATTATCTAAAAGGGCGTTTAAAAATTAGTTATGAAGCACCATGTTGTCTGTGATAGGATTTTATCTAGCTGCCTTCCAGGAAATCCCACCAATAAAATTATTATTCAAATGTATGCATCAACTCCAAATGCCAGTGATGGAGACATTGAAGAATTCTACCAAAGTCTTCGTTGGAAATGGATCAAATGTACAATCAAGATGCATTGATAATTACTGGTGATTGGAATGCAAAAGTTGGAAGCGAAGAGAAAGGAACAGTCATTGAAAAATATGGGTTTAGTGACAGAAATGAAACTGGAGCTCACATGATAGTATTTTGTAAGACCGACCACTTGTTCATAGCAAATACCTTTTTTCAACAACCCCTTTTCAACCACACGTGGACTTCTCCAGATGGAAGACACAGAAGTCAAATTGACTACATCTGTGGGAAGAGACGATGGAGAAGCTCAATATCAGCAGCTAAAACCAGGCCAAGGGGCTAGCTGTTTAAGAGACCATCAATCGATCATATGTAAGTTCAAGTTTTAGCTGAAGAAAATTAAAGCAAGTCCACAAGAGCCAAAATATGACCTTGAGTCTGCCTCACCTGAATTTCAAGAACAAATTTGATGTATTGAACGTTAATGACAGAAGACCTGATGAGCTATGGGAGGACATCAATACTGTCATTCACAAAGACAGCTAGAGAGCATTCAAAAGACAGGAAAGAAAGAAAAGATCAAAGTGGATGTCAGAAGAGACTCTGAAACTTGCTCTTAATCATAGAGTAGCTAAAGCAAATGGGAGGAAGGATGAAGTCAAAGAGCCAAAGAGAACATTTCAAAAGGCAGCTTAAGAAGACAGTCTAATATTATAATGAAATGAGCAACAATCTAGAGAATGAAAAACCAAAAAGAAGAATACACTCAGCACATCATATCTTAAATAGAAATAAATCAAGATAAATTCAAGCCTCGAGTGGCATTATTGGCAGATCCCAGGGGCAAAATATTGAATGACGCAGAAAGCATCAAAATAAGATAGAAATAATACACGGAGTCACTGTACCAATACAAAGAACTGGTCAAAATGCCACCATTTCGGGAGGCAGCATATGAGCAAGAGCCAATGGTGCAGAAGGAAGAGGTTTAAGCTGCATCAAAAGCATTAGCCTAAAACAAGACTCCAGGAATTGATGGAGTACCAAATGGAAATGTCTCAACAAGCTGGTGAAGCACTGGAAGCACTCGCTCATCTATGCCGGCACATTTGGAAGCTACTTGGCCAATTCACTGGAGGACATCCATATTTGTACCCATTCCAGAGGTGACCCAATAGAAAGCTCAAATTATAAAACAATATCCGTGAAAACACATGCAAGTAAAAATGTTGCTGAAGCCACCAAACCACACCGCAGCAGGGCAGGGGCAGGGAGCTGCCAGAGGCAGAGGAGGACGTGGAACAAGGGCTATCACTGCTGACTGCAGCTGGACCTTGGCTCCAAGCAGAGGACACAAGAAAGGTGCTCACTTGTGTTTTATCTACTATGCCAATGGATTCTACTCTGCGGATCATAACAAACTATGGATCATCATAAGAAAAATGGAATTCCGGACCACTTCATCATGCTCATGCGGAGCTTGTATGTGAATCAAGAGGCATTTGTTCAAACAGGACAAGGGAATACTGCAAAGCTGAAAATCTGGAAGTGCGTCTCAGGGTTGTATCCTCTCACCGTCTTATTCTTTCTGTATGGTGAGAAAATCATCGGAGAAGCTGGATTATATGAAGGAAAGTTTATTAACAACCTGTGATATGCAGGTGACACACACTTGCTTTTTAGAGTGAGGAAGACGTGAAGCCCCTCTACTGAAGACGAAGGATCGCAGACTTCGTGTGGATTATGACTCAACGGAAAGAAGACAAAGATTCTCACACCTGGACCAACAGGTAACAAACATCAATATAAACAGAGACAAGGTTAGGGTTGTCAAAGATTTTTGTCTTGCTTGGCTCCACAATCAATGCTCGTGGAAGCAGCAGTCAAGAGATCAGAAGACAGTTGTATTAGGTAAACCTGCTGCACAAGACTTCTATAGATTATTGAAAGGCAAGGATGGGACTTTGAGGACTAAGGGTGCCTGACTTAAGCCACAGTACTTGCCATCGCCTCACATGCATGTGAAAGTTGGACACTGAATAAGGAAGCCCAAAGAAGAAGCAATGCGTTTGAATGGTGGGGCTGGGGAAGCATATTTGAAAGTACCGTGGACAGCTAAAAGGACAAACCGATGGTACTGGAAAAAGGATGGCCAGAGTGCTCCTCCGAAGCCCAGATGGTGAGCGTTCATCTCACATGCTGTGGACGTGTTGTCCAGGCGGGGCCTGTCCCTGGAGAAGGACATCGTGTTTGGGAAGCAGAGGGGCAGCAAAAAAGAGGAAGGCCTTCAAGGAGATGGATGGACACAGTGGCTGCAGCAATGAGCTCAAGCGTGGGAATCATTGTGACGACCCAGGACGGAGCGTGCTCGGGTTGCTGAGATGGGACTGACTCGTGGGTGCTACCACCACCCCCACCCCGCCCCCGCTCTAGGAGAGGAGGCTGAGGCTCTCGCTTCCTGTAAAGAGGCACCGCCTCAGAGACCCACAAGGGCAGCTCTGCCCTGCCCTCCAGGGTCTCTGAGTTAGAATCGACTTGACAGCAGTGGTTTGGGGTTCGGGTTCATGTACCCACTTTCACCTCCTGGTGTAGGGTCCTGACCCCACTGTTTTCCCTCCATTTTATAACCTTGGAAAAATTCGTTCCACTCACACATCTCATTCTATTCACTTATAAACAGAAGTGAAAGGGCAATCCCACCAGGAATCAGTTCTAAAAGTGAGTTTGCATAAAATCCACCTGGGAATCGTGTTTAAATAGAGCAGTTTGGTCCCCGAACATCCAGCAATAGCTATAGGAGGCCCTTCCTCCCCACCAAAAAAGATGCCGACTTTGAATTGATCCTGACTCATAGCAACTCTGCAGACTAAAGTACAGTTTCCAAGTACGTGATCCTTATGGAAGTCCACCACAATACCTTTCTCCCTCGGAGCAACTGATAGGGTTGACCCACAGATATGTCAGTTAGCAGCCAGCAGGATTCCTGGGTGATCGTATGTGTAAGCAACCTTCCCTGCGGTCGCCTGTTGCCATTAAGCAGACGCCAATGCACGGTGACCCTCAAGGCGAGGGGAGAAAGGTCGGTCCTTGCAGTTTTCTGAGATTATTGTTCTTGATGGGAGTCAAAGCGCTATCTTTCTCCCGAGAAGCGACTGATGTCGCCGACGGTTCGCCTTTCAGATCGCAGCGTAGCCCCCACCCCACCAGAGCTCCACGGGATAGCTGTGCCCTATTTTAAGATGCCCGCTATGAACATGGAACCAGACACTTACTATCCGAGACTTAGCCCCATGTATAGACTACAGAGGTGATTGTGATATTTTTGATAGAACTCAACAGAGCTCGGAGTCAATCAAACAATATCTTGAGCTTCTAGGATGTATTAGGATACTTAGTGATCCAAACACAAAAAAATATGCCATCAAGTGCAGAAAAGGAAAAGAAATTGAACCAGCATTCTAAGTAACACATGTTCAAAGTCTGTTTGAAACAAGAAACTGACTACAAGCCATTGGGAAGATGGTTCAGATATTCTGCCCTGCGCCACCCACACATCCCTCCCCAGCCCGGCCCGGTTCCTCAGCCAGTAGGTTCGGTCAGCTGTAATCAGCTCAGACAGGCCGCAGGGACGGGGACATTTTCAAGAATGTCTGAGTGCAGTGATTCCTTGCTGATAGCTTGACATTGGCCATGTTGGGCGTATTTACACCACAAAAATCCACAACTGCCCCAAAGGAGCGTTCCCCTGGCCCCCCGAGGCAGCTGCTGAGCATTCCCAGCACACAGGTGGCGTCCACAGCCACCTGTTCTCCTCAGTCTTCCCAGAGCTATTCCCGTTTGACCCAACGGACAGTCTCGGAACCACAGAGAAAAAACCGCATGCCCTTTTGAGATACCACCCCCACCCCCACCCCGAGAATGGTTGAATGCCTGGTCACCAGCCTCCCCGCAACAACACTCATCTTCCTAATGGATTCCGTCTGCTGGACACACCGACCTATGCCTCTGCATGAGAAAGCAGAGCCACTTCCCTCGGGAAGCAAGCATCGCTGGAATTTTCTCCTTTCTCCAAAGTCTCCCTCCCCTCCCCTGCCCCACCAAGCTCCCTTGGGTCGCAGTGGGGGGACAGCTGTTTCTAAGGATCACGTGCACCGGAAGGGGCAGAGGCACTTCCATCCAGGGGTGCCCTGCAGCCCCGGAGGAAGGAGCAGGTCAAACCTCCTCGCTCCCTGCAACTGTGACGTCGCTTTGAAGGGTTGGGACTGCACCTCCCACTACGTGCTGTGTGCTTCCGCAGGAAGTTAGTGTCCCCGGAGTTTGTTCTAACAACAAAAAACATTTGCGTAAAACCCAGCCCACATGTAGCAATATCCCTACCAGGCTAAGGCTTCAAACAAATCTAATTTTTGACCGTCCTCATGAGCTCTAGCCGGAGCTGTTCTTAATTATCCAATTACCACGACACTTCAAGTCACGTGGGTCCGCCATCACGTGCCACACACACACACACACACACACACACACACACACACACACACGAGCACACACACGCACGCACGATTGCTTTTGCTTTCAGTTTGCTGCCAGTGTTTTCATAGTCACTGCGTTTGTCAACTTTTCTGGTGTTTTAGCTGCAATAGTGTCGTAGTCCGTATTTGCTAATTTATGATGTATCTCTTTTTTGTGAATGACGTCGTGGTAACTGCAGGAACAAGAGAAAAGTCCCAGAAGGCTTCCACTTAGTTATCAGTAATGCTGTACTCCAATGTAGCAAGGCCTCTGAAACAGCTGTGCTGGGGCATTCCTATCATCTAGGACATAGCACATGTAAGCAACTTATAACTGCATTTATGAGCTTAGTCTGTGCTCAAAATTGCGGATGCGCATTCATGACGACGGATTCTGATCGGAGGAAGCCGTGTGAGAGCGCGCGGCGCTTCAGTTTCTGCAGGGGGGACAGCCACTCGATGGCACGAGGCCCCCTGTCGGATGGAGGGTTGGCCCGTTGGTCTCCTACAGAACATTCTCTCCTCCTCAGACTCCCTGTGATGGACACTCAAAGGAGAAAGGCCGGGCCGGGCTGTAGAATTCAACCAGCAGGGCCTCAGACACTGCATCTCACACTTCAGCGACTATGCCGTTGACATTTGTAAACCCCACTTATTTACTTGTCCTGTTTCGTTACAGCAAACTCATTTAGAGCCACCACATAAAAGGGCTTTGTTTACAGGGCCTCTGCTTTCAGTTTAGATTCCTGGTTTAGTCTATGAAAATGAGCTCGGGTTTATTCTCCCGAAGAATAAGAACACTCTAAATAAAGCTCTGAGCTTTCCAGACGTGAGTTTGTACACAAGGCTGAGAGCAGGAGCCCTGTGAGCGAAGCAGGCCTGGGGGTCCTTCCAAAGCCAGGCCTGTCCCGGGTACTAGAGGGGGGGCTCCGGGCAAATGCCATGGAAGCCATGATGCGGTTTGTGCAGGACAGAGTGGAGGGCCTGTGGCTGCTGCTGGCTTAGTGCAGCTTCAGGGGGTCCTCAGAGTCTTACATCCACCCTGATCCCATGTCTCTTGTCCTTCTGGACAGACATCACACGCTGCCTGTGATGCCTGACAGCCCACATCACATGTTCCTGGGTCCTCTTTTCCTAGAGCTGGTCCCTTATTGACGAAAAGGTTGAAAGAAGGTTGATGGGCATTGTTACCTGATCCCATGTCCATCTGTGCATGCGTGTGTGTGCTCACGCTCACATGTAGAGAGCCCACTTTTGGGAGCATGCAACAGAAAGCACTGCTGCGGGAATTACGCATCAAGCTGAGAGGCCATTGGAAAGGTCACTGTCATGTCTCTCTCCCTTGTGGTTGCTTTTACCTTCCGGAGTGGGGAGAGGACAAGCCATCTCCTAGTTAAAGAGTTCAACAGTAGGCACCCAAGAATCATAAACTGTGATGGGCTTTTCTCGACTCTGACCCTCTCAGAAAGGCCATCCCTTGTTTTCCACACCGCCAAGGTGCAGTGCGAGGAGGCCCTCTGCACTCAGAGCCCGGGCAGGTCACCAGCCTCCGAGCAGCCTGGTGCGGGGAGGACGGGGCAACCGAGAGGGGCCTGATGAAGCAGGCTGCACCTGCTGCCTGCCACGTTGCGGGACTGCTCCTGCTGCCTGCCACGTTGCGGGACTGCTCCTGCTGCCTGCCACGTTGCGGGACTGCTCCTGCTGCCTGCCACGTTGTGGGACTGCTCCTGCTGCCTGCCACGTTGCGGGACTGCGCGGAGGAAGGGGAGACCACAGCCTGCGCTGAAAGGCAGAGGTTCTCCAGGACAGAGCGCTCAGTGACACAGCCCAGGTGCGCACAGTTCATTGAGGGGGTGGTCCCTCAAAGAGTTTGTGGCTAAAGGGTTTGTGTTGTCTGTTTTCCGTTGTTTAACCTTTACGGTGAATTGGGTGAAGGCTTACAGAGTAGATCACCAGCTTTACATCCAACAATTCACACACACATTGCGTTTCATCCCGTTCCCTGCAACCCCTCAGTGTAGCATCCCACATCCTCCGTTTCCTGTTTCTACGTGTCTGCACCCTGCTGAGCTCTGTCCACCTGCCCCTCCGATCTCAAATGGGGGCTTATTCTGTGGTGTGCTTACCTCTCTAGTATCTTTGTCCTACTTACAGACACATCTATTGCTTGGCTGAAAACTGAGTCAGGGGATGCATGCAGCTGCAGACTTGAACTGTGACTAAGAGCCATGGTCGGGTGTCCCCCATTCTCTAGCTGACCAGTGAGTCTCTTTGGATTTGTTTGGTTTTGAATTCTGTCCCACATTTTTCTCCCACTCTTTTATCCAGGACTTTCTAAGGGGATCCCCTTCAAGGCAGTTGGTGGTGGTAGCCAGGCACCATCTAGTTCTTCTGGCCTCAAGGTAATGCAGACAGATGGTCACATGGTCCATGCAGTGACTAATTGTTAACATGTGGCAGCAATGTTCATCAATCTTCATTCCTCCATATAAAGAGAGACCAACAATTGTACCATAGATGGCCATTTGTGATCTTAAAGACCCTAGTCACCATTGACCAAAGTAGGATATAAAAGACTGTCTTTGTGGACTACGTTATTTCCATATCCAAGCCCCTTTGAATATTAAAAACAAACAGGACACACACCACCCCCCAATCTCAAAGGCATTCTATTGAGTGGAAAAGGCCAATCTCACAGGTCAGGTCAATCTGGCTCCATTTATATAGCCTGCTGTTGTTGATTCTATTTTGACTCACAGTGGCCTGAGTGGACAGAGCAGGACTGCCCATCGGACGTGTGGGCCATCAATAGTTACCGAAGCAGACTGCCTCCTCGTCACCCAGGAGAACCCCGGGCCTCGACACTAATGCAGTCTACAAGGAGCATCGAGATGCGATACAGTCTAGTTCTGAATCAATTTTTCCCATAAGAAATGACAGAAAATGGATCACTCCGTTCTTGACCACCAAGTTTTTACCCTAACCTTGCCTTGTTCTACAGAACATGACACAGAAAGTTCAAAGTAAACATGTTCAGAGTTAAATAATTTACATAAGAAACACAACATTAACAAAGTGTTTAACAACTACAGTAGGGCCCATACCTTGAGACGGATGAGGCTCTGGATCTGCGGACACGGACGTGGGGAGGAGGGATGGAGAGAGAGTGACTGTTGCAGCTTTTCAAGAGATTTTTCCCTTCTTTGCCTTTTTTCACTAGGACCTTACTGGCTTTCTCTATTAAAAAGAAATCTGTCTAATGTGGTCTGCTGTTGGCATTTCTTTAACTGTTTTCTAAAAGAGTTTACTTAATTATCGCCAACAATATCAATAGCACAGCTAACCAGTTCCTTATTATGATGATTCTTTTCAAAAAACTCTTTCTCAGGACCCATGTTTTTTATCTAAAATCAGTACAAAAAGCCACAAAATCTAAGAAAATGATAGCAAAACGCAGGGAGCACAGGAGCAAACGGTTTAAACAACGCATTCTGACAACATCAACTAACGCCAAGTGACGGAAACACAAACTGCTTTCGTTTACAGAAATCACGTGTGCCAGGTTGGATTCCGATGTTTCGTTTGAGATCTGATGCAAAATTTTCTCAACATTTCGTGTCTAAACTCAATTATGTGGAGTACTGATGCAGTGGAGTACTGGGGTTCTACTGTACTTTGTATTTCTATAGATACGTAAGTAAGTAAACACAAAACAGACAAACATGGAAAGAGTGTACGCTATACCAATGGCTGTGGTCACTTTGCCCCCCAAAAGGGAGTGTTTTGGATTGGCTATTAGTCTGAGGATGCTTAGTTTTACCTATAATAATTAAAAGATTTTCCAAAGTGCACTTGTATGTTTTTTGTAAAATTGACCCACAAAAGCCAACATGATTAACTTTGTAAAGTCAGCCAGAATTGAGTATTGATTGAGCACTAGCTATGTGCCAAGCACTGTGGCTGCCTCGATGAAAAGCCAAGCATAAGCCCTGCCCTCATGGACAAGCAGCCAGCAATGACCCATGTGGCCATGCACGAGACAGAGGCCAGAATGGAAACACATTGCAAGCTACAGAGATGTGGAGCAGGAGACCTAGGGCTCACGTTCATGGGCTCCACAGCTCCTGTCTGCTCAGTAGGGCACCTGCCAATCACTCCTCAAACGTTTGTATCTAGGGACCCCGGTGGTGGGGCTACCCCACGGACGTGCACATGCGTCACATGGGCGTGGGGCCTCGACTAATGCGCTAAGAGCCTCACCAGTACTAAGTCTAGGGAATGGATTTGTCTTGCAGGGAGGCTTTACAAAGGAAGAGAGAGGAACCAGCTGGACACCAGGGACTTGGAAAATATAAAACATAAATCAGAGAACGGGCAGTCATGTACTGTTGTTAGTCTGAAAGGGCTCATCAGAGCCAAATATTAACTTTTCAGAAATTCTGTGAACAACCGCTGGACACAGTTAAAAAAATTAAATTATTTATATTTAAATTTAATTAATTTATATTAAAAACAAAGCTAATAAATAGTCAAAATTCATCATGTCCTAATTATTTTGCTACTGGGTTAGTCCAGGTAGACGAGAGAAACAAATCTAGGGAGACATGTGTATAAGGAAGAACTTTATATACAAGAGCAACGGAATATTGAGGAAAACATCCCAGCCCAGTCCAGATAAAATCTGTATGTCCGATATTAGCCCATATGTCTGATACCAGTCTATAAAGTCCTCTTCAGACTTGTGCAACATATGCAATGATGCAGAATATAGGAAGATCACAGGCCAGTGGGTGGAAAGTCTTGCGGATCCAGTGGCAGTGGAAACATCTCAACACTGGCAGGGGTTTCCACGTGGCTCCTCCAGCTCCAGGCCTCTAGCATAGCTCCATGTGTCTTGTCAGAAGGAATGGCTCACAGGAAGTGAGCGTGTGTCCCACCTCCAGCAAGCTATTTATCTCCTTAGCGTCTCCAGATGAGGTAATCAAGCTGTGACCTGATTGACAGGCTAAACTCCACCCCTTCCCTCTTACATCTCAAGTTGGCAACAGATTATGTAACTACCACCACTACTATCTATTATTTTGAGGTTATTTACATCTTTTGTACCTATATGGTAGAAATATTTATAATGGTCCACGACTGCCCATCTCTTCCCAACTCTATTTTCAATGGCATCATGTGGGTAGCTTGAAGTCAGTCATGTTGGTAGCAGCGTTTACACCATAGAAATTGGCAAATGCTACAAGTCAAGTCTTCCTGTCCCTCCCCGTGCAGGTGGTTGTGAAATATGTACAGCACACAACTGATCGCGGGTGAGGTTTGCAGAGGACACTTCACGTAGGTTTCAGACCTTCTTCTTTAATGCTGGCCACAGCGCTGGGAACACAGAAGAGGCTCAAACACTCGTGAACGAGCAGGAAAGAGGCGGATGTAAAAGCAGCTCTCTCTCCCATTCTTTCTGGGGGCTCTAAACTAGACGCTGTTTCTCTTACAAACAATATTCTGTCCGTGGTCACTTCCACTTTCCCAAGGGGAAACATTCTCTAGGGCCTCAGGTGGCTTTCTCACAATTTGATGCAGATAATACAAGTCATGTCCTGCAGCTCCCACCATACTCTGGGCAGGGCCTCCCACCAGAGCTTAGAGCGGCCCTACCGGCAGAGTAGCACTGCCCCTTAAGGAGGCAGCTTCCCTGTACACCCACTTCATCCATCTCCTGGGGAGCAGTTGGTGGGTTAGAACTACTTACCTTGCAGGCAGCAGCCCAACACATAACCAGGTATGCCGCCATGGCTCCTTGATTGGAGAACTCGAAAACACAAAACAGAACTCACTGCCTTCCGTCGGTTCCGACTCACAGTAAGCCTGAGGGACAGGGCAGAACTGCCCCTGCGTTTCTGAGACGGTAACCCTTTACTGGAGTGGAAAGTCTGGTCTTTCACCTGCAGAATGGCTGGCAGTTTTGAACTGCTGACCTATGGGTTAGCCTACCAATCCATTGACCACACCACCACCAGGCTCAGAATCTGAGAGCTCAAACTGAAAACTCATGGCCCCCAGGTGGACGCCGGCTCCCAGCGGCCCTACAGGGAAGGGAAGAACTGGCCCTGGACTGCAGAGACTAACCTTACACGAGAGGGAAGCCTCTTCTTTCTCCTGAGTCTGAGAACTAGCCAGTGTTAAATAGTACTCAAAGTACTGTTCTCATTTTCTGCTTTCTTTCCGTTGAGGTTTTATTGTTTTACTTTGTTATTGTTAGTTTTGTTGTTTTTCCTTTTTCATATGTTTTTCTGTATATGCAATTCAGGATAGGTACATCTAGAGACAGTAACTGGATTAATGGTTCCTTAGGGATATTGCAGGGAAGATAGGTGGGGGCAATGGAGAGCTGATAACAATGAGAACAAGAAAGAGGAAAATGTTCTAAAATTGGTTATGGTGATAATTATATGACTCTTCTTAATATGACTGAATCATTGAATTGCATATGTGGTTTATATGCCCATAAAACTGTTTTCAAAAAAGTGTTATTCTCGGTGTCTCTAACCTTCACAGTTCTGAAGGCTGGTTTCTTATTCTCACCTTACAGAAGAGAAGACTAAGACTTGGGGAGGCTCGGGGAGTCCCTGTCTCCTATGCCAGCATGTGGCAGAGCCAGGGTTAGAACCTAGGCATCCTTGTTTCTCAAATCCATGCCTCTCCATCATATTTACACACATATATGCATGTGTACAAGCACATAAATATAGACTTTTATAAAGCAATTAAAGAGCAGCACCAAATCCAGTTACACACACTCTCCCAATATTGAGTTCCTATGAGATTCTAGGCATTATGGTAGATACGGGATGACTTTCCGCCACCACCACCCCACCCCCATTAGCCTAGTTAGCATTATCCAACACAACCTACAATTTTTTGGTAGATTTTTAGAAAAATACTAGAATTTAAAAAAGCAATTACTGTCAAACATGAGGAGCTAATTATTTTCATTTTCCTTTCCCAACTAAATCCTTCCAAAATGGCAGTCAAGGATGTAAGAAACCAGGAACTCACAGCATTGTGAGAATACGATATGTGATTCAACACAAAATCGATGCACGTGGACTGAATGGTTTTGCAGAGCACAATTGGATTTCCATGATCAGAAACATTAACTCCACCTAAAACCCATGCCTCATAGAGAAGTTAACTCAAAGTGCAGCACAGACTTAAATGTAAACGCAGCAAAACTTTCAAGGACAGGCAGGAGAAATACGCAGGCCCTTGGACTAGGCAAATTGTCCTTAGACTTGACGCTGGGACACGGCCTATAGAAGCAACGCTTGGGCACTGGCCCTCCCCAGAGTTCAAAGTCAACAGCCCTGTTCAAAGGAGGATAGAGCCTCTCAAGGGATGGCAGCATATATGTGCAGACCACTTCCTGAGAGTGGACTCATAGGGAGACTCTATTCAGAAGTCTCTATTCATCAAACAAAGGAAACTCTCAACAGGAAAACAAACCTCTACAGCAAACAAAAGTAACAATCCGATTAGAAAAGAGGCAAAAGACAGGAACACATGTGATGGAAGGATGATGGGAAGCAGCACGTTGGAAAGATGTCCAGCGCTGCTAGCCATCAGGAGAATGACGGCGAAATGACACAGGCAACGCTAGGTGACGGCGAGAGCGGCTGACAGCAGAGCCACAGCAGCCACAACGGTGGGACCACCGAACGCAGCACGAGGCCGAGACGCTGGGTCATCACACGTGCCCGAGGGGCCGTGGAACGGGACACCACCACCGTCAGCAGGTAGGCTGTTTCTCCCTGAACTGAGCACGCAAGTGTGGGAGAAGCCAGCACTGACCGTCGAGGCGCGTTATCTCCGAGGCGAAAACACTTGTTTTCACACAAAAACCTGCCCATGAATTTCATACAACGGCATTCAAGAGGCAAAGACAGGAAACACCCAGGAGCCCCTCCCTCAGCGAATCATTAAACAAATTTGGGTTCAAAATTTGTTGTATTGCAACATACTATTCGGCAATTATGACATAGAGCGGAAGTAGGGGGAATGAACTACTGGGACACCAGACAGCCCAGATGAATTGCAACAGAATTTCTGCAAGTGGGAGGCAGTGGGTCCCCTGACTCTGTGCACATGCTGCTCGTGCGTGATAAAACCAGAAGTAGAACTGGTTAGTTCCTGCCCAGAGTCAGGGGTGGGGTTAGTTGTGGGGTGTGAGTGCAGCTATGTAAAAAGTAGCAGCAGGGATTCTTTCGGTGGTGGAGGCAGTCTATACCTTGACTTTGACGGTGCCAACATCACTACACAGCTTGCAAGATGGGATTCCTGGGAGAGACTGGGGAGAGGATTCATGAACCCAATATGCTTCCTCACAGCTGCACGGGAAAGCCATATTTATCTCAGAGTGAAATCACTTCGTTTTTTTTTTAAACATTGACAAAGCCCTTCTAGGGACATCAAGCAGCAGTGCCGAGCAAGGCAGGAGAGCATGCATCTGCACAGAGGCAGCCTCCCAGATCTCCACTGCAAGCCTGCACAGGCAGGAGCCCTGACTTGGTGGAAGATGTGAGGGTGGTCTATTTGAGAACAGGGACCACCGAAGAGGTGTAAGGGCAGGGCTGAGACTCGAGGATGAGGGGCAGGCTGCTTTCTACTTTTAAGAGGCCAGCCCTGGGCTGCTACCTCTTCTCAGCAATACTAGTCACTAGGACAGTGGGCGAGGATTCTTTTCTAGGCTAACCATCTGAGGTCCCCATGAAATGGTCCCGTTGCCATCTGGTCTCCCTCAAAGAAAGTCCATCAGTCAGTGCCCAGGTCCCAACTTTCCTCGGTTCTTCTTATCAGCATCTGGGATTTTACTCTTCAATAGGAATGGGCAGCCAAGGACCACTGTACATTTGAGAAAAGATCCTGAAGCCTTATAACAAAAGCGCAGCCTGGAGAGTCTGAGGCCCACTACAGACCTGCGGACTCCGGTTCATTTTTAACAAGGACGAATCGCTGTGCAGTGGAAGAAGTCGGCCAGAGTGCTCCTTAGTGACAAGGGTGGCGAGCCTTCATCTGATGTCTTTTGGACGCGTTGTCAGGAGCGGGCAGTCCTTGGAGAAGGACATCATGTTGGTAAAGTGGAGGGGTGGCGGACGAGAGGAAACACCTGGACGGACACAGTGGCTGCATGGATGGGTTTGGGCACAGGACCGATGGTGAGGATGGCGCAGGGCGGGGCAGTGTGGCAGTCCATTGTGCACAGGGTCGTTATGGGTCAGAGCCGACGTGATGGCACCAAACAACCACACCTAGGTGATTTCTGTGCACATTAAAACATGCAGAATATTGCTCTAGTATTAAAGATAGAAATTAAGTCATATAAGCAAGGAACAAATTCCCCATCAAAAATGAAAACCATGTAAGAAGTAGAAAAAAGTTCAGAAGATGCTGTAATTCATATTCTAAGAGAACACATATCTTTTAATCTGTGAAAGAAAAACAGGAAGTTATAGAAAGGGAGTATTAAAAGGTCAAGAAAATATACTCCGCAGGGGGGCGGAGAACAAGAACTTGATAGCAAGAAACAAGTTCAGGAGGATGGTTAGAAAAGAAAGCAATTTGGCAACAAGGCAGTAGTTTTCAACTGAATTTGTGGATACATTGGATCATATACTTTGTTAACTTTAACATCAGACACTAAATGTTGAATTAATTCCTTTAAATAAAGAAAAGCTGTTTTAAATTTAAAAAAGAAAGAAAGAAAGAAAATTGGAGTGAGAAAAACTTTGCCGAAACAATACTGAGACGATAATGGATGAGAAATGGGAGCCAGAGAAGAAGGAGCCAGGCTCCCGTCCCCGTAGCTGCCACTTGGAAAGAGGAGTCTAACCAAATGAGAGGACAGAGGAGAGCAGAGGCACAAGAGCATCCACTTCAAAGATCCCTGAACTGGATGTGGGACATGTGCATGTCCAGAGCCTCCACCAGGCGTCTAACACCTGAGTGATAACAAGGTCCCCCCTTCATGAAGAGGAGGTCCTGAAGGCTTTCCGAGAGAGGACAGAACTCATGCTACAAAGGGCAGACTTAAAAATGTAAATAAGGACAAACATAATATCAATGCTGTTTTGTTTTGTTTTTTTTAACCGAAACTAAGAGTAAAACCAGAAAAGGGACATTTCCTAAATTATCTGTGCCTTGTTTCTTCAGTGAATTAGTGGTAAAGGGTTAGCATGCAGATGAAAGGAAACTGTGTTTACAGAGTGGTAAGCCATGTGGGCAGTGTTTAGTAACACAGTAAGTGGGCAGTTACACCAACTGCTGATCAAAACTTGTCTTACTCCGAACAGAGTTCCCCTCCCAGGCCTGTTCTTCTTTGGGAAATTTCCATTATAAATCTAACCAAGGCTATGAGGGAAAAAAGAGAGCCAAAATCGCCGATATCATTTCTAGAGACACACATTTTCGTTGTTTGAGGCCACTGTTGTAGCCACTGTGACAACTCATGTCAGAGCAGGGCCTTTCTCGTTTTTGCTGCCCTTCAGCTTTACCAAGTGCGATGTCCTTTTCCAGGGACTGGTCCCAACTAACATGTCCGAAGTACGTAGCAACCTTTCACCAAAGTCCTTGCTTCCAAGGACCTTTTTGGATGCACTTTCCCCAGACACATCTGTTTGCTCTTTTGGCCGTCCATGGGACAAAGACGACCCAAAGACCAAGGCAATCATCCAGATGAGGGGACCAGGATGGAGTCTCAGCAGGGTCAGAGATGCTGCCATTTAAATAGGACATGGGATATGCCGCAAACTGTCACCAAAGCATGATTGGTGGTAGACCAATCCAACGTAGTGACAGGCAGGATCCTGGCTGGGGTCCATAGACTGCTCTAGATTGGTTCAAGGTCCTCTGACCCAGGAAGTCAAAATATGACTCATGACTTCACTAAATGCCATCAAGGAACAGCCAGCCCTGTCCGTGCTTCAGGCCGCCAGCCCCTGAGCTGCTAGGGAGTCATAGCAGTTCCTTTTCCCACCTACTTTGGCTGAGAGCAATATTCGCTTTGCTGGTTCATGGTCAGAAAGAATTAAACGGAAACTTGATCTACATGGAGACTCAAAGATTAATTTAGGACTTTCGCTGTAAACTCTAACCCTCAGCAAACCCAGGATTCGGAATGTAAGCTTTAAGACGCAACTTGGAAATCTCCTCTGTGCACCTACAAAGTGCGCAGTACTGCTGTTGCTCAGGAGGGACAGACCTGCGCGGGGCTCAGGCTAAGACTCCAATTGGGCAAATTCGGCCTCAATCTTCAGATAGCTAGGCTGCCGTGCACTTCAGGAAGAGGTTCCAGGGATGGTCTATTGGGGCTCAAAAGGTCCTCTAGAGCTATCCGTCACAGATCAGGGGATGAATGGCCAGCTCCCGGCATAGTCATCAGCAACCCACTCTCCCTCCCAAGCAAACTCCCTGGCCTATGATGCCCTCCCCACCAGCTGGTGCAACCTGCTCCCATCTACACTGCTGCCACTGTGATTTTTGCCTCGAATACATAAGAGAAAGTGCCCCCACATGGCCAACCCACTGCCAGTCTTTTGCATTCCTTGCACGGAATGAATTGAACTCTTCATCCAGGGCCTTCTAAGGCAACAAAATCCCAACCCCTCAAGCCGGCATGGACACCCCACCTGTCGTCTCCCCTCCCTCACAAAACACCTGTGGACCGTTCCCACCTCCCAACTCCCACTCGGGCTGTTACCTCGGCTTGGAAGGCCATTCCTGAGCATCCTGCGTGTGCCTCAGTCCTGAGCGTCCGCCACCCTGCGTCTTTGGGAGTTTGTTTGGGGTGTGTCCTTCCGTGAAGACCTGAAACAGAGCCACCTGTCTCTCCGTGTCCAAGGTCCTGAGACGACTCCGTGCGGAGGGGAGCGCTCAGCCCCCGTCTCAAAGACAGTGATGGAGTCACCAATACCCATCTTGTGATTACAAAATGCCAAGCTGTGTGAGGCCCTTCCCCTGTCTCTGGGGACTCCATGTGGTTTTCACTGGGGGAGGCCAGGAGGGGGCAGAGGCCCTATTAGTCAAACAAGCATTCATCTGCACTAAAGGCACGTTGTCCCATCTGTAGATGACATGTCGTCTGATTTGTACCCAGGGCTCGCTTTCTTTCAGGAAGAAAAATGAATCCCCGATAACGAGACAGAGAGCCTGAGCCAGCCGGCTGGACCGTGGAACACCCTACAAGTGACCCCGTCTTCCTCTTAGACGAGTTGCCGTGAGGAATGGCTGCAGCAGTGGCCCCTGCTCACGGAGACCTCAGGCAAGGCCCACTGCTGCAGCCACTGTGAGCCTTGAGTGACTTCCACCCGGGGCACGGACCTGCTCACGCGCCCCTGGGCGGCACGCGGTGGGCATCCACTGGTTTCCCTGGCTTGTTTCCAGACAGAGGTTCCCCAGCCTGCCTTCCTCATTTGTCGTCGGCCAGAAGCTCGGCTGGAACCTGACCACCAGGAGTGATCCTGCTGGTGTTTGAATCCCCGCCCCATCAGCTCAGCTCAGCTCAGCACCGCTGAGAGCTGACTCCGTGGTGACCCTGTAAGGCGGGATAGCCCTGCCCCCAGTCCTTAGTCATCTGCGAGCCACAGCTGACCGCAAGGCGGTGGAAGACTAGCTGGGGCTTTGTTCCACGGGCTTCCTTGTAAGTCCCTCCTCTACCATCGGACCACCTGGACCACTGCAGGTGAACAGGTGGATGGCATGCAGCGGCATCGATCGCAGCAACCCCGCCCCTCACTCAAGCATCAGCAGCCCGGCGCCCACACCTTTGAAAGCCACTTTCCTTCTAAAGGCGTCTCTCGCCTGAGCCTGCCTTCCAGCTCCGTCAAAGCAAACTCGAGTCTGCCTGCACTCGTGCTAGACACTGCCAGGGACAAAACTGGATCAATATCTGTTTTGTGCATTTTCTTTTGAAGAGAGCCACCCTTAGGAATCCCTTCGAAAACCCGGGGCGGCAGCAGTGGCATGTGGGAGACAAGCATCAGTGTGAGACCCTGCTGCCAAGAGGCCCCAGACAATCTCTGTGTCAGGGAACCTGGTGGGACCAGTGGTTCAGAAACAGTGGGCGGAGGAATCACTAGCAGGTTGTGTGTGTGTGTGTGTGTGTGTGTGTGTGTGTG
>NW_022103928.1:63150578-63172076 GCF_000313985.2 Echinops telfairi | reverse complement strand
GTGTGTGTGTGTGTGGTGTGTGTGTGCATGTGCGTGTGCGTGTGTGTGGTGTGTGTGTGTGTGTGTGTGTGGTGTGTGTGTGTGAATCTGCTGCCGTCCTAACTCATCCAGCTCCTTAAAGAGAAATCCACTGACACGTCGGTGTCCAAGCGGCCCCTTCCTGTTCCCACTCTTTGGGGGGCTTGATGGGTGTCAGGGGAGGCCTTTGGGGAGGGGGTTCTCTTTTTCCAAATGGGAGGTGTTTGGGTGGGGGCAGAGGGTGCCCTCAGGGGAAGGCTCAGCTTCCCCCTCTCTGGCCGGGTGGGATCCAGGATCCAGGATGAGGAGCAGAGCCGGGTGTGATGCAACACCAGGCCCCCCACACCCGCCCCCGGAAGCAGCTTCCTGTCCCAGACCAAGCCTTGGTTTGTAGATGCCGGAAGACCAGCGTTCTCTCTGTCCGTGTCTCTGGGCTGCTCTTGGAGTTTCCCTGAGGGATCCTGGATTCCTAGTTCACCAGGGAGGCCCCATTCTCACTCCTTTGGAACAGCATGTCCTTAATTTCAACAGATATTTCCCAGTTCCTCTGACGGGGAGGGGTCATCCTGCTGTTAGAGGGGGGTGGTCATGCTGAAGCGACGTGGGCATGAACAGTGAGCCCTGGGCAAGAGGAGGGCCGATGGCTGCTGGTGTGACAGACACACAGGGAGAACCACGGCCAACGGAGAGCTCCCTTCGACCACATTCTCCTCGTGAGAACACCTGCCAGCACCCCTGCTAACTCCAGTTCAGCGAGCACAAGAACAAAGGGAGCGCACTGTCTCCCCCGCTGCTGGCAAGATGGGTAGGCTGTGAGAGTCCTGGCACTTTCTGGCTAATTCACGTGACAGTCAGGCTCATCTCCAGACTCGCAAACCAACTGAAGGTTTGCCTCAGTGAGTGCCTGTGCCCCTCAAGAACTTGACTGGGCACCTTCAGGTGGCTTCTGCAGCGCTGCCACACATCCTGACTGCCCATGGGGCCGGGAGGAACTTTCTGCGGATGTCACTGCAGGGAACCAAAGAGACACAGGTCACCCTCACTTGGCTTTCATGAGCTCACCCTTTTGACACACGTTTCTAGCCTCTCCTACGCTTGGGGCTTTGTGTTGGGGGATGGGTGGTCAGGGCAGGCCACCCCACTGGGCCCTCATTGAGGCACCAACACAACCCGGTCAAGGCCAAGGGTGAGACAAATGACACTCGTGAGCATGCACAGTGGGTCTCTCACTGAAGGGCCCCCAGACCCACCTTTTCCCACAGGGTGCTGGTCCCGCCCCTGGAGGGTCAGACTCCAGAAGGGCAAGGCAACTTGAGAATTTGTTCTAATCCTCTATGCTGTGGAAGCTGCTGGTGCAGGGGCTCCACTGAGAGTCACTGTGTGGCTACTGGAGCGCTGGTGGCAGAGTGGGTTGGGCATTAGGCTGCTAACTGCAAGGTCAGCAGTTTGAACTCACCAGCTGCTCCTAGGGAAACAAACGGAGGCTGCCTGCTCCCCTGAAGATTTCAGCTTTGGACTCCCAAGAGGGTCAGAACGAACAGTTGGTTTGGTTTGGATCTGGTGTGGCTACGACCCCAAGGCCCTCCAGTCATGGGTTCAATGTACCCCTGACCACGGGAGCAGCTGCCTGTCCACATGAGAATGCCTTGGGGGGGGGGGGGTTACCTGCCCAGTGCCAGGGAAGGTCACGCTTCATTCAGTACTAGCATGCCCTGCCTCACCTCTGTTAGCTCCAACCTGTATACTGATGTCTACCTCAGGTGACAAAGCTGCCATGAACTATCTCCAATACACCATGAACCCATCTATTGGATGATTTGCACTGGGTGCCAGGTGCTGCTTTATGAGCTCCCTTATTTAACCCTCACAGCATTCTGTGCGGCGGTAGCAATCGCATCGCACATTTACGCAGCACTGATGATTCTAGGCCAGGTGCTCTTTGAAATGTTCCAGAGCAGGCAGGGTCCAAATCCAGGAAGCTACTTGTTGAGATCAATAAAGTTTTATTGCAATACAGCCATGAACCTGTGTCTACAGATTGTTTATGACTGCTTTTGTGCTAAAATAATAATAATAAAGCAAAACTGAGCCGTGATAACAGAGACCATATGGCTTGGCAGGTCTAAATGATTTACTATTTGATCTTGCAGAAAAAAAAAGTTTGCAGCCAGTCAGGGTGTAGTGTAGCAACGATGAAACATACAACTTTCCTCTAGTTCTTTAATGCTTCTCCCCCCCCCCCCCCCACCCCCATTGCCGCCCCCCCCCCTGACTATCATGACCCAAATTCTACCTTACAAATCTGGCTAGACCAGAGCATGCACACAGGTACAGATAAGAGCAGAAACGCAGGGAATCCAGGACAGATAAACCCCTCAGGACCAATAATAAGAGTAGCCATGGCAGGAGGGGAAGGGGAAGGTGGGGGGGGGAAAGGGAGAGCCGATCGCAATGATATACCTATAACCCCTTCCCAAGGGGATGGACAACAGAGAAGTGGGTGAAGGGAGACATCAGTCAGTGTAAGACATGAAAAAATAATTTATAAATTATTTACTTATAAATTTATAAGTTATCAAGGGTTCATGCGGAGGGAGGGGGGGAAATGAGGAGCTGATACCAAGGACTCAAGCAGAAAGAAAATATTTTGAAAATGATGACGGCAACAAATGTACAAATGTGCTTGACACAATGGATGGATGGATGGATGGATGGATGGATGGATGGATGGATGGATAGATGGATGGTGATAAGAGTTGTACCAGCCCCCAATAAAATGATTTGGGGGGGGGGGAAGTTTGCATTGCCTTGCTTTAGATCTATTACTTACTCAATCCCCTTAGCAACCCTACAGGGAAATGCGATGTTCATCCTTCTTGCGTGGATGGAGAAATGATCACTCTAGGATTAATTTTCCTAAGTCACTCAGCTGGTACTGGGTGATCAGGGCTGCGGCAACAGAAACGCCACAGGGAGGGGGTTGAACACACAGCCCTCTGTTTCCTCGGAGGAGCTCGGGAGGCCACGAGTCTTCCAGGTGCTGGCTGGGGGGAGGGGCGGGATTTTCTGTCCACTGGCTCTGCGCTGTGGGTGATGGGTGCCACTGGGTTGGCTCTGGCCCATAATGACCACCTGGTCCTGCACCACCCTGACAGTCATTGCTAGGTTCCAGCACAGATTTCAGTCGCTGGCCCCCGGTCCGTCGAGGGTCTTCCTGTCTCTTGTAGACCCACTACTTTACCAAGCAGGAGGTCTATCTCGAGGCCCTGGGCCATCCTCATGACCTGTCCCTGATGCCCTCCAGGAACTGATTCTCCAGGGTCGCTCCTATTAACACACCCATGACATTCTTCTGCGGGACGGGCCCCTCCTGGGCCCATGGCTCTGGGCAGGTCCTTGTTCGTCAGCTGACACACAGGTGACCTCTGTGTGTGCCATGGCATCCACCTCACCCCTTCTCTGCTTCTCTCACTTGCTTCATCTCTTTTGTGAGTCTGACTCCAAGTATACCCTACGTGAATCCTGTTCACTAAAGAGCAAAGAACCCATTCCCAAGTGGGATTATCACCACACATAGTGAAGATGGCCTGAGTCTAGCCCAGCTCCGAGCAGGTGGCCTCGTCTTTCTCCCACTACGAGAGTGGTGGGCTTGAACCATCAACCTTTCTGATGGAAGCCCCAAGCTTCACCCACTGCATCCCCAGGACTCTGAACCACAGAGAGAGAGGCCAGGATTGATTAATTCTTCAAAAGAAGAAACTGAGAGTCATGTTGAGGAGCAGGGTCTCTCAAACCGAATGTCTGGGTTGGAAGCCCAGAGCCCTGGTCTACCACATAAGGAGGCAGAGTCTGGGAACGTGAGGCAAGTTTCGGGTGGGGGCAGAGGGACGCATTCAATGCATCTCCCCGCCATATAGTCGATTCCAACTCACAGTCCCCCTAGAGGGCAGGGCAGAACTGCCCTTGTGAATTTCCAAGACCGTGGCTCCTCATAAGAGCAGAAACCTCGTCTTTCTCCTGTGGAGCAGCTGGTGGTTCCACACTGTTGACCATGGGCTAAGCAGCCTACTTTTTGACACACTACTTCACTGGGGCCCCCTTAATTCAAAGCCTAAAACCAAAAACCAAATTCACTGCCATGGAGTAAATGCCGACACTTAGCGACCCTGTAGGACAAGGCAGAACCGCCTCACGTTCCCAGACTCTGCCTCCTTACATGGTAGACCAGGGCTCTGGGCTTCCAACCCAGACCTTCGGTTTGAGAGACCCTGCTCCTCAACATGACTCAGTTTCTTCTTTTGAAGAACTAAATAACAATTGGGCCAAGTTCTTACAGTAAATGGTAAGTCCAGCGTTCAAACTCAGTCTGATCCAAAGCTCTGCTGAGAGGTGCAAGGGCACCCTGATGTCTGGAGAACACCCAGCCATAAAGCTTTCAATAGAAGGATCTAGACTGTCCCATGAAAGGGAAATCCAAACTCAAAAAGAACAAAAAGCAGATTGATACGTGGAAGTGATGGATGAACTCGGCCAACGGGGGGCCTGCACGGTCCATGAAGAGTTGTGCTACCAAACCTACTCAAAGTCTCCTCTCTCTCAAAATGTCTCATGTAGAAGTCACACTTTACAGGGACTCTAGAGGCACAGTGGCTTACAAGTGAGGCTACTAATCCACAAAGTCAGCAGTGCAAAATCACCATCTGCTCTGAAGGGAAAAGATGAGGCTCTCTGCTCCCATAAAGACTGACAGTCAGGGAACCCCAAAGGCAGTTCTGTCTGAATGACAGGCCTGCTGTGAGTGGACTCGGTAGCCGTGAGTTTACCTTGGACCTGAAGACCAGCTGACAATTGCTCAAGAAGTTAGAAATCTGAACTCAATCTTCAAAGGCAAAAAAGCACAGGAAGGTAACAACCTGAACCAGCTCCTCCCAGTTCTCCCAGTGTGAACTTGACAGCCTCTCTTCTGCAGAGCCCTGTGGAGTTTCTGTTTAATGAGGAATTTCCCACTCCACGCAACAAAGTAAGGGCTCCAACTCCTGAGAGACGTTCAGGGCTGGCTTCCAGCCCTAAGTGCCAAGTGAAATGACACCAGGAGGCCTCATTTGAATCCCTGGGACTCCCAGGCTGCTGAAGAGGTGGCCATTGTCCCTTGCAAAGGAATGCCATGGACCCATCCCAAAAGCCTCGGGCACCCATCCCAAAAAGCAACGAACTTGAACTAAACAAGCCTCCTCATTGGCTGCTGCTGTTGATGTTGTAAATGATTCTGTCCAATGGCTTCCGGCCTGAGTAAATGTTGGCTTGGCTGACCTGGCCACTGAAAGGAATTGGGCATGACTAAGGTGCAGTGATGCCAGCCCTTCCATTAACAGGGAAGGTATGCAGGGGCAGCAGAGAGGGGAGCATACCAAGGATGCAAACAAAGATTTCTCTCAACGTGGACAACCTGCGGGGAGCACTGGAGGAAAGGAGAGAAGATAAATCTCCACGTCCTTGGGGAGGGGTGCTGACTAAATCCATCCTCATGATCGCAGTGCAGCCTAAGGCAAGAGTGCTTGATGTCACCGCCATAGGGCCCAAGTCGGCACCCTCAGCATCCACAAGCCTGCCTCCCACCTCGCCGAGGGTAGCACTGCGTTCCCTTCGGCGCTGAGGAGGACAGGGGGCTGCCATCAGGATTCAAAGCGAACAGAAAACCGTCAACTGTGCATCGTTTTAACCCCTCATGGAAACGCACAGTACACGGTCACAGCAGACGGAGAGATGGAGATCAAAGAAGACTAGCTTTAAGTACCATGTTTAATTTTTATAATATATAATGGTGTCAGGTTAAGTGCATATGTGCGTTATACACAATCCGTTTACTCATAAAGCGTCACAGCTCAATTCGACGCAGACTGACAACTAGTCTTTTGCTGTTCAAGAGAGCTTGGCAAAGCCAGTTTTTTCTTCTTCATCTCAGGAAAAGTCTAGAAGCTAGAACCACCAATTTCCTGACCTCGCACCACAACTGCCCTCTTGTCCTTTTAGTTTGAGAAATGTCTCATCTGGGTAAATAATATAGAAATAATATAGAGTTCCCCGTAATTGTCCAAAGCAAAGCGCCACCCCCGGCCCGGGCTCGGGCCACTCCTTCTTTCCGCTTCACCCACAAACAACTTCCTGCGGCTTAGCAAGAGGGATGGCCCACCGGGCTGGCACGAGGGGAGAGAACAGAGAAGTGGGCGTGGGTGCTGCCGAGTTAGTTCCTATCCACAGAGATGAGCCCCTGAGACAGGGGGCCGCCCCAGCAGTTTTCTTGGCTGCGGCCTTCACAGGAGCCCGCCACCAAGTCGTTCTCCCACGGAGCCGCTAAGTGGAATCAAACAGCTCACCTTCTAGTGCACAGCTGAGGGCGTAGCTGGCACACACACGCCAGGCTCCCTCGCAGAGAGGGAGCAGGCAGGGAACATCCTTCTGGACTGGCATTAATGAAAGCTGATGTCGGCTTTCTCCGGTCGGGGCTGAGGTTGAGAACCTGGCTACTTGGGCAATCCCTCTTTGCCTGGGCATGTCTCCTCTCCCTTCCTCCACGGGGGTCCTGTCTCTTGCTGGCTGCCCACAACTCTCCCCTGGGTCCGACAGGGTTCGCCCCTTGCAGAATCTCTCTGTTGGAGCCACAGCATCCCTCCAGGCTGGCTTCTCCCTGCATGCCGACCTCCTGTCCAAAAGAAACAAGCCTGCTGGTGTGGGCTGTGCCCAGAATAGTCACCTCGCCCTCGTGCCAATCAGAGCAGCAGCCTGCCACAGCCACCTGCAGCTAGACTTTTCCAGGCCTCCGTCCACATCCCATCTCTAGGAGAATGACGCCGAGTCTGCAGGGCGAGCTCTGCCCTGTGGGCTCTCCCGAAGCACCTCCACCACGACGGGCACAGTGGCTCTCGGTGACGTGGGAATCACAGCATTTTTATATCACTCTCCCCAGAGGACCTTTTCTATGTCCCACCTCCTGCATTTTTCCATTGTAATCCTTGTATGCCCTCTAGTTAAAAGACAGTTTTGCTGTTAGCGGCTATCAAGGAGGCTTGCAAGTCATGAGGACCCCAAACACAAGGGAAGCCAGGACTCTCTGGTCCTGCAGCCTCCGCACACTGCCGCCCCGGGGTGACGGCAGGCCACACACTGACCTATCTACAAGGCTTTGCTGGCCCAGTGTTCAGTGTTAGATTGCCACAGTGCCTTTCTTTCCACCCTGCCTTACTTTGAAGGCCCCAGGGAAACCCAGCTAACGTCCTCTCCATCCCAAATGACAGGCGGGAGTCGGCGGCGTCACATGGGCGCACTGGCTGGGACGTGAACTCTGGTCTCCCACATGGAAAGCAAGAAATCCTACCACCGAAACCCCACTGCTCCAAAGGGACCTCAAAACCCACCTTTAGTTACCTCCTTGGCCCATCCTGTATCGATAATTGAGTAGAATTTTTGTAAGCGTCATGTGATATTAAAATCCAATGTTTCTGCCTAGGGCCAGCGGTGAGCCCAAGACAGAAGGCATCAAACACTATTGAGCTCTTTGCTAAATGAGTCATACACACACACACACACACACACACACACACACCAAAAAACATCTCTCACGGCCTCCTGCGAAGAGGACGGAAAAGCACCTGGGAACAAATTGGGCATCTGAAGAGTCTGTCATTCCAAGGGGATCCTTTTGAACGTCTCAACACGTACAACAATTAATTTGAAATGGAAAAGAAGTTATTCTTACTAAAAGAGGAAACCATCCAGAGGATGATGAAGAAGAACATTGAGAAGAAGGAAAACATGAGGGCAGAGGAAAGGAGAAAACAGGAAAGGCGGCAGCCAAGATAAAGGCGTTTCGGCCTCCCTAGAGCCCCGGCTGGCAAACTTGAAGGGTCGCTCCGGATCACAGCTGCTGTAACGGCATGCTGTCAATGCCATCCGTGGTTGCATGCTAATGGTCCTCCGATTCAGAACCAGCGGGGCAGACACCTACCTCTTTGGAAGGGTAAGAAGTCAGCCAGAGCCAACGATCACCCTGGTGGACCCAGCTTTGCAAGAAGCTGACCACAAGAGGCTCGGCCTTGGGCCTACAGACAGGCGCACGGGGCCGACGGTGGGAAAGGAGCTAAGGAACCAGCACTGTGGAGACCACCTGCAAGCTCTTTACATAACATTAACAACATCCATTCGAACAATGTGCTAATCTCAGAAAATCTTCTCATAAAAGCAGGTCTTGGCAGCATTTAGTTAGTCATTAGCTTCTTAGTGTGGTGTAGCTCGGGAAGGGAAAAAACGGAAGTCCGTGTATTCTGTAATTCCCCCCCATTGACTGCTCACTCCTTGAGACAAGACACCCCTTTGAAGTCGGTTGGGATGGGGTACTATTGGAAAGCTTTTTCAGCAGGGCGTCTGCATGTGAGATATTCTCTGTACGCAACCCCTCACTCCTGTCTCGTCCTGCAGATGCACTCTCTGATGAGATTCACAAGACTCTTCAGGAGGCTGGCTCTACAAAATGTACTAACGAGGCTTTCGAAGCACCAGCATTGGAGTTGAGTCCAGTCAAGAAGCCAGCAAGGTATTAGAAGGAGAGAAGAGAGAGAGGTTCTAAACCTATGTGATCATTCCTTCCACTGCAGGTCTCCGTCGTCGCCATAGTGCTTGCCAGGTTCTGGTAACTACTCCCTCTACTTGCTCCTTAAACTTGTTCTCCTGGCTGTAGCAGAGGAAAGAGTCACAGAGGACAACAGTTGATTTTAACTGATAAACTGGAGGCTAGTATATATCCAATGGAGCCCTGGTGGTGCTGTGGTTATGTTGGGCTGTGATCCACATGGTCAGCAGTTCAAAACCACTAGCAGCTCCGAGGGAGAAAGACTGGGCTTTCTACTCCCGTAAACAGTTGCAGCCTCGGACAACCAGGGCTGGTCTCTATGAATCAGCATGGATTCAAAGGCAGGGGGGGTAACAGTCTGCTTCAAGATGTTCGCAGGGAGATAGAGATAAGTATGTAGATTCGAGGAATACTCAAGGGATAAAATGTGCCCAACTCTTGAAGATGGAGTGCGCACGAGGGCGAAGAAGAAGACTAGCTTTGGGTGGGGGATGGGACTGTTAGCAGTAAGAGGGAACACTTGGATTCAATAATTCCTCCCATAACACTTATTTTATGAGAGCTACTCCCTTGGGTGTGGAGGAGGGCAAAGATACTCATTTTTTGTCACTTTTCAGTCTACTCTGCGGTTGTAGGAGAGTGGCACCCAGGGCTCTGGCAAGGAGAGCATTTTAGGGAGTGTGATCCCATTGGTGAAAAAGACCATTTCCATATTATGCATTTCAGTAATGAGTTCATTTACATCTATAGAAAGGACACAGGCTGTTTTTCTGACAACACCTAATGAGGACAGATTGAACAAACCAACTTAAACACTTCTAACTCTGTGTGTGTGTGTGTGTGTGTGTGTGTGTGTGTGTGTGTGTAAATGAATTGAATGTTAGATTTATAATTACTGAGTGTTTTGTTTGAGAAAAAAATCCATACATGCAGAACATTTTCATAAATCATGTCTATGATTAAAAAAATATGGCCCGAACAGACACAACGGTGCTTTGCCCTGCATCTGTTTCACATACACAAATGTGTCAGGTTTACATAAACCACACTGATACAGATGAAAAATAAGGGCAGAAAAAGATAAAAATAGCTCTGAGGGTATCAGTAACACATCTTCTATTATGATAATAGATGATACCATTGCAATCAATCACCCTGCAAATACTGCATTGGCTACAAAGGAAGAGCTAGCCAACCGCCAGGAGGCCATGCCTTTGAGTCTTGGGTTTGGTTTTTGTTCCCCTTTTCTTTCTTTCTTTCTTTTTACATTCCAGTGTCATACATTTGTACTTCTCGTGACAATTCAAAGACATTGAAAGGAAACAATCTCATCCACCAAATGTTGTCCAGGACCCAATTTCAGAGGTTTCCTTTTGGGAGCAACCACCTGTCCCTTTCTGATGCGACTACAGCTAGATCATCTATAAACGCCACCCCTCACTCAGCCACTGGTAGCGTCCCAGGGCTGCGAGAGCACTCTGCTGACATGCACTTTTATCAGCGATCGCTCCGGCCGGCCCTGACAAGATGAGCAGACAGAGCCGGGAAAATGCAACCCATTTTTTGTGAATCCCTCCCTCAACGAAAGGGCTATTCAGCGTCCCACGCCAATGATAAAAACATCTAGGGGCTCTTGAGAGGATTAAAACAAAAACCAAAAACGCATGTGAACATGACAGCAAAACTTCCTTTTTCATTCATTTGCTAAAGTACACAGTTTCCCTCTTCCCCAAGCTCGTGCTGTTGATTAAATCTCTCCTCCCACTCTCGTGCTCCGATGGATGCCCCTGGTCAGCTCTACCCCCACGTCTCCTGAGCTCCAGGCGCACATGGGGCTGTTCTACCAGGGGTGATTCTACTGGGGTCTAAGGAGTGGTTGGTCCCATGGCAAAATTTACCCTAGAGATAATACTTAACCAATTGTAATGTTCAAATTTTAACCATGGCTTAAAATTATACTCTCACTTTATGCTTTTATTTGTCTGGGCCTTTTTTTTTTTCCAGTCCTCAATAGTAATTTAATACTTAATTTAATATTTGGATATTGTGTTATATTCCTTTTTACTAAATTTACTTTCTAAATTTTGGTTTGTGTTTATAAATTGCCTGTGGCATCCTCATGGCCGCCTCATGAAGCTTCCTAGGGCACTATAACTTGCAATCAACTTGGTGGCAATGGGTTTGTGCCTTTGGTCCTGCTTGTGGACTCCACTGCCTCCCACTTCATCACTGTCCCGCTGGCCACTGTCATCAAGTGTCCCACTGGCCAGCAAGAAACGGGAGAAATCAGTGAGAAAGAGCCAGCTCATCACATCACTGCGCTGAAGCCAACACGGAGACCGCAGTCCTAGCTGTGAGACTGGCACCAATCTTGTCACTGCCCGATTATGATGCCGGTGTCTTGCCTGCTAATCTAACAGACTCATTTGTTGAAAGTCAAGTTTATTGGCTGTTCACAGGGGCGGGCAGGCGGGCAGGAAGAAGAAGGAGAAGGGGGCTGATACTTAACCAACATAACAAACCTAATGCTGCTGAATTGTGCACATGAAGGTTGTAGAAATGGCAAAAAAAAAAAAAAAAGCAATGATTAACTAGTAAGATAGATCTGCCTATTAGGCTCTTTTAAGATTCCATATGGGATGAGATTGCCAACAGGGACGCAGCAGACTAGCCAGGAACCGGCAGAGCCTGGGTCTCCGTAGCAGGGGAAGAACACCTCAGAAAGTGAGACAGAAAGTTGTGCAACCTGGAGACAGTGGTGAATGTCACCGCGTTGCACAGGTAGGAACTGGCACTGGAATATGTTTTGCTGGGTTTATTATTAATGATATAAGGAAGGGAAACTCCCCTCTCCAAGCTTCCCCTGTGCTCTTGTCAGTTCTTAAGAACTCCTGACTCCATCATAGGACATTGGCAAATCACTGGTGTTCTCCCAGAGGCCAGAAGGCAAATTCCCGGTGCCAAGAGCCTCTGTGCTCATCGTCCTCCGTTAGGTCAGCAGTAGAGGAGACTGCTGCCTCCCTCCAGAGGGAATGAACACGTGATGGCCCTCACAAGTTGGGTTTTTCCACTCTTTAATGCATGAGAGCAGAAAACAGGCGCCAAGAAAAATTTTAAATGAGCAGAATCCTGTCACTTACTGACATACCGTAAGTAACACATTTCTTTCTAACAAGTTTCGTAGCATGTTTCTTTCCTGTTTCTTTTCAATGAATAAACTGCTTTTTTTTGGTGGAATAATTTTAACATGGGGGTGATTAATATTCCATATACAAGAATATTTTCAATTCTCTTCCTAAGAATATTTTCATGTAATGAAATGCGTGATCACTATGATGCAGCTGGAGATATGGGACTGTGAGCTGTCTGAATGGAGCACTGGTGGTGCACTGGTTAAAGTACTCAGCAGTCGCCAGGAGGTCAGAAGGCAGTAGCCTCTCTGAAGGGGGGTCAGCTCCTAAAAGGGTCACATCTTGGGCTTTCTCTGGGGGCGGTCCTATTCTGCCCTACAGGCTTGCTGTGAGCCAGAAGCAAGTCTAGGTCAATGAGTTTGCGGTGTTTGTTTAGATCAAGGCTACACTATCTAGCTCTGCAATAGCAGAGTGACTTCTCAGTTCAAAATACAGCAAGACGTCGGAATAGTGCAAGGAGCTGAGCCAGTCCCCTCGGTCTTTATCCCACTGTCTCCTCTACTGCTGACCCAGCTCCAAGGACAAGTACGTCTTCGAGCAGAACACAGTGTTTTCAGTTCCCCAAATATCTACTGTTATTCCCTAGATTCTAAGCGTTTACATGTCCTGTTTCCTGTCCTGGAAAAGCTTTTCTTCCACCCATTCTTTCACTCACACTCTGGCCCCTGTGAGTGTTTGCTAACCAGCCTTCAGACCCCACATGAGTGATCACTACTGTTTTAGGGTACACAGAGACCCCAAAATATAATTTAAGGAGAACATTAAGTCTTAAACAGAATGAAGACAAGGCAAAGACAAAGACGCAGCAACTGGATGAGGGAGCCCATTCACAAGGGTCAGAATGGTGTCCAAGGGTTTGCTGATGGTTGCTATAGCAAAGCGTGGTGAAGAAAGCAGATGGTGCAAGTCTATCAGAAAGAATACCATCTGGAGCTGGAAGATTTGTCTTAAAACAAACAGCCATCCAAGTAGAGTGCCAGCTAAGCCTGTGTCATCCGAGGACTGCAAATAATAACATCCAAAATCAAAGGAGGGAATTGTAGTAGAGCTTAAGTGCTTCGCAGAAGACGATGGATGGCAGTGAAGGCCCCAAATCCATCGGCAGAGCCCTCATGGGGCGGAAGCCTCCACGTAATCCCCCAGCCCTTGACCAGGGGTGTGAATAGCCTTGCCCTCAGAAAGAGTGCACCACAAAGTGGACTCATGCGGATATAGTTTGGTTCAATTTTAACATCTTCTCAGTTGTTTCCCCTGCTGACCCATTTTTAATTTATTCCTGTTTATATAATTTTCTGCTTTTAAAAAGTTGATTTCTAGCATATGCTTCTTGGTAGGCATTCCACGGCGTTGTTGAGGGAATCGATGTGGGGGAAGTGCATAAGTGAAAGAATAAAGTGAAAAGACTTCTCAACGCTTCTTGCTGTTCTAAGATGCCAATCATCAGTGTACGTGATTTTCCACAGTGACGCTCTTACTTGTCCCTCCTTTGCTCTTCCACACAGAGCGCCCAAACGCCCTTTAGAAAATCACTCCTCCCCTACGCTTCTCATGGCGATTGAATCAGACGGACTCGTCTCTCATTTCTGTGGGTAGAAATAAGACCCGAGCCAGGCCAACAACAATGAACACGCAGGACCGTGAGGGGAACGAGTGGGAAAGAGCACTCATCTTTCTCTGGGGGCTGCTGAGTGGGTTGGAGGAGGCCAAGGGCTGCTAGGGGCCACTTTGCTCCCACGGGGGCCGTCTCCATGAGAAAGACGATGACACGGAGGAGAACCTGCTTGGGAATGGGGACGACACCAACCAGGGCTGGGACAAACTGACCGGCCACGATTCTGCGGGAGCGCCAGGATCCAGCTTTACCAGAAACAATTTACCCTTGAACTTCTGTTATTTTTACAATGTTCTATTCTAATTCTCCAATTTGACTTGCATTTTTATCACTGAGACTCACACCCAGCTTTATTCCACTCTATGCAGTAGATCCGCAGAAGGAGGGGACAGGGCTCCCATCAAGGACTCTTCCTTGACTCCTCCCTAACCATTGTGCCCCAGCTTCAAGAATCTCACTGCCATTGAGCCAGTGCCAACTCACAGTGACCCTGCGGGGCAGAACAGAACTGCCCCCGTGGTTTTCTGAGAGTGAATCTTTACAGGGTAGAAAGCTTCATTTTTCTTCCACAGAGTGGCTAGTTTCAAACTGCTGACCTTAGCAACCCACTCTGCCACTAGGTCTTCTATCCTAAAGAGTAAGTGAAAATTGATCAATCAGTACCTAGACCCATAATCCCCACTTCCTCGGAAGCTCTATTGTCAGGTGGCCTTAGCCCTTATTAAGTCATCAGTGGAACACAAACTGTCGGCCTCACCAGGAAAAGAAAGCGTTATCACTGCTCAGAACGCCTGGCTACATGCAGGAGAATGAGCTTTGCCTCTGCTCTGAAGCACTTACAGGAAACCCTTTCAAAATTTCAAACTTGACTTTGCCAGGCATTCCTGCTCAGGGAGGGAACTGGAGAAGCTCCTTTTTACACCGCTTCTGCATTCTTCCGTTCTGAAATGCAACACTCACAACATTTCAATGTCACCCCCAAATTCCTAAAACCTATGATGGCAGACGCACTTGGTTGCGTACTCCTGGTTGGTGCTGAGTGGTGGCTGTGAGCTGAGGGGCCTCCAGCACACGCATGGATGCTGTGCTCGGACAGGAAGCTACGGGAGAGACGAGAAAAACCAACCGGAAATAACCAGACCTCTAACACCTTGAACGTCCACTTATTTCTTTGCAGAAGCTTCACTAATTCTGTAATATGCGACACCTACCTGAGAAACCCCAGGAGAAAATCTTTCCAATAGACTGCCTCATCTGTGAAACCCACCTGTTTCCAAATGAGCCCATAAATATGGTGACCAATGTGGACAACAGAGAGTACCCCTGCAAAGAGCACATGACAAAGTGGGTTTTCCTGGGATGTCTGGGACGTTTTCCAGACATGGTGACAAAGGAAAATGGTCCATCTCCCTTGGTTAATTCCAGTCTCAGTGATCCTCACTCGGTAGCTCTCCATGCTGAACAGGTCCTAGTACAAGCAGGATTGGGGGCCCCACCCCCTTAAGAGACATTCAGGTATGATTAGACTCTTAGCTGCCTGTAGTTTATTAATGATCAATTCATAATTTTAAGTGCCTTGACTTTCTGTAGAGTTATGGGCAAAGTTATTACCCAGTGCTATAGCACACAGTGTGTGTGCCTATGGTTTCTCCCTGCGCTCTGTAACTTGACATTCCCAGGAAAACAGAGGTAACAAATAAAGACTGTAAGAACTTCACAGTGACGTTTCTCTTCCTCCTTCCATGAAGTTCTTTGAGATCATAAATATATAGCCAAATCACATCACCATTATTCCCAGGAGCTCCTGGCAGAATAGAATTGCCTGGGGATCAGTCGCCTAGCCCCCAGGATGAGCAGATAGGACTCTGAATCGCAGCCCTACCATTTGTTATCTGTGTGGTGTTTAGAAAAGACCTAACTTCCCTGAGTCTCAGTTTCCTGGTTTGTAGACGAGGGATGCTATTAGCAATAGTAATTTTTTGACAGCGTTAAGTGAGATATGTAATGTCTGCAAACCTCCAGCCTTATTGCTCAGGTCCCAAATGACAGCTCTGATGAGAAGCAGATCCTTGGAAGTAGTGCCTTTGAGAAGAATAGTTCTGCTTCGGCAACCCAACGAACGCTCCCAAATTTAGAAGTATTTCTAGGTGGAGGAACTGGTGCAAACGGAGAAAGAAGCGAGTAAGCCCACTGCTGACCAAGTGCCAGTTGGCAAGTCCAGACAGGACCACATCTTGATGGTTTTCGTGCTGCTGCCAAGGGACAAAGGCAAGGTTAGATAGCATCCCAGATGGACATTTATGGCGATGAGTGTCCTCGTTCACGGTAGCCCCCACTCCTTGTCGGGGCCGGCACAGGAACAACAAGCAGCAAGAACGTTAAGCACGGCAGCAAGTTGTCCCGGCGCAGGCTTCGCGCCCACGTGTCTTCACTTGGAGCGATTTGCACGGAGGAAGGCCTACATAAGGGAGAGTGGATACCTGGCACCAGCTACTTGCTGAGCACACAGCAGACATCACTAATCAGTATGACACTGCTGGTTTGTTTTTCCTTGGGTTGGTTTGGTCTCAAACTATTTCTCAACATGGCATTCCAGAAAGCCACTAGCAAGCAAGGGCAGTTCGCCTTTGAGGCGAAATCACCCCTACGCACCCTGCCCCACATGGGCTCCCTTATACAGCACCACAGGTCATTCGACCTCTTCCAGCCCGCGCACCCACTCCCTCTTCCGGGGACAGTATCTCCGTTTTCTCCGGGATCTACTTGGCTCCTGACTGACACGCTGGCAGTCAGCGGCCGGCTCCGTCCGTGGATCTTGGCATCAAGACCTTCACCGACGGCCTTACTCCGTTCCCCTGCCGTAGAGCCTGCTTCAGGACGGTTTCAGTCACGCCAGCCAGCGTCGATATGCCTGCGTCTTTGATGAGCTGGTGGTGCATCTGACGCTCATTCTGAACGCTTTATCGTCGCTCGCTCACAGTCACCTCGTTCTTTCTCCCTCCCTGGGGCCCTCCATCAGCTTGCAGGACCGAGTGTCCCTGCAGCGCAGACAGCTTCCTCTACCTCCCACAGAGCAGCTGGTGCTTGTGAGCCCCACCTTGCTGTTAGCAGCCCAATGCTACCACACCGCACCACCCCACCAGGGCTCCTTCAGAGCATCCTAGTGGACACTCAAAGGGACACGACAACTAAGCCAGGAGCCCTGGTGGTAGCGTGGGTTACGCACTGGACCGCTAACTACAAGGTCAGCAGTTTGAAACGCCGTCTCTCTGTGGCAGGACGACGAGGGCCTCTACTGCAGGAAAGAGTTTGCCGTCCCAGAAACCCACAGGCAGTTCTGCCCTGTCCTGTAGGGTGTTCTGAGTGGCATCGGCTTGACAGCAGTGATTTTCGAGTCGGCAGTGAGTGCGATCATTTAACCCCTGGATACGTCAAGTCAGCTATTCCTGGGATTATCAGGGAAACAAGCAAACTTCGCTTGGCCTGTAAACTGGTCTGATTGAGTATTCTGCTACCTGAAATCAAGAGAGTAAAACTTAAAGGGATGTCTATTCTTTATGAGCAATTCCTCAAGGTTCTGGACCCATCACCACGTCCACTTCACCACTGTGGGCATAGGACGCCATCTCCGCTCTCCACGTGGAAGCCGTCACGCGGTGCAGCCAAAGGCTTGGAGCCACAAACAGAAGCCTGAAGGACCCAGAGACCAACCGAGCCCCTGGAGCTTAAATTGATACCCCGCCTTCCTGTTCCTTGGACAGCTCCAGTGCTAGGCCATACACCATCTTCCAGCACTGCTGCCTCCAAGGCTACCAGTTCTAGCCAATCCAAAGCCATCAGGAACCAACCCTCTCAGGTTTAGGCAGAGGAGGGGCTGCTGTGGGGAACACTCCCTTCTGAAGCCCTCTCGTCAGCAGGTGTTGCCTGAGCACCCATTACTTCCTACACGCCGTCAGTGTAGTTCAGTGTGCTGTGTACCAGACGTGGACCGTGGAGACCTCCACAAATACACTAGACACAGCTCCTGCCTTGTGGACTTTGCATTCTATGGGGACAGAAATGCAACGAGCACTACACACGATTAACAGTTAACAACGCACACTCATTAAATGAAGATGATACGTGAACAAGGAAAAACAGAACCAGTTAAAGTTGACCAGGGGGCTAGTTATTTTTTTGTTTTGTTTTTTTAAGAAATCTTTTACTGGGGGCTCTTACAGTTCTTATAACAATCCACAGATCAATTATACCAAGCACATTGGTACATATGTTGCCATCATTTTCAAAATAATTTCTTTCTACTCGAGCCCTTTGTATCCATTCTGCTTTTTTCCCTCCCTCCCCCATCCTCCACCCTCATGAATACTTGTAATATTATAAATTATAATTATACATGATTATAAATTATTGTTATTTTCACGTCTTACACTGTCCACTGTCTCTCTTCACCCACGTTTCAGTTGTTTATCCCCTTGGGGGTGGGGGTGGGGGATTGTACTTCAATCATTGTGACTGGCTCCTCCTTTCTCCTCCTTCTCCCCCACCTCCCCCACCCTCATGATATTGCTATTCCCATTCCTGTTCCTGAGTTTATCCGTCCTGGGTTCCGTTTGCTGGGAGCTCCTATCTGCTCCAGTCTAGTTGGATTTTTAAGGTAGTGCTGCGGTCATGATAGTGGGGGGGCGGGGAGCATTAAAAAATTAGAGGAATGTTGTGGGTTTCATCAGTGCTATAATGCACCCTGCACCCTTGCTGGCTTGTCCCTCCCTTGTGACCCTTCTGTGAGGGGATGTCCAGTTGTCTACAGATGGGCTTTGGGTCTGTACTCTGACCCTTCTCATTCAAATTGATAGGGTTGCTTGTTTGGGGTCTTCCAATGCCTGATACCTGATCCAGTCAATACCTTGTGATCACACAGCCTGGTGTGCTGCTTCCATGTGGGCTTGGTTGCTTCCCAGCCAGATGGCCACTTGTTTACCTTCAAGCCTTTAAGACCCCAGATGCTCTATCTTGTAATAGCCGGGCACCATCAGCTCTCTTCATCACATGTGTTCATGCACCCATTTTGTCAGGAAGGTGAGCACCATGGAAGGCCAGGTTATTAGAACAAAGTCTTCTTGTGTTGAGGGAGGACTGGAGTAGGGATCCAATATCCATCTGCTACCTTGATACTTAACATATTAATATGTGTACATAGACCTATATCCCTATCATTCTATATTAATATATTTATATATGTGCATGCCTATATTTATACCTCTAAAAGTGTCTTTTGCCTCAGGGGGCTAGTTTTATCACATTACGTGGGGTGGTCAAAGATGGACCTCTCTGATGATGTGATGTCGGCCAAAGGAACGTACGGGACACGAGGAAGGACCCCGGCACATAGTCTCCATTCCTTCAGCAGGTCTCTGTTTGTAGCTCGGGGAGATGCCAATCCACAGATGGGCTGCGTGAACGTTTTTTGGTTTTTAAGTGTTGGGGGGGGGGGGTGTCAAGGGTAGAGAGCTGCTTAGCTTCAGGCCCAGAGGAGTGGAAAAGGAAAGCTAGTGGGAGGGCGGGCAGAGTTTGCTGGACCCACCCTGCCAGGGCATCTAGTCCACGAACGTCCACAAAACGGGCCATCAGAAAGGATTCTGGCAAAGGGGGGCTGGAGGCCCCACCTGGCAGGTGTTCGGGGTTTGCTGCTGCTGCTATTTGTCTGCGGTCTTCAAGCTTCTATAAAAGCAGCCAGAGATGCTGCTTCCCTCAGGACTGGGGCTGGCTGGTCCCCGCCTCCCGGGCCCAGGGAGGTGGTCAGTCCCCTGGGTGCTTGGGCGGCCCCCGGGCACAGGGTGCTGCGAGCCCTCTGCCATCCCCATGTGTGCTTGGACGTTCTTATTCCGGACTGTTGTCCCTCCGGCCCTCCCAGTGACCGAGACTGACCTGTCAGCATTGCACTCGCCCTGGATATTTTGAGGGAAACATAAACCAAATCCCAGCACTGGGAGGGCACGGGCCAGTCACAGGTCACTGCCAAGGACACTCAGAAGGCAGCTGCACACACACTCCGCCAGCTTCAGGTGCATCTTGACCTTGGGGGTCAAGTCCATTCTTGGTCAGAGCTCCCTGGCCGCCAGCCACGCATCTAGCCGCAGCGTTTGAGTTCTGGTGAACGAGAGCCCGCCACTGTGACTACAGCTCCCCCAGCCTACGGGAGAAACTCCTGTGGGCTCAGGAAGAGTCCTGAAAGTGCCACGGGGCAGAATTGTCCAGGGCCTAGCGTGCACCTCGCGTTAGCACTCGCACCCTTTCTTTCCTGTGTGATCATGGGCAAGCTCCCCAACCCCATGGCTTTTTCTCACATACACAGACTCAGCTGTGCTGTGCTCCTATGACCGAAAACACACAAATGAAAGCCTTTAACAAACAGAAACTGGTTTTCTCGCAGTTTGAGAGGCAAGAGCTCTGGAGTAAGGGGCACCAGCGCTAGGGGGGTGTCCTCTCTTTGCCAGCTCCAGCAGAAGGCCTTTGGTTCCCTAATCCCTTGCAGAGCTCCAGGGAGCTTGGCATCCATCTTCGCCCATCTTTGCTTCTCGCCCTGGCCGGTTTAATCTCTTTTCTACCTCAAAAGCAATTGATTTGAGGCACATCCTATGCTATGCTGTCTCATTAGCATAACAAAGACAAGCCATTCCCAAATGGGATGATAACCCTAAGTAAAGGGTTAGAACTTAAAGCACGCATTTCAGGGAGATAAGATTCAATATATAACACCCAGTTAATAGAGAGAATAAGACGAATGTTTATACGGAGTCATACAAATGCTTACTGTAGTTGGCTGCTAACAGAAAGGTCAAAATTTGAGTTTCCTGAGAGGAGACTTGAACAAAAACACCTGCAGACTACTGCAAGATCGGTCATTGAAAGCCTTATGCCGTGACTCTGACACTCGTGGTGTCCCTACACATCAGAGTCACCACCATGGTGGTGATATTTATAAAGACCTGAGTGTCCCTCTTGGCAAATCCCAGACACTTTAACAATGCCAATAGCCAACGTTGTAGTCGTTCTTATCGGTACAATGACACACACATGCACAGATACATACATTCACATGGCAAACACACACCGCTGCTTTGAATCCATAGGCTTCCTCCACATCTGAGCCTTTTCCTTACAAGCTTCAGTCCCTTGGAAATCATGGCGGTATAATGAACACAACTGTCTACTTGGTGACTTTAACATTATTCTAGTCTTTCTTTTGGATGATGTGACTTGTACCTCTGATCAAGCAGTTAACCTGTCTCCGTATAAAGAATATAAACCGTACACACTGGCCCAGCCCAAAGCCAGGGAGAAATCGGCCTATGAAAACAAAGTCACTTAATGGAAACAGGCTTCTGTCCCCAAATTAGGACCAGGTCCTCATTTCAACACTAAGGACAAAGAGATTTTTAACCAAGACCAATGGGAGTCATTTGGTCCATCAGGAAATACAATGTGTGCAATGTGTGAGACCATGCTTGGCACCATGGAGTAACCATGCACAAATGCACCAAAAAGTCACAGCAAGTACCTGCTCTGAAGACTTGAATCGCTCTAGGCACGGCTTGCCTGCTCACTGTAAGGTCCACTGAACTTGGATCCAGTTCTATCAAAGATGGAAGCCCTGCAGGACAGTGCCGGGTGAGGGGGGCGGGGAGCTATGAGGGAGACCACCTGCCGACTTGGTTAGCTGGGTTGTGCCGCTGGAACAGAAGCACCACAGCCGCGTGGCTTTAACACACAGAGATTCATTCCCTCCGTGCTTGGGTGGCTAGCTGTTTGAATTTGGGCTGCTAGCACCCAGGAGAGGCTTCCTGTCTCTGTCAGCTCGGGGTGAAGGCACTTGCTCCTTTCACCATCGGCAGATGTGGCGTGTGTGCGGTGGGCCTCAAACTTCATCTGGATCTGGAGCTTCTCAGAGCAGAGGACTTTGGACATGATCTCCAGAGACAAGGCCCTGGGAAAGGACGTCATGTTTGGAAGGGGGAGGACATGATCTCCAGAGACAAGGCCCTGGGAAAGGACGT
>NW_022103928.1:63147065-63150344 GCF_000313985.2 Echinops telfairi | reverse complement strand
GGAGGACATGATCTCAGGAGAGACAAGTCCCTGGGAAAGGACGTCATGTTTGGAAGGGGGAGGGCATGATCTCAGGAGAGACAAGGCCCTGGGAAAGGACGTCATGTTTGGAAGGGGGAGGACATGATCTCAGGAGAGACAAGGCCCTGGGAAAGGACGTCATGTTTGGAAGGGGAGGGCGACAGAGAGGAGGGGGGCCTTCAAGGAGGCAGGTCGACCCGGTGACCGCACCACGGGGTCACGGACGGGACCACCGTGAGGACGGCACAATCCACGGAATACTGACCTTGCTGTGCATGAGGTTGCCGCGGGAGAACCGACTGGCGGGCACCTAACGGGAACACCGAGGGACTCTTGTGAGGAAGCTGAGGTGAACGACATGAGTTTTTCCTGTATTCTAACATGGTTGAGGTTACACGTTTTTTGCTTTTCACCCTTTAACCGTATCCCACCATTTTGATAGACTGTATTTCCATGTTCATCTGGCCCAGAACATATATTTTTTATATTTCCCTTTGGCTTCCTCTTTGGCCCATAGATTATTTATAAGTGTGTTTTTAAATCTCTTGGTGTTTGAACGTCTTCCTAATTTTTTCCTGTTGCTAATTTCTAGCTTGATTCCATCATGTTCAGAGAATATACTATGTATTCAATTATTTTTAAAGACTCGTCATGGAACTTGGCATACACTTCCTGGGCTTTCATAACTTGGGAAAACATGCATTCTGCTGATCATACGTGGAATGAACTATAAGTGTTACCTAGAGCCTCTTAGCTGATAGTTGTGGTGAATTCTTCTATGATCTTAGCAGTTCTTAGCTTATTGTTGCATGAAGGCTGTTTGTTTGTTTGTTTACTCTGGTCCTCATTCCAATTTTTTCTTTTCTTGTCATTCTGAAAGTTGTTCTAAAAACATTCTGAAAAAAATGCTTTGGAACATTTTTTAGAATTCCATTTTGAGTGATTTGTACAGTTTCTGAGTGTCTCCTTATGAAGCTTTCCTATCAGTTACTCTGATTATTACAACATACACATGTGACTTATCAAATCCTACTTATTAAATCTTTCATAAAATATTAAATGAATAAGTCCCCTCAGGCTGAAGATCGGAAACACTGCTTTGAGTGTGGAAGTAAGGGCGCCATCACTGAGACAAGTCAAGCAACAAACGGGAAGTGGTGTAGTCACATTACAAAACGGTCTTCCTCCTCAAATGGTCCAACATCGCGTTAGCTATAAACTGCCCCCACAGACCTCCAAGGGGGTAATCTCTAGGAAAACGGGCGACTACTACTACCTGCTACTGTGGAGCAGCTGGTGGGTTTGAACCTATAGCTTTTCAGTTAGCATCAGAGTTTGGACAGCAGGATCTGATAGCATCATCCCGCAACAAGGAGGAGCTGAGAGCTCTCAGGGCCCTTTCCAGGGGCTATACGACACCGGCACCTCCCTCACGTCGACGCCAAAGGAAAATTAGAATATGTCTATTCAAAGTTCACGAGTGTTTATTTACAGCAGCCTCATCCACAACAGCTACAAGATGAAACCATCGGAAGCTCGTGCTATACCCACGCCAGGAGGGTTTCTCAGCCATACAAAGAAGGAAGTGCTGATAAATGTACAACAAAAGACACCTGTTAAATGTTCCACTTACAGGAGATGTGCAGACCATGGACATTTAGTGAGAAAAAAAAAAACAGTGATTGCCTTGGGCTAGGGGCTTGCTGAGAGAGGCAATAAAAGGGGGTGAGAGGTCAAAGGTATGGAGTTTCTGGAGAAGATGAAGAAAATGTTCCACAATTGATAATGGTGATGGTTGTATAACTGTGCGTATGAGAGGGGCTTCAAGCGCTTGTGGTAAATTTCCCTGATATTAAAAACATTATGAATTGAGTAAAGATGTATAGAGCAGATCATCAGTTTTCCACTCAACAACGTATACACATTGTGTATCATCTTTTCAATGCAGCACCACTGATCACATGTCCCTGTGTTTCCCACCTCCACTCTGTCTTTTCTCCTGATCTTTCTGAATGTTGACCTGGGGCAAATTCTGCCCCATGATCTTCAGTGGTTGATGATTCTAAGGTGTGTGTACCTCACTGTGTTAACGTGCTTCTTATAGCTCTATCGATTGTCTGAAAATTGAGCCACAGGGGCAAGTTCAATTCCAGAGCTGAAGGGTGCCCAAGGACCACAGTCTCCAGGGGCCGCGGTCTCCTTCAGACAGTTAGCTGGGCCTCTCGGATGGTTTCTAGTTCTGTCCCATCTTTTCTCCCACTCTATCTGCGACCTTGGAATGTTCTCTCTCTAAGAGCAGTTGGTCAAACTTCCACCATATTTTAATTTCATTTCCATAAACTTGAAGTCCCTTAATACACTAAAAACCCTTGCATAATACACCATAAATGGATCAATCGTATGATCTGTGAATTTAAGCTCAATAAAGCTGTTTTTAAAATGGATGAAAAAAGAAAATAGGTGGGTGCAGAAAACTAGCCCAATGACACCATCTTGGCCACCTGGACTTAGTGCCGTCAGTCTTTCTAGCCACACACAGCACCCGTCTCTTTCAGGGGTCCACTTGGCATCCTTCTAAACCTATAGGATAGGATCTCCCTCGCTGCAGCCACCTCTGTGTACCAAATCCCAGACCAAGCCTGCTTCTCCCAGGTCCATTCCAACACAGGGCAAACGTGGGTTACGGACTCAACTGCTCCGTGGTGTGGTTTGTGTAGCTGTGAGATTCATGGAAGCAGATTATCAGGGCTTTCTTCCGTGGCAGCACTGAGTGGGTTCAAACTGGCAACCTTTCGGTTACTAGGTGAATGCAAACTATTGGTTAGTCGCTAAGGGACCTGACACTGCTTGGGAAGGGTTACAAAATGCCACACCAAAGGCTGGATTGCTCCGTATTCTCAGTGACGTTGATTTCGCAGTGTATGTATGGCGGGTGCTTGCTTTTTAATTAGTGGCTAGCTTATAAAAAACATCTTATTGCATGTTAGGTGAGAGTTTACAAAGCAGATTCTGTTTGCATTTAACAGTTTTATACAAGCTGTTCCATGACATCAGTGATAACCAAAGCGCTGTTTCCATTTTTAGAGATGAGAGGACTGTAGTTCTGAGAAGTAAGCAAGTGGCCCAGTGTCGCCCTTTAGGATTTGAAATCAGCTCTGTCTCTTCTTTCTGATGCATGCCACTTTCTCCCTTTCTGATGCATGCCACTTTCTCCCTTTCTGATGCATGCCACTTTCTCCCTTTCTGATGCATGCCACT
>NW_022103928.1:63137907-63146965 GCF_000313985.2 Echinops telfairi | reverse complement strand
CTGATGCATGCCACTTTCTCCCTTTCTGATGCATGCCACTTTCTCTCTTTCTGATGCATGCCACTTTCTCCCTTTCTGATGCATGCCACTTTCTCTCTTTCTGATGCATGTCACTTTCTCTCAATTGTCAGTTAGCCGAGGTCCTGCTTGGCTACCTCTCGGGGCCCACGGGGAGCTTCCATTGCAGCTGTGATCAGAGTCTAACTTTGGATGAAGTGAAGACAACAGTAAGCTCCCCTCCTGGTGAAAAGCAGCAGTCTGGGGTATTTTTGTTTCGTCACTCGAGCAGGGGATTCTGCGAGCATCTTGTGGATGGTGCTAAGCATCTTAACGAATACAAGGCAGAGACGTCCCCATCTTAAATGCCAATAGTACTTTGGTTAAATACCTCTGCCTTAAAGAAAGATCCCATCCCATGTGAAAGCTGAATCCAAGACTTTGCCTATGCAAAACCTTAACTCGACTCGGGTCACAATCATTCTGCTGGGAATGAAATGTCCACTGTGTTCTTAGAGCTTTGGCATTCTCCATCAATCTCCAGACCCTTCTCTGTAATTTCATGGTATTTGTCAAGAACCATCTATCAAGTCATCACTAATTTTCATGTCTCTTATTTAAGGTAAAATTAGAGTTTTGCTGGAATGGATGGATGCACAGAGTTATAATGGTTTCCACTCACCCCACAGCCTGCTGATTTTCTGCCAGAAAGAATTTCATACCAACCAAGAATAATAGCATTTAGGAAAAATAAACCACCTCTTGCTACTCAAAATGTACCCTTTGTTTTTTATGTGTTTGGATCATTTTCTCCAATTACTTGACAATCTATGTAATACACCCAAAATATGCCAAGGGATCATCTCTCAACCAGGAAAATGTTGAAGTAGTCCTACCAAGTTCACAGAGCAGTTAAGGTTAATGCTATTATGAGATACAAGTTAAGCCATGAATCCCTGACAAAAGTCCTAAACACTAGTGCCACATAGATTGCTTGATTAGAATCTAGAAGTGGATAAGCCAGGAGCTCTCTAAGTCAGCGGTTCCCAACCAGCGGGTTGCGAGCCCTTTGAGGGGTTGAGTCATTCTTTCACAGGGGTCACCTGATTCATCACAGTAGCAAACTGACAGTCATGAAGTAGCAACGGAAATAATTTGATGGTTGGGGGGTCACCACCACATGAGGAGCTGTCTGAAAGTGCCGCGGCTTTAGGGAGGTTGAGAGCCGCTGCTCTAAGCCATGATCTAATGGAGTCATGAGACTAAAGAGCCCAGGAGATGAACGACGTAAGAGATGGCTGAAGCTAGGTGCTAAGAAAGTGTGGCTGGGATCTGGGTTTTCTCCATCTGTGTGCCTCCCTCTTGTTCATTGTTGAGTTCATTCTCAAAGTGACATTACCGGGAATGGCTAACAGGTGACTCCTAGAATGTCAACGTGCGTCCTAGCAGTTTCTGGCTTAGTAGAAAAGAGAATTGGGTCTTCTCTGAAGCCAGTTCCTGAAGTCAGCGACATGATGATGCTGCGCTGCACTAGCCCTGTGCCAGTGCGCCAGAGGAGGGGGCGGGGCATCCAACATAGCATTTCCCATTCCATTAAAGTTTGCACTTTGAATCCCGGATCAAGCATATAATGGAGTTTTGACCAGGAGTGAAGGCCCTGACATGGAGCTTCATCTAGACTGATTTGGTGGGTGACTGAGTCAGGCATCTGGTTCCCTAAGGACCTCCAAAGGCCTTCCAACCGCAAGATATTCTTCTTTTTGAATATCTTCAGCTCTGGCTTCAAAATGTTCAATCCAAGCCAGTTTTTCAATTAGAGACCAAATCCCCCACCAACTACAGCGAAGAAAGAAAAATGGGACAAGGATCAGCAGAACTTGACTGATACTTAAATCTTTTTTGGCAGTTACAATCTAAACCAGCAAATTATTTAGGATAATCTGCTTGGTCTACAAATTTCATGGTAGCACAAACCGCCCATTTGAGTAGGTTCTGATTAATAGCCTTTAACATCAAAAGGACACTGTGCCAAGGGGGGCAGCCTGAAGACGCCTTCCGGCATTGGACAAAGACGGCCGGGATGGAGGCATGTCCAGAAGACTAGTGCACCTACCGACCTGCATAACTTCTCTTTGCCCCGAGGGGACAGGAATCATGTTCCAGTGGTCAAACTGGGTGGCGTGTGGAGTTGTTATCAATATTATGATAAAATTTCATTCTTTGTTGTAAGCACGAAGCCTGTAATTGTTGATTTCATCCTCTGATGTGGTCAATTATGGATACATATGTTGGCAGTAACACAGCTGGGCTCTTGGCATCACCTAGCGAAGTGCTGGCTGAAGTCTGTGGGTATCTATTAGAAGAGTAGAGTAAGCATGAGATGGCATGGCATCTGATTTGTTGTGGTTGTAATTACATTACTAAGGAGGGTCTACATACCTCTGTGTAAATTCATTGTCTCTAAAAAGATCCTGATCTTCATCTAGGGCAGCGGTTCTCAAGCTTCCTAATGATGCACCCCTTTAACACAGTTCCTCATGTGGTGGTGACCCCCCCAACTATACAATTCTTTTCATTGCTACTTCATCACTGTCATTTTGCTACTGTGATGAATCGTAACATAAATATCTGATATTCAGGTTATATTTTCATTCTGACAAATTGAACATAACTAAACATAATTAAAGCATAGCGATTAATCACAAAACAATATGTAATTATATAATGTGAAATATTTATGTGTTTTCTGATGGTCTTGGGCGACCCCTGTGAAAGGGTCGCTTGACCCTCAAAGGGGTCGTGACCCATAGGTTGAGAACCACTGATCTAGAGAATTAGGGGGCTTGAGATGTTAAAGCCTATGAATTCCCTCAATGGAAATATATCACCCATCGGTTAAAGGTGACTAGCTGCTGCCACATTTGAGAGAGAGCCTCGGCGCTCACAAGGAGGCTAATGGAATGAAAGAAGAAAGGAACAGATTCGGGCAGTGGCTCAAAGGTACAAAGATAGGAAAGAGGAACCACAGAGGTTGTGGGATGTAGATGTTGGTATGAGAAAGCTGAATGCGAATATAACCCAGGATCCAGAAAGTACTGATATAAAGTGAAATTAGGGGGAGGCAATATCAAGGAGAGTAGGTTATTAGCTTTCTGATACAGGGATTATCATAGCTATAGCCAAATGAAATGCAGAAAACCAAAGGAAATGAAAAGATCTGAAAATCAGTCGGATCTGATAAACACAGATTACTTATAAATAAACAGATTTAAGAGTGGCTGCTGACTTTTAAGTAACAAAACAATAGAATAGCTTCAGTGGACTGAAAAACATAACTGTCACCCTCAGATCCCGGCCCAGGCACACTTTCTCAACACTGACAGTAAAATAAAAATGCTTTGACACAAACAAAAGTAGAATGTTTATCCACAAATTAGTAACCTACAAAATATACTTGCAACCTAAATTCTGAATACTCTATGATGGGGTCGAAGAAAAATCATTCCAGATGACAGCTGATAGAAGAAGGAAGAGTGAACAAGACATTGAGATTGTTATGTTAACGGAAACACTCCAGAAGATAATAAAAATAGTGTAACAGGGTAGGGAAAAGCAAACATATTTTCTAATACAAAATATTGTGGTTTAACAAAAAAACTCTCAGCTGAAATAATTATAATGGATAATAATAGTTAGGGTCATTCTTCATTGATGGGCATCTCGGTTGATTCCAGCTTCTTGCTACTGTGAACTGTGCTGCTGGGAACATCTTTCTCTTACTTTTGGGGGGTAAGAGATTGGTATTGCAGGGTCGTAAGAGACTTCTATTCCCAGTTGTTTCAGAAAGGGCTACATCATTTTCCACAATGCTTGTACAGGTTTACAATTGCAACCAGGAGGGTTTGAGTGTTCCAATCTCTCCACACCCTTTCCAGCATTTGTTTTGTTTTTGTTTTTGTTTTAATAGGGCTGTCAGTGTGGGTGTAAGGTGATATCTCATTATTGTTTGGATTTGCATCTCCCAGATGGCTAGTGATCTTCAACATTTCCTTGTGTGTTTATTAGCCGTTTGAGTATCTTCTCTAGTGAATTTTCTGTTCACATCCTTCGCTTATTTTTTAATTGGATAATTTGTTTTCTTCTTGTTGAGATGTTGCAGAATTCTATATAGTTTTAGTGATTGGTCCCTTGTCCATTGTGTAGCTGCTAAAGAATTTTTTCCAATCAGGGGGTTCTCGTTCTTCTCTTTTCAAGGATTTTTTAGGTGCATAAGTGTCTTATTTTCAATAAATCCCAGTCATCTATTTTGTCTCTCACTGTGTGCTTCCCTTGTACCTGACACTCTGTGTCTGCCCTACAATGGGATCCTTAAGTTTGTCTCCGTTTTCTTGTTGACGATCCTTGTAGCTCTCGAGTTTACATTTAGGTCTCTAATTCACCTTGAGTTCATTCTATGCAATGAAGTGTGGGGCCTGTCTCGTTCTGCAGAGGTGACCCGTTTTTTCCAGCACTAGTGGTTAAAGAGGAAGTCTCTTTCTCAGCTAATGTTTTTTTGTCTTTTGCCAAGAACCAGTTGCCTGTGGATGCTTTTATTTCTGGCTTTCTTTTCTGTTCCCTTGGTCAGTGTCTTCTCCTTATATCAGTACGAGGCTGTTCTGACGACTGCTGCTGTGTAATATCTTTTGACTTCAGGTATCGTAAGACCTCCTACATTGTTGTTCTTCGGGGGAAGTTCTTTGCTTACCCTGGGCCTCTTCCCTCTCCACATGAAGTTGGTCATTATATTTTCCATTTCTTTGAAGAATGAAGTTGGGATTTGGATTGGAAGTACATTGCATTTAAGTTTGCTTTAGGGAGTATTGACAGTTTCACTATATTGTTCCTATAAGTCTTTTTTGGTTTCTTGTACTAGTGGCCTGTTGTTTGATTTGTATAGGTCTTTTGTTTCATTGTTTGGGCTTATTCCTAAGTATGTCATCTTTTGTGTGGCTATGTAAATGACATTGTTTTCTCTATGTCTTTCCCAAGTTATTTTCATCGGTACTCAGGAATTCAATTGATTTCTGTTGGTTAACCTTGTATCCTTACACTTTACCAAATCCTTCTGGTGTTGCTAATAATCTTTTTGTAGAGTCCTTGGGGCTCGATCTATGTAAAATCATGTGGTTTGCAAATAGTAAGAGCTTCATTTCTTCTTTACCCAATTGTATTCTCTTGATTTCTTTCTGTTGCCTAATAATTCCGGCTAAGACTTCAAATGTCAAGTGGAATATGAGCTCTCTAGTTCCTATTCTCAAGGAAAGCATTTTCAGGTTTACCTCAGTGAGCATGATGCTGGCCAGGGGGTTTCAGATATGGGCTTTATATGTGCAGGAGCTTCCCTTCTATTTCTACTTTGTTGGGTGTGTTTATTTTATTTTGCTTTGATCAGAAATGGGTATTGGATATTGTCAAATGCCTTTTCAGCATCTATTGATATGATCATATGATTCTTATTGGTTATCTTGTTTATATGGTAGGTTATATTACTTGTTGTTCTAATGTTGAACCATCCTTCCACCCCTGGAATGAATCCCACTTGGATGTGGTGGAAACTCTAGTACATACACAATTAAATACTATGCATCCCAAAAAAACAGTAATGAAACCACAAAGCACTTCATGACATGGAGGGATTGGGAAACCAATGAATGAAAGTAGTCAGTCTCAAAAGGACAAATATATGAATCTACTACTCTATGGATAAAAACCAGGACAAAGACAGGCTCTAGTTCGCAGGCTATTGATAACTTGGGCATTAGACTTTGTTCTTCTGAGATACACAACACGCTTCATGGACCATACCAGAGGGACCCAAATTGGAAATCCAACTAAGCGAACTGGACTTTAACTTAAACTCATTTATAACAGAACCAAGGAATTGAACTACTCCCTTGAACATGAAGCTGAAATGCCCGAGGGGGGAGGAAGCAGATGATCACCATCCCAAGGTTAAAAAATATATATGGTGGTCTTTGGACTTGGGTATGTTTAGAAATTTTGTTTTAAGGGTGTCCAATAAATGGCAAGCCAGGACCAACATCTATTTTCTGTTTTCATGTTCTCTCTACTTTTATGTCACATGCATGGGTCTGCCCTTGCAAATTAGTGTTATTGAAAGTATTTCCATATCGGGACTCCTGGGAAGATGGCGACGGAGTGACACATACCGGAGGGACTCTGCAGAATTCAGCCAGGAGAGTCGCTTAGAGGGGAATTCAATGCTGCTGGAATGCAGGAGGAGCATCATAAAGATAAGTAGGCACAGGCCCATGGGGTTTTGAGGGGCTGGGAGCTTTTTGCTTACCTCAGTGGAAGCCGGCTGGGGCTTGACCTTGGCACCTCCACTGTCTTTGCCAGAGCAAGGACCATTTAGAGCCCATAGGGGGGCTTAATCTCAACACAGCTGCAGTTGGCTGCCACCTGCCTCAGGGCAGGGACTAGACCTTTGCAGCTCCATGGGCAGGGATGGGGGTTCAGCTATATTGTTGCTTTTGTTTCCATCTCTCCTCTCCGTCCCCTCACCATCTTGGAGGGCTGCGCAGGGACTTTTTCTCGGCTCAGCAGTGGCTTGAGGCCGCCACCTCGAGGCAGGGACTAAATCCTTGCAACTCCATGGGCGGGGATCCGGACTCAGCTACATTGTTGCTTTTGCTCCCCTCTCTTCTCTATATCCTCCCACAGTCTCAGCAGGCTTAATTTAAATTTTTCCCCCTCTTTGTCTCTTTTCTGTTCTCTCACACTCCACTGCTGACCTCCAGACCACTCCCCTTAGCCTAGGGCATTTACGCCTGCACCACACCCAGCTAGGGGAGCTCCACCCTGTGTAGCTATCCCGAGGCTGGGGAAAGCCCTGCTTTCCCTCCAGGGGATACTCTGCCCAACTTCCTACTGGGGAATTCCTGCCTGTGTACCTGGGGGCATAAGACAGCTCGGCCAACACTCGTCAACATTCCAAGCTGTTGTAGGAACCTCTGCCCAACCTCTGCAACACCAAAGCAGGCAACCCACCAGCCTTCTGGGGCACTCCCCAGATAGGGAAGCCACAGGAGGATAAAGTGGTAGGTTAATCCCATAGTAAAATTAGCTGTAGGCGGTTCAAAGAAGCATTCCTACGAGTCTCCCAGAGAGAGCAGTTCTCTTTGCCTCCCTGGATAATGGGACCTGGATCCTCAAAAACAACACAACGCAAACAGCCATCAGCCCCAACGACCTCAACGAAAAGACAGGAGAAACAAAAGGCAAAGGCAGAAGATGTTCCGAACATAAAGACATGCATAGAAGAAGCAGAAGTTGATCTACCACAGAAAGAAATTTTCAGAATGCTGCTTGGAGTCATACAGGATATGAGGGAAACAATACAGAAAAAGATGAAATGAAAGAAAAGAAATTATAAAAATCAGGGTTGAGATTCAGGAGAGGTAAAATAAGAAAAGTATGGAAAAAATTAATGCTGCTAAAAGTTGGTTCTTTGAAAGGATAAACAGAATAGACAGACCACTGGCACACCTAACCAAAGAAAGGAGGGAACAAATTTCAATAGGAAGAACAAGGGGTGAAAGAGGGGACATGACAACAGACCCTAATGAAATCAAAAGGATAATTACACAGTACTATGAAGGATTGTACTCCAATGAATTCAACAATTTGGAAGACATGGACAAATTCTTGGAAAAACAATCCCTCCCTAGACTATCCTCGATGGACATCAAGAATCTCAACAGACCCATAGCAATAGAAGAAATAGACAAGGTTATCAAGGGATTACCAACAAAAGAACCCCCGTGGACCAGATGGCTTCACTAGAGAATTCTACCAAGCATTTAGGGAAGAACTATCACCAATCCTACACAAACTCTTCCAGAACATAGAAAAAGACGGCAAACTCCCAAACTTCTTCTATCAAGCTAGTATAACTCTGATACCAAAACCGGGCAAGGATCCTACAAGAATCGAGAAGTATAGACCAATATCCCTAATGAACATCGATGCAAAAATCTTAACAAAATACTAGCCAACAGAATACAAAAGTATATAAAACAAATAATTTACCATGACCAAGTGGGATTCATACCAGGGATGCAAGGATGGTTCAGCATACGAAAGGCCATTAGCATTATTCATCACATTGACATGAACAACTATAAGAACCACATGATAATATTGATAGATGCAGAAAAAGCATTCGACAACATCCAACACCAATTCTTGCTTAAGACACTTGAGAAGATAGGAATGGAAGGAAAATTCCTCATGACAATACAAGCTATATATGAAAAACCAACAGTCAACATGGTAGTCAATGGAGAAAAGACTCACACAATCCCACTGAAAAAGGGAACCAGACAAGGATGACCCTTGTCCCCACTCTTATTTAATATCGTGCTGGAGGTTTTACCTAACAGCATAAGGCAAAGAAGAGACATCAAAGGTATTCATCTGGGGAAGGAAGAGGTGAAACTATCACTACTTGCAAATGATATGATTTTATATATGGAAAATGCCAAAAGTCCCACAAGGGGAGTACTGGAAGCAATAGAGGAGTTTGCAGCTCAGGGAGAGGGACATATCTGATCAGAGCACACGGGAACAGATAAAGGAGGAGGAGGAGAGAGTGGAGCACATCCTGGCCCACCATGCCTTAAGGACAATGGTCCCAATTAGAGCAGCCAGCCCACAGAGAGGAACACAGTGTGGGAATTGCACCCAATATGATCCCGCCACACTGAGGCAAAACACTAAGAGAGTGCAACAGAACAGCAAGGGAATGGAGCTGCGAGGTCCTCAGGGAATGTTGAAGGTGGACTTTGGGGCCAGGGCATGGTGCCCCAACAGACTGGACTGGAAAACACTCCTAAAGGGCAACAAATGATCCTTGAACTATCTACTAGGTTTTCTTTCTTGTTGTGTTTTGTTTTGTCAGTGGTTTGTTGTTCTTTTGTTGTATATTGTTGCTTGGTTTTGCTCTGTCTTGTTTTTGTGCATGTTATTATCTCCACAGGTCTATCTAAATAAAGATAGG
>NW_022103928.1:63068326-63136424 GCF_000313985.2 Echinops telfairi | reverse complement strand
AAATGTTTTGAGAATGATGAGGGCAATGAATGTACAATTTTTTTTACACAATTGATGTATGCATGGATTGTGATAAGAGTTGGATTAGCCCCTAATAAAATGATTTTTAAAAATAAAGTATTTCCATATCTCCAACCCACACAGCATGTGCAACTAGTGTCCAGTCACCTGCATTTGGAAGATGTACAAATTAACAATTAATTTACTGAAATCTAATAAGTATCACACTTGTATAAAACCCTTTGCTCCATCATGCTTTATCATTAACTAAAATAACGTTCCTATCAATAGAATTAATTCCCTGAAGTCTCACAGGGATGATTTATGATATATGACCAAAACAGGAATGACAGGTCTAAAAGTAAACCAAGGACTATAGAAACCATCATCGTGTGAATGGATTTTGATCTCTCCCTTGATTGTAGCTTAATGAAAGAACAATGAGTTATTGTGACCTGGCCCTGCCTGGTCCTTGCCCACATGAGGCAATCTATGAAGGCATGGGTGCCATGGCAAGCTCTGGTGAATAAATCAGATGGTGCCCAGCTATCATGGAAATAGGATTTGGGATCTTGAAGGCTTGTCTCAAAACAAGCATTCATCTAAGTAAGGAGTCAGCTAAGTCCACGTGGAAGAAGCACACCAGCCTGTGTAATCCAAGGATTGTAAAGAATAAGATAGAAATTCAGAGGAGGGTATGCTACCAGTGCCTAAATTCTAACCACTCTCTTTTGGGAAAGCCATGGAAGATAGTGATCACCCAGAATCCATTTGCACAGTCCCTCCTTGGATTGAGTCCCCTGTCAATGCCCAAGTCACACAGGCTAGGAAACTTAACACCCTTACAAAAGCAGTGCAAAGTGGATTTTAGCAATTGTACTTAGGCCAGAATGTAACACCTTGTACATGATTTGGACCCAATGTTTATTTATTCTAAAATTTTAATGTTATCAGTTTTCTCTTACATCAAGGCCTTTCTCTGTTTTGTATGGTCAATATTGATGGGTCCTTGCTTGTTGTTTGTATGTTTATCTATATATGAAACCAAGGATGGGTAAATTTATGAAGAAAGATGCTGGATCAATGATTGCCTGGGGGGGTCCAGGAATTGGGGAGTCAACATCAATTGGAACAAGAAGGAAGAAAAGGGTGCAAAGTTGACAGTGGCAAAAATTGCATAACCCTTCTTAACACGATTTAACAATTGAATTGTATGATATGTTCATTATTTCTCAATAAACATAAAATTTTTTTCTAGGAGTGAAAACATTCAAAGATTGGTGTGCTGCTCATGAGATGGGAAAAGTTCATTACATCTAGTCTTGGTTAAACTAAGCGTGCTGATTAAACCTGTTAATAAAAAAGAAAATTTTAGTGCACCACTTTCAGTAACTGGTAGAATAAACCAATCAAGAAATCATTAGAAACTGAAAATGGTAATGAATAATTATGACAGAATAGGGTACCTAGCACACTGAGTCCAGTGACTAAATAAGAGAAACCCTTTCCAAGCACACATCAACCACTTATAAGAACAGTCACAGATTGTGCCCTAAAGTAGCCTCAAGAACATCCAGAAACTTGATACCCATACCACATGCTGTAGCCAACACACACTTAACTTAGAAAGTGTTGGTAAGGGGGAAGCTTTAAAAGTTGCTTATGTTTAGAAATGTACAAACAAAAACACTAATGGTTCAATAAATGATGAAGATGTTGAAATAATATATGGAAATGATGGAATGATGATGATGATGGAAACCGAAAAACCTGAAAATAAATTTGAGAGAGAGACAGCTATAGTGGTATTTATAGAAAAAAATCTGTAGTTATGGTCTTTCATTAGAAAATAACAAAGTAAGATATGACAAAATAAAGATTTATAAATTATGCAGGTTTCATGAGGAAGGGGGGAGTGGGGAGAGAAGGGCAAAAATGAAGAGCTGATGCCAGGGCTTAATTGGAGAGCAGATGTTTTGAGAAGGATGAGGGTGATGAATGTACAAATGTGCTTTACACAAGTGATGTGTGTATGGATTGTGATGAGTTGTATGAGCCCCCAATAAAATTATTTTTAAAAAGAAAGAAAATAACAAAGTATGAGAATCAATGATGTAAGTCTGATTTATAGATTTAGGGAGAAAGTGGAATGAAAACAAAAGAGGAAAAATTAAAATAAAATAAAAGAATTAATAAACTAGAAAAGAATCACTGAAACATGAACTTTAATAAACCCAGATGTGTGTTCTTGAAAAGACTAATAAAGAGAAAATTACTGTCAGGATTAATCAACCAAAGAGATAATACAGAAATTTTAAATCTTAGAAGGAAAGAAAAGGCATCACCATGGATGCTGAAGAGATTAATAGTTAATGAGCAGTTACTCTAAGTGCCTTTATGTCAATACATTTTTGAGGAAATCAATAATTTCTGTGAAAAACACAGGCTACCAAAAGTAACTAAAGAGAGAAGAAAAAGTGTAATTCTACAATTATCCACATCGACTGTGACGTCTGGATGCTTGAGAAGGGAAGTGCTGGACACAGATGCTTCCACAGGCACGTTCTACCGAGCAGGCAGGAACAGATCATTCCAACGTGCAAGAGCTCGCCCCCCAAATTTCATTTTATTAGACTAACCTAACCTTGATCTCAAACAAGGCAGGGGCAGTATAAAAGGTCAATTCCACCTAAAGGCATAAATGAAAATATAAATAAAAAATGTATAACAATAAAATGAAAAACCATTTCAATTTGGGGTTTGTCAAAGAAATACTACAATTGATTTTACTTTTAAAATATCAATTAGCACAAATGATCATATTAATAAAGTAGGGGGAAATTTTGTTCATATGCTTATCCCAGTGAAAAAGTTTTGCCATAAAATAAAAGATCCTCAGTGGCAATATGTCCAGAAGCCGTCCAGCTGTAGATAGCTTGGGAAGTCGATACAGAAGAGAGAGGGGCACCTCTACTCTCACTTACAAGCCACGGACTTGACGGCGGGGCGTTTGGACGACCAAGACTAGACAGGGATTCCTATAAATGAAGGAGTAAACATTATCACAAAAAAACCTCATACAAAAGCATCTAATTGGAAGGGTAGAGACAAACCATAAATAGTGTAAAGGCTGCTCATTCTTAATGATTAATTAGATACAGGTGAATTAAAACCACACTGAGGTATAATTACAAACAAGCAATAACAGAAGTTCTGAGGTGCACAGACAAGCCTGAGTGTGGAGCAGTGGGACGCCCCTGACAGGCTGTCGGCAGCATAAACTGATGCATCAGCCCAAACCCACGACCCCGGGGGGCCATTCGAGCGCCCAGCACGTCAGGTTTCTGAGCCTGCGAAGTTAACAGGAGCAGCCCACCCCATCGGTCTCCCATGCAGCAGCTGGTGAGTCTGAAGGTGGAACTGTGGTCAGCAGTCTAACTCTGGTCCCACAGCGTCCCGAGGTTCCTGATGCATGGGTAAAGTCACTACTGAAAACGTTCCTTTGTAACACTGAGCACGCACGAGCTCCAGGAACCGACACTTGGGGCTGTGGTAGGAACCCCACTTGCAGAGCCCATATGGGCTATTCCTCCAGCGCAGCGGTTCTCAACCTGGGGGTCGCACCCCTTTGGGGGTCAAACAACCCTTTCACAGGGGTTGCCCGATTCACAGATTCATAACAGTAGAAACATTAGCTATGAAATAGCAACAAAAATAATTTATTGTTTGGGGGCGGGGGTCGCCACAACATGAGGAAGGTTGGGAACTACTGCTCCAGTGACTCCCCTGTGCCGCTGGCTCAAAGATGTGACTAGCCTTGTCACCAGGCAGAGAGCGGTGTAACTCTCATGGCAGATATAGTTAGGTTAAAATGTGATGTCTTATCATTTGATATCCCTTTTGACCTATTTTAAAGTTGTTTCAGTTAAAAAAACAAGATGGGGGTGGGGCGGGGAATACACGTGGATGAAGCCTCTGGTGGATTCCCTCCGAGCCCGCCCAGGGAGGGGCACAGTCCTGCTGTCGTGGGAGCGCATTGGGAAGGGGAGTAATGCAGTGCAGTTAGGTTGAAATCCAACACCTCATCATTTGATCTCCCTTTGACCTATTTAAATTTGTTCTAGTTTTTAATATTTTCTGCTTTCTTTCCTATGGAGGTTTATAATCTGTTTTACAATTTGTTACTTTTTGTTGTTTTCTTTTTAAAATGCTTTTCTGTATATGAAATCCTGAATAGATAAATCTATAGCTGATACTAGGACACATAATGAGGCAAATTAAGAGTTCTGTCTTGGATACCCTTGGACAAAAAGATATATTATAAACACATTCGTTTTCTTTAGAACTAGGCTATAAAATAAATACCATATCACTATTTGAAACTTGAATAATCAGTGACAATTACAAAGAAAATACAGTAGAAAGAAGAGTAAAGTTATTGAAGGAACTTATCAAAACTCATAACAGTAATTTACATCATAAGACTTTTGTAATAACATGTTCTTTTCATATAATATAAGAACAGAAGCAATGTAAATATTTACATAAGCCTAACTAATAAGCTATTGCATGGTAGCACAGTGAAATATTGTACAAACATTTAAAAACTTAAAGAAAAATTAATCCACCCCCAGACACATCACATTAAAACTGTAGGGCACCAAAGACAGTAAGAAACAGAACGGGCAGAAAGAAAGTTAAGTAATACACTAAAAATAAATAGTGACCCTAGAATTTTCGCCTCAGCTAAATTACCATTCAAGAGTGAGAGCAAAGGATAAAATAAATACATTTTTACACAGCGTCTGCAAGAATTTACTTTTACAGACCTTCCCTAAAAGAAATAATAAAGACTAAATCACAGAGAGAGGGAATCTCAACCTTACAAGAGAAATTGGGATGCGAGAAGCAATAGTAGATTAATACAGAAAATCTAAAGCAAGAACTGAATGTATATATAATAATCATCATTCTAATTTCAAATATTATGATTGTTAACATTGAAGCATAAAAACAGGCTATAAAATCATATATAAATAGGGGTGTGATGAGGTTAAAACATCACATGTATTTTTAAGTAATCTTTTTAAAATATAGTGAAGATATTACATGAATATATTACACACACACATAAATAACTTATAAATCAGTGTAGGGGGAAAAACTATAAAGAAAAGTTGAATAATTCAATAGAAAGGAAGATGGGGTTAAGAGAGAATCACAAAAATAAAAAAGCTCAGATAAATTTGTGATTGTGGTTAGGACATGGAAGGATATAATAAACAATTTCTCTTATATTGACAAGAAAATACAGACAAAAAATTTTAAAACATACTATTTATATTGTTAACAATACTAGCCTATTCTATGGAGTAGTGGTGGTCTTGATGCTCGAATGAGAGATAAAAGAGACTTTTATAGGCAAACAGCATCTCAGCTTTGATGTTGGGATGGTAGATGGACAGAGAACTGGGTATCTACTATAGACTTGTAGGGTGACCAGAAATCAACCAAGCTTTAGATGAAACTGTATACTGAGTCCTAAAAGCAAAAATAATAAGTCCTTCACCTGATAATTCTCATCCTTCATCCACATGCAAACTTTCACCAAAAGAGCATGAATAAAGACAGTACAGACAAACAAACTCCAAGGTCATGCGGGCATGGAACTGAAAGACGAAAACAAAAATATTTGAAACTGCCATCAACACCACCGGCTCCTACCTTAAAACTTGACAAGATCAAAAATAGAGGGATTTATTTCATGAGAATGACGTTTTAATTCTGTCTTTTTCTCCTCAAAATCCATAATCAGCCTAATCATAAGCAAAAACACCAGACCAAGCCCAACGGAGAAACAGTCTACAACACCGTGAACAGGGACCCAACCTCGCAGGGTCATCAGAAAGGGACATCTGAGAGATGCTCACAGACTAGAGCCAAAGAGATGGTTAGTAAATATAATGTATTCTTGTTGGGATTCTGAAATGGAAAAGGACAATAGTAGAAAACTGGTGACATTTGAATAAAGTCTGGAATTTAGTGAAAAGTCATCTTTTGCTATGGGTTTCTTAGTTGTGGAAAATGTGCCAAGACACTACAGGATGCTGAGAAAGCTCAGATGAGAATATTGGGTGAGGGGTAGATAGAAAATCTTTGTGCTGTTCTTTCAATGTTTCTGTAAATTTAAGCTAGTCTAAAGTAAAAAGATTATTTTTTATGAAAAAATACCCATCTGTTTACAAAATGCAAAACATCTGGGGATAAATTTAACAAAAGGCAAACAAACTGATACATTGAAAACCTAACAATGTAACTCACAAATTTTATTAAAGACCTAACTAAAATGGACCGATATACCATGTTCATGAATTGGAAGTCTCGATGTTATGAAGATATTATTCTTCCTAAATTGATCAGTTAATTCAACGCAATCTCAATCTAATTTAGCAGGCTTTCAAAAACAAAAAACAAATAAACAAATCCAACAGCTTAGAAAATGAAATGAACTTGAAGATTGATGTTATTAGATTTCAAGATTGCTATTAAGTCAGACAAATCAAGACAGTGTGACAATCACATAACGGTAGACTTAGATGACTTGAACAACTATAGTATATATGCATATGGGCATCTGACTTATAACAAAGGAGGCATCATATCCGAATGAGTAAAGGATGGTCCTTGGTGCTGGAATAACTAGACATCTTTATTTTAACAAATTTGTACCACTCTCTACATCAGAATATAGCAAGCAATAAATTCAGTGACTTATATTCCACACTATAAGTGCTAGAACACTAAAATGTCTAGAAAACCATCCTTTCAAATTTGAGTTGGCAAATATTTCTTGATAAGATAAAAGATGTATAAATCAAAGAAAAATCTGGTTTAAAAATCAGTTGTTGTTTTTTTCATTTTTCCAATAAAGAAATTTAAAAGTAAGTTATATCTGAGGATAAATATTCAAAATTTAAGTATTTATCAAAGTATTATATCCAGAAATATAAAGAACACATATAACTCAATAATAAGATAAAGAATAAAAGAGGTTTTTTAAAACCCCACATATAACTCACAAGAGTAGATACAAAAATGTCCAATAAGCACATAGAAATGAACAATATTCTCAGTCATTGAAGAAATTCAAAGTATAATAACCTCTATGTACTTCAGAAGAGCTTTTAAACTTTAAAAAATTTGATGCTTTGAAATAATGAAAGAAGCTGGATCATATAAAGAAGAACACAGCATCAGCATTGAAGGAAGGCTTATTAACAACCTGAGCTCTGCAGGTAACACAACCTTGCTTGCTGAGAGTAAGGCAGACTTGAAGCATTCCTGATGAGGATCAAGGATTGTCGCCTGCAGTATGGATTACTGCTCAACGTAAACAAACATTTTCACAACTGGACCAATAGCTAACATCCTAAGTGGAGAAAAGATCCACAGAAATGGTTAGATCCACAATCAATGCTCAAGGAAGCAGCAGGTAAGAGAGCAGAGGGCTCACTGCGTTGGGTCCATCTGCTGCACGAGACCTCTTTAAAAGTGTTCAGAAGCAAGGCTGTAACTCGGAGGACTACGGTGCACCTCACACAGACATGGCACTTTGGATCACCTCTGATGAGTGTAAAAGCCGGACTTTGACTACGGAAGACCAGCGAAGACTCGGTGCGTTCCACTGCGCTGCGAACGCTGAGCATTCCCTCCCTGCGCGGCCGCGTGAGGAGCAGTCTCTGTTTTGGAAGACTAGCCAGAATGCTCCTTGAAAGTAAAGATGGCAAGGCTTTCTGCCACGTAATTTGGTTATGCTATCAGCAGACTAGTCGCAAGAATAGGGTATTCTGCTTGGTAAAGTGGAGGGGCAGGCAAAAGAGAAAGCCCCTCCCCCTCCACAAGATGGATCGACCCAATGGCTGCAGCGATGGGCTCTAAGGTGGCACCCAGGGAGAGGCTGGTGCGGGACCAGGCCACGCCTTGTCCCACTGTGTGCAGGGTGGCTCCCAGCTAGAACCGAGTGGACAGCATTGAACAACACTCTTGTTTAAATGTCGAGAAAACTGGGACTTCTGATGGTGATGTAAAATAATGTAGCGGCTCTGGAGAGCAGTTTGGTAGTTTCTTATAAAGGTAACAACATTCACTTATCATATGACCCCCAAATTCCACTACCTGATATTTACCTGAGATGAAAACACGATCCCCTTAAAGGCCTTTTCCATGAATCTTATAGAAGTTGTAATCTCATCAATAAGCCGCTAGAACCAGTGCTACTCTTCCACAACTACCGCGCACCTGCCCAAACTTGCGCACCTGCCCAAACTTGCACATTTCCAGGAGCGAACCGTCACTGCCATCAGGTTGGATCCCACTCAGAGCAACCCTGGTGGCATGCGCTTGGGTTCCTCCTTGGCTGCCAGCTCAAGGTCAGCATTTCAAAATCCATTAGCTGTTCCTTGGGAGAAAGACGAGGTTTTCCCTTCCTGTGAACAGTTACGGTCTCGCACACCTACAGGGGCGGTCCTGGTGTGCCTAACGGGGTGCTCTGAGTGGCACGAACTAGTGATACAAAGTTAGGCTAACTGCCACACCTCATCACTTGATCTCCTTTTGGATCCATTTTTAATCTGTTCTGCTTTCTTTTCTAGTGAAGTTTTACTCTCTTTTACTTTGTTATTGTTGGTTTTTCTTTTAGTATATTTTTCCGTATATGAAATCCTGGATAGATAAATGTACAGAGAGAGTAACTGGATTAATAGGCTTGGGGACATTCCAGAGGAGGTTAGGGGAAAACAGGGAGCTAATTACAATGAATACGAGAAAGAAGAAAATGATCTATAATTGATTGTGGTGATGATTGTACAACTCTTTTTAATAGGATTGAACTACTGAATTATATGATATGCTAATTATATGCCAATAAAACTGGTCAGGAAAAGAAAGGCTATTTTTAAAACTGATTTTGGCAAACGAAGCAGACACAAGAGTCCATCCAGTGGATTCCATGTCTAGGAAGCTGAAGAACAGGGAAACCAGGCCCTTGGGATAGAAATCAGAACGCTGGTGGCCTCTGGATGAAAAGGGTTGGACTAGTTACTAGTGTGAGGAAGCGCTCTCGGTTTTATTGAAATAGTCTATATCTCAAATGAACCATAGATTACAAGGGTGTGTTTATTAAAACTCACCAAAGTGTACACTGAAGTGTTATCCATTTTCTGCTAACGTAAATTAGATGCCAATAATATAAATGAATGGAATATTAAATAAATAAATAGCATGTTAACTATAACAGTACAAGATGTAAGCACAAATTCAATGAGTTGACCCAATAACAGACACTCGGTCTTGGCTCCAACAACACACAGGTTAGCAATACACTACTTCTAAAGCCAAGCAACCAAAAGATAAGGCAAGTGGGATTTGAAAATATAAGTATGTCAAGTGAAATGCCAGGCAAAGATTAGCCAAATAAAAGTTGGTACAATTCTATGAATGCCATGCAAAACTGACTGTGCAAAATAAAACAAAACCTCACTGTCGCCGAGTCAATGCTGACTCACCGCGACCCTGTAAGACAGTGCAGAACCAACCCTGTGGGTTTCTGAGACTGTAACTGCTCCCAGATAGAAAGCCCTGTCTTTCTCCTGCGGAGCAGCTGGTGGTTTAGAACTGCTGACCTTAGAGATCACAGCCCAACTCTTACTCACTATGCTGCCAGGCTCCTAAAATTGCCTGCAATTCAGAATACATTACAAGGGACAGGAAAGTCACAAAATGTGGATAAAAAGAAGAAATGGCTGGCAAGCTATAATAAAATCTGCACACACCTGTGAGCAATAAAAGCTTCACAGACTATACTTAGCAAACATCAGTAATTATAAAAAAAAATACCAAACTCATAATCACTGTGTGAAGTTTAATACATCTCTCTCAATGAATTTAAGTTTTAAATATTTTCCTATTTATTATTTTCCTATAAAAAGACAAGGAAAAATAATACATATTGGAAATTATTTAAAATTTTATTATTCTATATATGTGTGAATGTAAATGTGAGTATGTATGTGAATATATGTTAAAGTATTTGTGAATACATGTGAATGTATATGTGAGGATATGTGTAAATATATGTGAATATATATGTGTAAATGTATATGTACATATGAGTAGTGAAACAAAGCATTGATAATAGAAAAAATGGGGAACAAATGCTTGGCAAATCAGAAGCTAAGGAAAAGGTGCAATTCTGACCCTGCTGATTTAAAAGAAGAGAACACCAAAAAGTAAGTTGTGAACTTCATAATAAGGACATACTTATAGAACAGCAGAAGTTTTAAAATTTTAATAACCTGTGTATGATTTTATGTTAATTTGAAAACCTTGACTAAATGGTCAATTTTCAAGAAAAATATATCTTAAAAAATAGGTTCCGCAAGAAATAAAAAAACTTAAATATAATTAAACATATTCAACCAATTGAATCACTAGCTAAAATCTACAAATAAAGAACCAACAACAACAAAAATGAACTCAAATAGTTATATCAGGAAACACACCTATCTACCTTCTATAAACTTCCCTAGAATATATGAAAAGATGATTATATATCTCTCTTCTAAATTTTTGACACTAATATAATTTGACCCAAACAAGGCATGTACCAATAAAAAATAAAATCTCAGACCATCCTAATTTATAAATATAAATGTCAAGAAAAAGTAAAATTTCAGGAAAATCCAGCCTAATGTAATTATGCTGAGGTAATATTTCATTTATACTGAGAATGTAAGATATGAATAACATTGGTAAATTTACTAAAATAATCTTCAGATTTAAAACAAACAGTAAAGAAATTATATGATCATTTCAATAATGGCATAAAAAGTAAAATTCAATACACATATAGGATAAAACATTTTAATGTTCTAAGAAGAGAAAGGGTCATGTTATGTGAAAAGGGTAATCAATTAGAAAATTATGATCATATAATAATTTCTAAATAATAAAAGTAGTCCCTTTAAATTAAGAGTGATATAAGATTTCCTCTTCTACTATTTCTATATAGTATAATATGCAATACAATTATTTTTCCATTATAAGACAAGAAAAATTAAAATACAATATTTATCAGCTGGCTTACTTATTTTTTTAAGAGCGGATCATTCAGAACATTTACAGACAAACCATTAACATCAATAAGAGAAATTTACTGAATACAGTAAAAATATGGAGTGTTCAATCAGGTTCAAATGCCTCAGCAAGCAATTACAAAGAGTTAAGTTTTTAAGACAGGCTTTCATTGTAACGGCAAAGTAAGACATGAACTTCACAAAGTGTATGGTGAGAGTTTTAAGTAAAAAGTTATGAATATGTATTGAAGAAATGAAAACATCTAAAATAAATGGAAAGTACTATCATATTTATAAGAAGGAATACTTAATATCACTAATGAATACCTGAGAATCCTAATCAAACTTCCAGTAGTTTTTGCCTAGAGCTTGATAAATTTATTCTCAATTTTGTATAGTATAATAAAGCCAAGACAATATTATAAAAAAATATAAAGAGTTCTCAAATTCTTAAGACATGATGGTTTACTACAAAGCAAAAACTAGTAAAACAATCATACAAGACAGAAACTACTAACAGAATCATAATCCCACAAGTAGAACTTTAAATATTGTGGAGAGAAATGAATATTCCATTAGTTGATGTTGCAATAGTTAGCCATACAGGAAAAGATAAAAGTAAGAACTTCATTCTTTTAGAATATAGAGGTATTTTGAAAAATATGATAACTACAATAAAAAGATATGATATAGAAGTACATTGTAATGTGAATATATAACTTTAGGATTAATCACCATAAACAAAATTAAAAGAAAAGCCACAGTCTATCTAGTAGAAGATATTTGCTGCCTTAACACCCAAAATTGAGTATATATTATATATAGATGCATCCACACACAATATACATCATTTAGCCAATATAACAACTAACCTCAAAGACCACCAGTCATCTGGCACCTCGTCATATTCGGGTGGCTTTGCTCAGGTGTTGCTGTGATGCTGGAAGCTACGTCACGTATTTCTAATACCAACAGGCTCCAATACCAACCTGTAGACAGGTTTCAGTGGAGCTTCCAGAATCAGACAGACTAGGAAGAAGGACCTCTTGACCAACATGTAAAAAAAAAAAATTGGCCAGTGAAAACTTTATGAATAGCAGCAGACTGTTGTCTGATATCGTGCTGGAAGCTGAGCCCATCAGGTTGGAAATCACTCAAAACACAACGAGGGCACTGCTGCCTCCCCCAAGTCCAGTTGAGCCTAGACACCACAGACCTTCATTGCTGACGCGGCGGGAGTTAACGTGGGAAGAATGGCTGCAAACACCCACGAGGAATGAGAGTGAGGAACGCATGAGTTACGGATCTAGGAACACTGGAAGTCTTCAGAAGGCATGAGTGAACAGAAGCGGACTGCTGTTGGCCATTTTCAATCAGACAATCGCATGTGCTCCTGTCAGAAATGACAAATGGAAGAGGAACCGCTTCACATGGATTGTCAAAGAGAACATTGCAAGACTTTTCCTGAAGATCAACACTGTCAGATAGGATTAATACCACTGTGATTCAAATGGATGCCGCAGACATTAATGCCAAAGATGAAGACACTGGAGATGACACCAGCTTCTGCCGTCTGGAATTGATCCAGCACGAAATCAAGCTGTATTGACGATTCATTTTGCCTGGAATGTGGAAGCTGGAGACAAAGAAGAAATGGGACTTGGAAGACATGGCCTCGGTCATGGTGAACGTGAGGCAGATCACAAGGCCAGCTATGAATGCACAATGGACCTTCCGTCCCCAGTCATAAGCAAGTTCAAGTTGCAGTTGAATGAAACATGTTTAACGCCCATGACACCCAACGTCTGACTCTGAGTACACCCCATCTGAATGTGGAGACCATCCGAAGAGGAGACTCAAGAGTAGTGACCAAAGACAAGATGAACTGTTGATGATTGACACCAAGGACACGGAGAAAGGAAAAGGTCACTTGAAAAAGTCCACAATGGACCTCTCAGGAGAGACACTGAAACTTGATCTTTAATGTTGGGTAGCTACCTCAAAAAGGAATAAATACTGAAGTGAAAGAATGGAACAGAAAACTTCAAAGGGTGGCTTGAGAAGACAAGGCAGTCGATCACAATGAAATGTGCAAAGACCTGGAGTTAGAAAACCAAAGGAGAAAAACATCCTTATCACTTCTCAAGCTGAAAGACCTGAAGAAAAAAATCAAGCCACAAGTTGCAGCACTGACAGTGGCTACAACAATGGGCTCAGATAGAACAACGATCGAGAGACTGGTGCGGGACTCAGCAATGTTTTGCTCGGTTTTACACTGGATCGCTGTGACTCAGAATAGACTCAGCGGCACCTAACAACAGTGGCGACATGAGATGATTAACACCCGGTACTGTGCAGATGACAGAATCAGGCTTGCTTGAAACACTTACTGATGAAAATCACATACTCCAAATGAAGACTGAGCATGATAGTGCGACAAGAGGAAAGTAAAATCAAATAGAGGAAAGAACTAGGAGGCAAAGGCATTTATAGAGGTCAAAATAAAGGCATACATATGTAAAAAAAAATTTTTATATATATATATCTCGATGGGGAACTAAAGCTATGTGCATATATTTATAGGTTTAGTATTAAGGTAGCAGATGGACATTGGGCCTCTACTCAAGTACTCCCTCAATGCAAGAATGCTTTGTTCTATTAAACTGGCATTCCATGATGCTCACCTTCCTGGCATGATCACTGAAGACAAATGGGTGCATAAGCAAATGTGGTGAAGAAAACTAATGGTGCCTGGCTATCAAAGGATATATCCATCTGGGGTCTTAAAGGCTTGAAGGTAAACAGCGACCATCTATCTCAGAAGCAACAAAACCCACATGGAAGAAGCATACCAGCCTCTGTGATCATGAGGTGTCGAAGGGATCGGGTATCAGGCGTCAGAGAACAAAAAATAATATTGAGAATGAGGGGCAGTAAGGACTGGGGACCCAAAACCCATCTGTAGGCAACTGGACATCCCCTTATGGAAGGGTCACGAGGAGGAGACGAGCCAGTCAGGGGGCGGTGTAGCAACAATGAAACATACAACTTTCGTGTAGTTCTTAAATGCTTCCTCCCCGCCACCACCCTAACTCACTATCATGATCCCAATTCTACCTTACAAATTTGACTAGACCATAGGATGTACACTGGTACAGATAGGAACTGGAAACACAGGGAATGCAGGATGTATGATCCCTTCAGGACCAGTGGTGAGAGTGGCTATACCAGGAGGGTGGAGGGAAGGTGGGGTAGAAAGGGGGAACCGATTACAAGGATCTACATATAACCTCCTCCCTGGGGGATGGACAACAGAAAAGTGGGTGAAGGGAGACATTGAACAGTGTAAGACATGCCAAAATAATAATAACTTATAAATTATCAAGGGTGCAGGAGGGAAAGGGGAGCGGGGAGTGAGGGGAAAAAATGAGGAACTGATACCAAGGGTTCAAGTAGAAAGTAAATGTTTTGAGAATGATGAGGGCAACAAATATACAAATGTGCTTGACATAATGATGTGTGTATGGATTTTGATAAGAGTTGTATGAGCCCCCAATAAAATGATTTTTTTAAAAGAGCTACAATTTCAGAAACCCACAGGGACAGTTCCACCCTGTCCTGTAGGGTGGCTATGGGACCCTGAGAAACCCCCAGAGGATTACTGTGTTGACACATTACAATCTCTCGGAGGAATGTTACGGATTGAACATCAACTCTAGATTGGAAAGGCATTCAAGCCGATCAGATGGACACCACAACTCTGCAAAGGTTTGATAGTGACAGAACAAAAGCTGTGACATGCATTAATCAACCTAACATTAGGGATTTATACTCATAAAGGCCCTCTTTGAAGAGGTTGCATGCTTACAGAAGGACTGCTTGGTTTTTAAATGTTTGGGTTTTTGTAAATTATCTGATGAACTCAGACTGCTAAAGACCATAAACAGTAAAAAGGATGGAGAATCCGGGAACCAGGAGAAATACAAAGAAAAGAATGTCCCCAGAACAATCTGGGTCTGGAGGGAATTGTTACAAATAATGGGAGGAATGCTTTGAGCTTATCCCAAGATCTGACGCCAAAGGGTTAGCCTGCAGTTCTCAAAAGATAATCCCATGCTAACCAAGGAAAAGAGGTTACCCAGCCCCGTTTTGCTTTATTTTCTCCTTTGTCGTCGCATTAATTTTCAATTCACAAAAGGACAGCCATTGTTTGTCCAAGAGGACAATACATATGGAAGAAGAATACAAGCCACGTAAATTAAGTTCAGACCTTTCATTCAAGCACTTGGCAACTACATAGTGAGAATTTGCTATGTATCAGGACACGGAGTTACAGTCGTGAACAAGCAGAAAAGAGCTGGGCTCTGCCTTGTCTGCTTTCCCGGTTACTCAGGCTATCTCAGAGACAGGGGCCCAACAGCCTTCAAGGACCTCAACTGTCCAGATCTTACAAGGGAAGTAAGTTTCACTGCTTACTGTCAATCCATGGCCAGTGGCACCAGGGTCTACCAACTCAAAAAATTCTAACTCATAGAAAACAATTAGGATTACTACTAATATTTGCCATGGCACGAGACAGAAGATTATGTGCCAGCCCTATTCTTGATAGTCCTTAAGAAAAAGAAGACAGTTTTATCCACTTCTCCCCATACTGGAGAATCAAGCACACCAATTAACTGGGAAAGCACACAGAAAAAATCTTACAGCACTCAGTCAATTGGAGGCAACACCGTTACCAGGAATGGCTGCCAATTCAAGCAAAAAGAGGGTCTCTCATGGGCATCTTCAGAAGTTCAAGGTCATGAGTGGCAAAAGGAAGAAGAAAGGGGAGAAATGAAAGCTCTGGCAAGCTCTACTTGTGGCAATTTCTTGTGGAGAAAGGTCGGTGCAGTAGGTACTAGGCTGTGCCCACCCTGGCTCCCATGTAGCTGCTCTGAGAACCTCAAGAAAGATCCATTGGAAGAGAACCCCAAGGATGCTTAGCCAGTGTACCCACTCTGCAATAGCACATTTTCCCTTTGGGATGTGGACTCCAGGGATCTGAATCAAAATACCAATGGTACAAGCTTCCCACTCAGCAACAAACCCTAATAGTGACCAAAACCAGGGTTTCATAGAAAAAATAGCAAGAATGATGGGTTCTCCCACAATGGGAGCATCTCTCAAAGAAACCCAACTCACCGCCATGGAGTTGATGCTGGCTCATAATGACCCTATAGGACAGGGTAGAACTGCCCCCAGTGGGTTTCTGAGGCTGTAGCTCCTTATGGGAGTAGATAGCTCCATATTTCTTCCACTGAGTGGGCTGGTGGCTTTGAACTGCTGACCTTGTGAATTGCAACACAACACATAACCACTACACCACCAGGGCTCCAAAACCAACATACTATTCACAATCATGACAACAAAGCTCATAGGGAAAATGGGGTTGGGGAACAACATGTAAAATATTTATCAGTGGTATGTTAGGAATAGGAGCAAAGAAAATAACCTGGGTGCAAATGTGGTGAAGAAGGTGCATGGTGCCCGGCTATTAAAAGATATAGTGTCTGGGATCTTAAAGGCTTGAAGGCAAACAAGTGGACATCTAGCAGGGGAACAACTAAGCCCACAGCGTGTGATCATGAGGTGTTGACTGGAACATGTATTATACGTTCAAAAACAATCACATGGATGAGAAGGAGAGGGGTCAGAGTGCATACCCAAAGTCTATCTTTTGATAATCAGACATTCCCTCCCAGAAGCAATGATACATCCAGAGTGCAGTAACGCACCAATGAAACACACACATTCCTCTAGTTCTTTAATCTTTCCTCCCCCCTCCCCACTATTATGACTTCAGTTCTACCTCACAAATCTTGCTAGACAGGTGTATTTACAATGGTACAGATAAGAACTTTTGATACAAGGAATCCAGGATAGACAGACCCCTTAGAAACAGTAATGGGAGTAATGATTCCATAAGGGTATGGGAAGGGTACAGAGGAAAGGGGGAACTGATAGCGTTGAAGGTGTCATAGGGTGGTAGGGTAGAGGAGGGAGGGGATATTAAAGGGCCCAAGAAGAAAGAAACTATTTTGAAATTGATGATGACAACATCTATACAAGTTCATTTGATATTAATTGATTTATGGATTTTTATAATATATGCAATAGGCCCTAATAAAATGATTAATTAATAAAAAAGAATAGCAAAAATACTTTATAAAAACAGTAGCACTACTTTATATGTGCCAAATGGTTAAGACATACATAAACACTACAATAAATATGCCACTTTTCACTGGAAAAGTCTTGAAATTTGCCTTGGGAAGTGGGCGCTTGAAGAAGCATAGTTGTGGGATCTTATCAAGTGGAGAAGAGTGACCTGAAATCTGATAGAAAATTGTTATCATTTCAGAGGTGGATGGGCATGGCTTTAACACAGTGCTGGGCTATGGTGAATGTCTGAGGCAGGTGTGTGTGTGTGCAGGGTGCTTGCTCATGTGTCTGGCTCCGAGGCGGGGGCTTTGTACACCCACCTGGCATTCCTCCCAGAGACAACTGTAGATATGCAAATATGAGATTGTGCCCAAATAAAGCCGTACGGCCACTGCAAGTGGAAAAGGCTGAGCAGCAGTGAGTTTTTAACCCCTTTGTGGTCCAGCACAACAGTTTCAAAGATCAGCTTTGGTGAACGCTTTATGTCAATTTAAATCAGTCCTTCTGCAAATGCTTCGTTACAGCTCTTCATGGCTGTTTCTCATTGGGCAAACTGCTTAACATCTGCAAATCTCATTGCTTGGTCTGTAAATCGGAGACAACAGGTTAAAGCTAAGGGGATTGTTGTGAGGACTTAATTAAAGAACAAACATGTAACTTTTCAGTGTAGCAAATGCTTGGTAGATAAATTCTGATCTTCATGATTGTTGTCATCGTCATCATCACACCCTCATCCCCAAGTGCGGGGCATGGTGGGAAACCAACTCTAATCCATCTTACTGGGGATTGTTGTCAGAGCTTCGCACACAGAAAGAATCTGGATAAAGTCTTTCCGTGGAGGCGGAGTAAGGCCGGGAAAGGGAGAATTCTCACTTGAATAAAAATAGTTGTTTCCAAAAATGCAGTTCAAGTGCTTGCCATCCCAAAAATCTGGCTCTATTTATCAAGTTTGAGGCAATCAAATGCTACTGGACAGAGAACCAATTCCAAAATGACTAGAAAAGCTAAGAAAACTCTCTACTTGCAGTCTTGAGAGTTTAACATTGATAAATACAGCCCCATTCAAAGTGTCTTCTCCCGCGTGTTCTAAGGGGGAAAAAAGTACTAAGGAAGTAAGGAACAGCGGTTTGCAGTATTACTCATTTATACCAAGAAAACCTTTCCAATTGTACTTTTTTTCCCTTTAAGAATACAGGGAATTAAATCCAAGACATATGAGTACCCGATTTCCAGCTGACTGTAAATCAGATGTCAAATTCCCTAAAACAGCATAAGCACGGAGCAGGGTAAAAGGAGAATCACCTCCCTTCTTGTTCTACCCACAGCAACAAAGGCCCCATTTCCCCTATTGACCCGCCCTCCCCCACTACATCACCCCCTTCACTGTTCCTTGCCCCACTAAAGTAACTCCCTTGGGCAGGTACCTATACCTAGGTCTATCACAGCTGACCAATATGGGCAGAGAGATTGGCTTAGGGACAGGTAGATGATTCAAGCAAGGCCACTACGACCCCATAAGAGTTGGTTGGGATTGCTCTTAATGAAGCCCCACCTGGCAAGATGCTGGGCTTGGGGCCGAAAGTCTCAGACCTACTTGATGGAAATCAGAAAAGGCGGAGGAGCATTTTCTGTATCCGTTTTGCCACCAGGAGAGGCAATTCCTTCTGAGACGTGATCTCTGCCCCAAAGGAGGGAGACTTGAAGGAAAGAGTAGAACTTGGAGTCATGCTTACAGTGCCTGAAGCCATGTTTTCTCAACGCACTGACTATTGGAGTAGACACACAAGTAGACACACCAAAGGACACGTGTACTCATCACATGCCCCCAGCTGTGTCTGACTCACGGTGAGGGAGCTTGTAGCCTATCCAAAAGCCTAGCGCGATCCTCTGTCTGTAAGTAGTATCAGAAAGGATTTGATTGACTAATGAAGTTGATCTAGGTGAGTATCCAGAATTCAGAGAACATTTAATTAAAAGCACAATTTATCACATACATTGAAGAGACCAAAGTAATTCGCTTCTGATATAGATTTCACACTCTGCAGTTTTAACTAGAGCAACTACAATGAACAGGCAGCATTTACTGAGCCTACACAATCTACAAAAGGCTTTCACACCATTCATGGAAAAACTGTGTTTTCTAAAACTTTTTGAAGTTCCCCCCCCCCCCCCCCCCACATAAGGCCTCACAGTATCTCATGTCACCTTCACCACATTATTAACCTCCATATATTTGTTTGATTTTCTCCCCATGACTTTATTGGGGGCTCTTATAACATTCCATACATCAATTGTATCAAGCGTATTTGCACCTATGTTGCCATCATCATTTACAAGGCATTTTCTGCGTGAGTCCTTGATATAAGCTCCTCTTTTCCCCCCTGCCTCCCCCTCCCGCCCCCCTCCTATATCTTTGATCAATTATATATATTGTTATTGTTATTTCGCATTTTACACTGTCCTTTGTCTCCTTCACTCACATTTCCGTTATCCGTCCCTTCCTGAGGGGAGTGGTGGCTATATAGCCAATATTGTGATGGGTTCCCCTTGCTCACCCTTATCCTTCCCTGACCATCACCCTACCCTCAGGATATTGCTACTCCCATTACTGTTCCTGGGGGTAGGCTGGTATCTTTCCTGAATTCCTTGGGACAAGATCTCTTATCTGTGCCAATGTGTGTTCTCTACTCTAGCCCGATTTGTAAGGTAGCACTGGGTCATGGTAGTTGGGGGAGGAAGTATTCAGGAGTGAGAAGAAGGCTGTGTGATTGGTCAGTGCTATACTGCACCTTGGTTGAATCATCCCTTCCTTATACCGTTTCTGTAGGGGGATATACAATTCTCTACAGATGGGCTTTGGGTCTCCACTGCAACTTTGAATCAATATAGTTGTTTGTTTTGGATATTTTGATACCTGTTGCCTGATCTTGTTGACACCTCATGATCACAGGCTGGTGTGCTTCTTTCGTGTGGGCTATTGGCTTCCCTGCTAGATGGCCACTTGTTTGACATCAAGCCTTTAAGACCCCAGACGCTAAATCAGTGGTTCTCAACCTTGTTAATGCTGCAACCCTTTCATACAGTTGCTCATGTTGTGGTGACCCCCTCAACCATAAAATTGTTTTCATTGCTACTTCATAACTGTCATTTTGCTATGGTTATGAATCAGGCGACCCCTATGAAAGGGTCATTCGACCCCAAAAGGGGTTGTGACCCACAGGTTGAGAACCGCTGCGCTAAATTTTTTGATAGCAGGGTACCATCCACTCTCTTCACCACATTTGCTTATGCACCCATTTTGTCTTCAGTGGCCGTGAGTATCAAAGAGTACCAGGTCATCAGAACAAAGTGGTCAGTGTTAAGGGGGCGTGAGTAGAGGCCCAAAGTCCATTTTGCCCAAAGTCCATCTTAATACTTATCATATAAATGTATGTACATTGGCCCCTATCCCTTTCATTATAAATTAATATATTTTTAAAATAAATAAATATATTACATATATACATGCCTATAGCCATACCTCTATCAATGACTTTTGTCTCCTATTTTTTCCCTCTATTTCCTTTCACCTTCCTCCTATCCCACTGTGATGCTCACCCTCCATTCAGCTCTCAGTATTTCCTCTCAGAGACATTGCTCTTACTCAAGCCCCCCCTGGCATTATAGACCTTCCTCACCATCAGTTTTTTTTTTTTTTTTTTTGGTTTCCTTCTTTTTTCTGGTTTTTTTTTTTTAAACATTTTATTAGGGGCTCATACAACTGTTATCCCAATCCATACACACATCAATTGTGTAAAGCGTATTTGTACATCATTTCTCAAAACATTTTCTCTCCATTTAAACCCCCGACATTAGGTCCTCATCTTTCCCCTCCCTCCCCGCTCCCCCCTCCCACATGAGCCCTTGATAGTTTATAAATTGGTATTTTGTCATATCTTGCCCTGTCCAACATCTCCCTTCATCCACTTTTCGGTTGTCTGTCCCCCAGGGAGGAGGTCACACACAGTTCCATGTAATCGGTTCCCTCTTTCCTACCCATTCTCCCTTTACCCTCCCTGTTTTGCCACTCACACCACTGGTCCTATAGGGCTCATCCATCCTGGATTCCCTGTATTTTCAGTTCCTATCTGTACCAGTGTACCTCCTCTGGTCTAGCCAGTCTTGCAAGATAGAATTCGAGTCATGGTAGTGGGAGCGGGGAGGAAACCTTTAGGAACTAGAGGAAGGTTGTATTTCTCATCATTGTTACATCGCACCGTGACTGGCTCATCTCCTCCCCGAGACCCCTCTGCAAGGGGATCTCCAGTGGCCTACTAATGGGCTTTGGATCTCCACTCCACACTCCCCCCATCATTCACTATGGTAAGATTTTTTGTTCTGATGATGCCTTACACCTGATCCCTTCGACACCTCGTGGTTGCATAGGCTGGTGTGCTTTTTCCATGTGGGCTTTGTTGCTTCTGAGCTTGATGGCCGCTTGATTACCTTCAAGCCTTTAAGACCCCAGACGCTATACTTTTTGATAGCCGGGCACCTCACCATCAGTTTTATATCTCTTGTTCCCTTATCTCTGAGTTTGTCTAGCCTCCTCTTACAGAAGAAAAAGTCCACCTGGCACCGCACCATCCTCACAACGGCTGCCTGCTTAAGCCCAGTGCTGTGGTCACCAGGTCAGTCCACCTCACTGACGCTCTGCTTTTCGAAGCATGGTGTCCTTTTCCAAGGACCAGAATCCTCTGATATCAGTGGGGTCCTGCTAAGGCTTAAGGACAAAGGAAGTTCTGATCTACGATGCCGTGACATGGATGAACCTTGAGAAACCTTGACTCCTAAGTTGTCTTCTGAACAACCAGCCAAAGTGTCTTTCAGTTGTCAATGGCACCTGTGAAGCCGATTGAAATAAGTTAGACACAGAAGCCTTTTCACCTGGTGTACATCAGGTTTCTGTGTCAGGGCCAATTTGACAACATCTGACAACAACCACTGGATCTCTTTGTACCTATGGTCCACATTTTGCTTATCCTCCCATCTGTTGATGGGCACTTGGGCTGTTTCTGCCTTTGGGCCATTGGAAAGACCTCCACTATGAGCACTGGTATTTCAGTCCCTGTTTCCAGTCCCTTTGGATAGACTCGTGTACCTAGGAGTGGAATTGCTCAAACAAACAAAGCCGCTGCTGCTCCATGGTTGACTGGCCTGTCCATCAATGTCCACACCACTCGCCAAGAGTGCAGGATGTAAGCGGTGAGTACCCTGACCTATGCCTGATCTCAGCATTGCAGCTCAGAGAGTGTGAAGAAAAGGAGGGGGAGTAGAGGAAGGAAGGGCTCACTGGACTGGCGGTCAGTCTGGAGTATGAGCGAACTTCAACAAGTTCATGGGGAAAAACTCCCACAGTTTAATCGCTTCAGCCCAGGGACTTTTTTGAAGCGCTCTCTTGTAGTTGATAGATGCCAACACTCTGGTGGTGGTGTGACTGCTACCTGCAAGGTCACAAGCTTGAAGCCACCAGCCACTCTGAGGGTGAAAGGTGAGGCTGTCTGCTCCTGTCAATTGCTAGTCTCAGAGCTCACAGTGCAGTGCTCCCCTGTCCATGGCAGGGAGTTTGAGGGTTTTTATAAAGTATGTATGTATATATATATATATATATATATATATATATATATATATATATATATATATATGTATGTATATATACAATCATTCCCATAGTCAATCACATCAAGCAGAATGTACAATTGCTATCACAATCAGTTTCCAAACTTTCTTTTTCCACATGGACTCCTTGACATCGTCTCCCCTGCACACACACCACCACCAGACAGCAGACAGAATAAGGATTTGTGGGCAGGGGGAAGTTACTTATTGATGGACACATGGATTGTTTCCACTTCTTGGTCCTTGTGAATAAAGTGCTGTTATGAATATTGCTGTGCCAGTATCTGCTTTCAGATTGTGGGGCATGTCATAGAAGAGGACTCCCTGGGTCACGTGGTCATTCTGTTTAACTTTTGAGAACCTGCCCACTTTTCCTCAGTGACTTCATCATTTCACGCTCCATGGATCTCATTGGGAGTTTCCTCTAGTTCAAGGCCCCTCTGCTTCACTGAGCATGAGGTCCTTCTCCAGAGCCTGGTCTCTCCTGACAATGGAAAAAGGCTCCATTTTCTCTGTAGCCTCACTGACCCTTGCTCTTTTCTGTCATTTTCTGTATAATGACTGTCATGGTGAGTCTATAGCACCTCATGGTGGCTTTGATTTGTGTTTCCCAGATGATTAATCAGCAAGAACCGTAGTGGCACTATTGGGTAAGTTGTTGAGGTAGTTAATTTATTGTGCCAACCTGGCCAATAAACACATATGGGGTTAATTGAAAGGCAGAGGGATAAATGGCTCAGGGAGCCTTGCCTTTCGAGTTCTCTGGTCTCTTGCTTTGTGATGGTCGGAACCACTGCCTTAGCGGTTCCCTGCTTCGACTTGCAAAACTGACTTCCCGCAAGACATCCCCCAGGAGAAGCCACATGGACCTACCCAGATGCAGTCCTGGGCGGTGGTGCAGCCGTGTGGAGATCCCTGCCAGTGCTGAGATATTTACACATTCACTGACTTGGCTTTCCTCCTGCAGTTGGCATCATTGCGTCTGTTTTGTGAGATGGAGGAGGACTTTGTGGATTGGTGTTGGACATGTGGGTTAATGGATTAATGTGGGACTTCTGGGCTTGGGCATCACTGGGTTAGGATGTTTTCTTGATGCGCACTTAACCTTTATATAAAACTCCCACTTATACATGAGTTTCTGTGGATTTGTTTCTGTAAAGTACCAAGACTAATACAGTTGTCTAAATATTAACTACAAAATCAATGGTTCAAATCCACCAGCCACCCTGGGGGAGAAAGATGAGGCTGTCTACTCCTGTAAAGATTTACAAGACCTTAAAACCCACGATAGTGCTGCTGTTGGGGTCGGGAGGACTTGCCAAGTTTGACAGCTTTTCAAACACTCGCAGTTACTTGTGTGTCTTCTTTACAGAAATGCCTATTCAATTCCTTTTCCCATTTTGGAATGGTGACTTTTAAAAACGTTGTTGTCTTCTATGCTGCTTTAACCCGTGTCAAATCTAACTCATTCGTTTTTAGCAAAGAGGAAAGAGCACCAGTCACTTCCCACCGCCTTCTGGCTGTCAGGGGCTCGGCACCTCACCCTTGGATAATTATCCTCGGCACTGTGGACAGGTATTCTTCTAGTGGACGGTGCTCTTCACAGGTGGAATGGGCTACCTTGAATCCCCCCTGCCTGGAGACGGCCAATCTCATTTGGCTCATGGATGGAAAGAGAGGAACCGTTACATTAAGTGGCCTAGGCAGTCATCAGAGCCATGGCCCAAGAGTCTACTCTGGGACATTTATGTACTAAGCAATACTAGCCTGATTTTAAGGCTTTGCATATCTTTACAGGAGCAGACAGCCTCATATTTTCTTTCAGGAGTGGCTAGTGGGTTTGAACCTCCAACCTTATAGTTAGCATAAATGCCTATGTACTAAATGTTCCCACATAAATGTCTATTCTGGGAAATCTGTCCACAGGGCCACCCAAACATTCCACACCGAACTCCTCATAGTGACCCGGAAGCCTTTCCCACACATTGTTCTCTGACATCATCTTCAAAACTTAATGGTGTTCATAAAAATTTCACAAAATATTTAAATACAAACCTCATATACCTGAAAAAAGGAGCATTTATAAAAAATAATAAGAGGGAATGTCTACAGGTAAAAAGATTGTGGGTGGTTTTAATTTCCTTTGTATTGTTTTTCTTTCTCCTTAAACTATATTTCATGTTTATAATTTTAAAAATAAGCTTTCACAAAGGCATGTGGTGATAATGATGAAAACAATTTATCAATTAGGGATATTTATCTGCCAGAAATTACTACCAACCTTGGTGGTCCTGACACTGTTTAATGTTGAAAGTACCCTTTAGAACTGCTATTGTTGTTCTAAGGTATCGACTCTGAGCAACAGAAAGGATCATTGCCAAGTCTTGCACCATCCTCACAGTGACTGTTACAGCCAAGCCCATTGTTGCAGTTCAACGTATCTCATGAAGAGTTTTCACTGGGCCAAGGCCCTTCCACTTTGCTAAGCATGTGCCCCTCTCCAGAGCCTGAGACCCTGCCTGAGTGTGTGAAGCACAGCGACGCCACCCTCACGACTGAAGACCAAGACACGGCTGTAGAGGCGACTGAAGACCAAGACACGGCTGTAGAGGCGAGTCCGACTCACAGAGACTCTGTGTGGCCCTGTGGGAGTGCAAGACTGTGCCTCTTCACAGAAGTAGGAAGCCTCGTCTCTCTGCCACAGAGCGACTGGTGTTTTTAAACTGCTGACCTTGCAGTCAGCAGCTCCATTGGTAATTCCTATGCCACTAAGACTCCAGAGGACGATAGTTCAAATGCGTAGATTCTTATTCAGTCTTTTTATTCATTATCCAACTCTTGCTGTACTGGTTCCAAGACAGATTTGTTTGTTCTTCTGGCAGTGTATGAGACTTTCAATATTTCCACCAGTACTGCAATTTGAATGTATCAGTTCTTTCTTTGGTCCTTTTCCATTGTTCAATTTTCATGCATATATGAGGTGATTACAGATACAATGACTTGGGTCAGTAACACCTTAGTGAAACTTAGAGGATAAGGAAAGGTACATCTGATCCTAACCTTCATGAATAGCAATAGGAATCACACACACACACACACACACACACACACACACACACGGCACCTAATGGAATCTAGAGAAATGCTGACCAACCACACATCAGAAAGGCCAATGATTTGGACCAGTTGGGGACCCAGGCAGCAGAAATCACATCAGACGTGAGCTACTTTCAGTCCTTAAGCCTCTTGACTCAAAGTCTACAAAGGTAATGTGTCAGTCTGTTTGAGGCCACCTGCTCATTCTTTCCCAGTGAGGAGTGGGCAATTTAACAGACCCACCTGGATTCTACGTCATTGGGAAGGGGTGGTGCACCCCCTAAAGGAAATTAAGTGGCTATTAGCAACAACAAAAAAAAGGCCAAGGAACCAAAGATGTAAAAAACATCCAGTATCCATAATAATGAAGACTATTTATTAAAACTTACTACTTGTTAGATACCCAGCTGCATGCACACTGTAATAGACTGCCACATTTAATCATAAATAAACTCTAAGATTATTCATATTTTACAGCTGAGCTTGAACAAGATTACATCACCACAGGTATAGCACAGGTGAGTGGAAGGATTTAGAGAGCCCACTCCCCCAGCCACTGTTCTTACAACCCACCAAAACCACCCCATCACTGCCTTGTTACTGATATTACACGAATGACCTTTACATTGAAATATCTCTACAATTGGATATTCAGGGAGGGCAGGGATAGCATCATTCAAGATGGCAAGGGTTAAACACAGCCACATTCAGGGGGGAAAAGACTCAGAAATTAGAACAGAATCCATCTCTGTTCCTTTATCAGAAAGGGAAGTAGGTCCAGATGTGCAGGGCGCTGGGGTCCACAGAAACCCTAACCATGTCGCGCCCCCACCCCTCCCCCCAGAGCTCTCTTCTTGGGCATGGCCTGGGTGAATTTCATGGAAAGACTATCTGTTTCTAATCCACTTACATTTAATTTATTTAAAATCTGGGGGCCAGAGTTATTTGATTCCCAGAAAGCATTATGGGTCCCTTCTACAAGAATCTTAAAAAATCTATTTCCTTTAAACAAAGAAGTCCTATTTTCACTCCAGTGGTTTGACTGAAACTTCAACAAGTAAAATGGCTTCTGAATTCCAAACCAAAGGCGGTTATGTGCAGTCTGAACTTGGTAAACGTTCTTCTCCCAAGAACTTTAAACACAACGGTGCTGCCTCACAACAGCTGTGCGTTACCTGGCCCTCTCAATCCGGACCATCAGACCAGGGGGAAGTAAAAGGGTCTATGTGCCCAGCTCTTGGGAGAGAGCTCAGATCGTAACAATGCCACTGGGCAGAGTTGGACAGCCTCTCATGGTCTCCAGGGCCGTCCTCGGCCTGGTCTCTCTCCCCTGGAAGAGCTGGTGGGGGTGGAACTGCCAACCTTTTGGTTAGCAGCACAGTGCTTAACCTACAGTGCCACCATGGACCCTTGTGGTCTAACAAACCCCTCCAACTTAGTGCCATCGAGTCAATTCCAACTCAAAGCGACCTCACAGACCTGCCAGAGTAGAACTGCCCTGTGCGTTTCCGAGATTGGAAATCTTCCCAGGGAGTCAGAGCCTTATCATTCTTCGAGGGAGCAGCCGGTGGTTTTCAACTACGGGCCTGTGGTTAGCAGCCAAATTTGTAACCCACTACACCACCAGGGCGGGATAAAACTACCAGATGGAAGAACCTTGCCTGCTCACCGAGCCATCCCCCTCTGAGCCTTGCTGTTTCCCACTTTTAAACAGAGAGGGGTCATTTTCCCAAGGAGCCAGTGAGATGACACATGCATGTAAAATCCTACCTGAGTCTAAAAGAAATTGCCCGTTATTGCAATTGCTACTAACACTACCTTAAGAATTAGTAGTGGGTGCGTAGGCTTCATAGGCTAAGATCACGATAAGATATAATCCAATGGGTACGTCCAGTAGCTTACTCAAAATGAAGATGGATTTTTCTCAATTCATAACAAGGAACTGGCTATGCTGACAAGTTCCACTCAAAAGCCTCGGGGTCCAGGTCGCAGCGGAACCAAGCCTTCCAGTGAGGTAGATAGCCAGGTCCATGGCCGTGGCAAGAGAATGACAAGGGAGCGTGCACCTGTGTGCGCAGGCACCTGAAGGGCTCCCAGCATACATTGTGATCCAGTTCTCCACATAAATCTGAGTCTGGCTCCTCGGGCCCAGGAATAAATATCTGAGCTAGGCGTGGCTTACACAAAACCCCTACTTGAAATTGATCATGATGTCATTTTTATTGCAAGCTCAAATTGGGAAGGTTAATGACAGAGCAACGCAAATGTGCAGTGAAAGAAGCTAATCTGGGTGAAACATTAACTTGTTCAACTTTCAGACAGCAACAGAAAATATGATGGTTAATTTCACATCTTTCTACAGGGTTAGTACACAGAACCATACTGGCTTCAAAATGAACAAGCACACGAAGAATTAAATCCTCCGTATACCAGAAATGATTTGCTCCTTGTATGAAAAATGTCTAGGTACATAGATGGTGCATGGACTCAGGTCGGAAGAACTCCGTTTGTGTCCTAGTATATTCTGTTGGGGCAAAGCCAAAGAGCAAGCTGGCAGGCAGGGACTTTCACATCCACTGCGGATTGCCCACCAGGCCCTCTAGCTGACAGTGGCTCCCCAACGAGGCCAGCCTGGCTCCCGAGGGTCACGAAGGGCCACGGCGAGGCCTGAAGAGGAGTGGATGAAGTGGATTCTCACGTGGTCCTTTCGGAAAGGTCTCCTTGTGCAGCCGGCTCTTGGATCGAGAACTGGGGGTGGCAAACTTTGAAATGGAATTCTAAAGCCTGTCCCTCAGAGTAAGAGCCATCAGGATAGTTTTACAGATGAAATGGCCACTATCTCAATAATATCCTATGAAATGTTTTCAACTTGCCTCAGAGCCATGTGGATGCACTGCCAGAGCCCCATGTCCACATTGCCAGCTTTAGTGGCAGATGCATACATTTGAATGATAATTGTATTGACTGGATTTCCTTGTATGTACATAGATATTATCCTATCACAAATAGCATTGTATTTCAAGAAGGATCTTGAAATGTCCATTTTGATAATGAATGCAACACCACTCCTGATTCAAAATGGCCAATAGTCTCCCATTTTATCTTGCTAACACCGAGCATATCAATCTTTTGCATTTAATTCCATTTTCAACAACTTCCAATTTTCCTAGATTCATATTTTGTACATTCCAAGTATCATTTGTTGATGTTTGCAGCTGTTTCTTCTCATACTGAGTCATGCCTCATCAGCAAATGACGGTCCCAAGTCCTTACTGCGGAAACCCTCACTTAACCCAGTCCATGAGGGCGACTCCTGTGAGAGGGCAGCTCTTGCTCAGTTGTACTTTAAGTGCCCTCTGACCCGAGGCTCATCCTCAGACACTGTACCTGACAATGCTTCTACTATGAGGCTTTTTCCCATCCGACAACGTTTCAATACTATCCACGAGGTTTCCGGTGACTAAGTCCACAGACGTGGACAGTCTATTCCTTCTTCGTAGTTTGTTCTTCGTCTGGAAGCTGCACTGAAACCTAGTCACTCTGGGGGGCCCTGTGAGTGACAGAGCTCCCAGCATCAGAGCAAAGCACAGCGCCGCAGTTCAACAGACCGATGGACAGCGGTGGGAGCGAGAGAGAGATGAGAAAATAGATCATACATACTCGTGTATAAGCCAAGTTTTTCAGCACATCTTTTATGTGGGGTTTTTTGTGTGTGTGGTAAAATTAGGTGCCGTGGCTGATATTCAGGTTGGCTTATACTCAAGTATATACAGTAGTTACTTATAAAAGCATTTTGAACTGCAAAAACCACTCAGTGTGCTGGCTGCACACAAGCAGGCAATGGGCTGGAGTTGACCCACCAGCTGGAGTTTGCCAAACGAAAGTGAAAATCAATAGGTTCTGAGTTTTGAAATCTAGGCTTCTAAAGGAAACTTGATGTGATATGATCACAGCTTGGAAAGAGTGCCAGCATCGTTTTCTCTTCTCGCCACTACTCCCTTGGCCTTTTCCCGGCTCAAATAAGGTCACCCTGAGCGAGTGCTTTATGCCAGGACAAAGTTAATCAACACAGAGAGAAACAGAAATCTACAAGTATTTCTGCCCCTGGCTTTTCAAGTCTAGGAACCCCAGACAGGGGCAGACTGCTGTGTAAGGAGAGCGGTGGAAGAAGGAGCGCTAAGGTTCTGATGTGTCCACCTGAGAGACTCAGACGGCTCCACTGGGGGATATTTGATGGGGAGATGCTAAGCATGGGCACATGTACACGAGTGCCTCTTCAGAAAAGGGATCGGTGACAAAGTGACTCCTAGACACCAGATCCTACAGGAGGCCCGGCAAGCAACAGGACTCCAGGACAAAGGGCAGCTTCTTGGGAGGCTGGACACCCTGACAAAAGACCCTCCACCCCGAAGGGCGTGGCGACAGGAAGACCCCAGTGCCCTGCAAGGAGACAGGGCCCGCAGCTGGAGAGGGAAAATGCTGGGCACAAAAGGGTCTAGCAAACAGCAATGGGATGACTTAGCGTGAAAAGTTCCAAAGCTCTAGGACCCACAGCGAGATGAGTTGAAGGGCACTATGGGTGCGAGCACATGAGCAGAAGGCTGATGACGGAGGGCCAAGGGGGAGGGCTTACCAGGTGGTGCCAGCAGAGAGAAACGTGACCTAGAAGCAACACAGAAGACTCCCTGGGCCCTGGCCTTCTGTCGGGCCCTCAGATCGGGAACAGTCCCAAAGGGAGAGGCTGATTCGACATCGCTGCGTCAATAACAGGTGGCCTGATTTAGAAACTGAGCTTGTTGCTTGGAGCGCTACCTTGTCCTCAACGTGAGTTTGCAGAGTGAGCTTCTGGGCCACCAACCTGTCTAAGAAAAGGCGAATCAGCTAGGAGGAGGCCTAACTCCGCTCCTAACTAGCTGTGTGGCCTTCGTCAGTCGGGACTCCAGGAGCACTGCTCTCCCCGTGGGTTAAAGAAAGAAGTTGCCTGCGGGTGGATGGCAAGTACGTTTCCTCTCGGTGAGCCATGTTTGGCAAGTCAGCAGGGAGAGCAGACGGCTCAAGAGGGCTCTGAGGTTTCCTCTGGTCCTTCCAGAAAGGACATCCCGTCAACCAGCAAGGCGTCCCGCAGGCCTGGACTGGAGAAAGCTTAGATGGACACCTCCTTCCCGATCCCGACAGCCAAGTTCCCTGCGCTCGCTCCTCATTCAGACTGGCCACAGTCTGGCAGGCGGATGCTTGGCGAACTGTTCGCGGAGGGCACAGTCCCCTGGGAAGAGCCAGCCCTGGCCCAGTGGGAGGCGCACAAGAATGCAGAGGGTGGGGCGGACAGTATACTGAAAAGTTTGTTACCCCAAACTCATGGTGACATGGAATGAGTGTGGCCAGATGCCCATCCACTCAGAGCAGTCCTGCCATTGTCACCCAGTCCCACAGGGTGTTGGGCGGATCGATCACAACAGCAAATTGGGGACTGCATCCACAGAGGTGCTGCCTGATTCCACCCCCTCCTTACGCTCCCGGGGCCTGGGTTTGCCAACAGGACAATCCTAGTCCATGGCTAGCTCATAGATTTGTTTCTCAGCTGCTTGGTTTGGGGTGGGGGGCACTAAGGGTGTCTGGAGCCTCCTGTCACGCCAGTGTCTGCCTGCTCCCTGGACTCTTGGCTCCAGCCGCCCCGCCCCCCCCCCCCCCCCCCGCCCCCCTCCCCCCTCCCCCCCCTCGGCGCTCCGCCCCCCCCACTGCCCTGCTCTGCCCACTTACTGGCCAATGCCCTGAACAGCCAAGACCAAGCTGGGCACCGCCCTCCCCTGCCTCCCTGAACGAGGGTGTGGCAGCAAGCATCTGGAGGGGGAGGCTGCTATTTAGGAAAGAGACACATCATTGTTTTCTTGAGCCAGGATTGTGTTTCATTTAGCGGACTTGGCTCCACGTTTAAACGCATCCCCCAGGCAAATAATACAATTAAGCAAATGGAGAAGAGATTTAGTAACAATAAATTCCACCGAACTGGTCATTCTTGTGCGTGCAGTTTTAAAAGGAGCTGAGCATTTAGAAGGGATCGATCACCCCGAATCTCAGGGGTTCAACCATTTTATAGAACCTGCTAGTAAATACTGATGGGGATTTGAAGCCCATACACACGTGTGCACCATGCACACACGCACACGCACATGTATACTGACTTATGAGTTAGGCTACCACATATATTTTTTGTTTCAGTCCTACACTAGAAAATAATTATACATAAGGGCTCTGGATGCCCATGGAAGAATGCAGGCCCAAATAAAAACAAACTACAGAAGTAAAATCTGAGGTAGTCGAGAGGAAGAAGCAGCCTTGGGAAAATCATTACGTGATAAAGCGGGAAAAGCATTGGATCAGGAATCAAGGGACGTGCCGGGCAGCATCTGGTCCCGGGTGTGTTCTGTGTGCTTGCGGCAAATGGCTGTGTGAGCGGCTAGTCCTGGCTCCACAGAGCATGTGTTTGACCCATAGTTAGCATCTGTGTCCTTCCCAAGAACCAGCATGCATCATGCACTCACCCCTTTCTTTCACATGAAGGGTCCTGTATTGGAATGCACACATACCCCCGGGGAAGCAAGGGCTAGCTCTTCGACCGTGGCCTGGGTTTTCTGTAGCTTTTCGATTTCTCATAATAAATCCATTTTTTCAGAAAGGAAACAATCGCATTACTATAAAAGCAAGAATCACTGGTCTGAAAACAGACGAGCACAGTAAAACTAAACACCGCAGCTCCTGCTTCTGCCACGACAGACTAGTTTCTGCCTCACACCACCCTTCCAGGAGCAACGACAAACGTTGGAGCAAACATTGCAAACAGAAAACACGACAGTTCTGTTGAAAGCCGTCGGGGAGCTAGTTGGTGTCTGGGAGCTGTGGGGTCAGGCACTGGGAGAAGAGCCCAGCACATGGCGAGGGACCGGCACGTAACAGCATGGCTTTCCTCTGGGTACTGCCAATGTGTACATTTTGTGGTGGTCTAGAGGCTCAAACATCAAGATTATAAACTATCAAAATATAACTATTAAATATAAGCTATCTAGAAACTATAAACTCTAACAACATAGCAAGCAGATTTTAAGGCAATAAGCATTTCCAGAATGAGAGAGACTCTCTTGATGATGAAGTTTATCCTTCAGAAAGACATAATAATTCTAAACATATATACCTTAGCCAAGCCCAATGCCATTGAGTTGATTCCCTAGCTTGTAAATCTTCATGGGCTCAGACAGTCACATCTTTTTTCCTTTGAGCAGTTGGTAGTTTTGAAGCCCCAGCCTGAGATTAGCGGCCTAACACCAGGTCTCCAAATGCCTAATTCTAGAAAGCCTCAAACTACATAAAGCGAGCACAGATAGAAATCAGAGGTACAGCAGTTAACTCTACAACTCATCACCAAGAACTCAGTAAGGAGAGAAAAAGGTGGCCTAACTGATATGCAAATATACAGACACATATGCAAACATCTTTATGCTCCCACACACAACCGTACATGCCTCCTCCCCCCTGGGCATCTTATTATCAACCGTTTCACATTTACAAGAGCCAAGAATCTACTATTCTGATCATAAGCCACACCCCTCTGCCTGCGCGGAGTACCACACTGCCTGACCAGAGCAGCAGGGGCTGTGCTGGCTGTAGTTGGGGTCCGCTTGGCAGGCCTCTGGTTCTCAGTGGGTCAGCAGTCATGTCGCGATGCTACTTGGCAGCGATGCAGTGATGTAGCCTCCATTCTGTGACCGACTGTGTCATCCTTTATTTTCACATGACACCGATGGTCACATAATGACCAAGTCTTTGGAATCTAACCGTGTTGATAAGTGAGGAATGGATGCGTGAATAAACGGAGAGAAAAGGTTATGGAAAGTAGAAAGAAAAGATAATCAAATTTTCCCCCAAATTGTCGAAGCCCCTTTGTGTATGTAAACATATGCACACATATATACAGGCATGCATTGCTTAACGTCTGCAGGCCCCATAAAGTTCGGATAGAGCTCAGAAATCCCAATGAGAGAGCAAGGAGTGGATCTACTTTGCAACTAGGTTTAGAAATCTGATCTGCCTCTCAGAAACTCTCCCGTCTGGGATCTGCCCTAGCCCGAGGGCAGCAGGGGGAGGAGGTGCTCCCCATCCACAGGACCCACTCTGTGTGCCGTGGGCACAGGCAAGCAGGGGTGGGGTGCCGCGGGGAAGTGAGAGCCTCCCTCAGCCCAGATACCACAAGCATGATGCCCAGTTCCAGGACATAATTTCCCCCCTTGGTGGCGGCCACCTATAGGTGCATCCTGCAGTGGGTGGGGGTAGAAGGAAGAACAGGAAAGGCAGAGGGGCAGGTGGGGCAGAAGCAGGCTTACCACCCTGCCGGCTTGTGGGGGTGGGAGGAAGTGGCAGGAAGGGAAGAGAGCCAACTGCAGGACAAGAGAGGATGTGCTGGGGGGCAAGTGTGTGACACAGGGGGTGGGCACGGACCAGGGGCAGCTCTTGGAGAGCTGGTGGTGCCCATGCAGCACCGGCCGTGGCGGAGCCGACATGGACAAGCAGTCGTGGTAGCAGGGGCAGCACGGCTCTGAGTCAAACCAGCGAGTGTCCTGTGCGCCCTTCCCATGTATGCCGGGTATTCATACGCTTTCAGACCATGCGGTTCCTATTCTTTCTCCAGCGGCATGAGGGGATGCCAGGGCACCTGAGCGAGCTGGCCAGGAGCGCTCGACTCCAGGGGAAATACTCGAGTTTTCCTCTTTGACAAGGTTCCAGGTTCCCAAGTTCCAACTTGATGTAGAAGACTTGGGAAAACTACAGGAAATACATTTTCCCCAAGTACACATTTTTACCCTGTTGTTGCACCAGAAAGCACGTCATAACAAACATCAAGAATGAGCTCCGAGTATTTGTTTCCTAGGGATGCTGGGACCAATCTACGCCAGCTCCTTGGCTTAACGCAGCACAAGCACAGGATCTGACAGTTCTGGAAGGAGAAATCCGGCACAGAAAAACAGAATCAAAAAGAATAAAATATTTAAGAGTAAACTTGGTAAAGACATGAAAATCTTACACATGGAAAACCTTTGAACATTGTTGAAAGAAATTGTATCAAAACATGGAAAGACACTCTATTTGCATACATTTGAAGATTTCATATTGTTATAAAGGAAATACTCCTCAGATTGAGCTACAGATCCCATGCAATCCCAACCAACATTCTAACAAAGTACTGTGTGTGTGTGTGTGTGTGTGTGTGTGTAGGAACTGAAGACCCGACGGGAAAATGCATACAGGAATGGGCGGGACCTCAAAAAGGCAAAATGACCTTTAAAAAGAAGGTCAACCTAGGGAAACTCATAGGTCCTGCTTTTCAAACTTACTATCAAGCAGCAGTAATCCAGAGGAGGTGCAGCCTAAAGCTGGGCCCCCCAAGTGAATGGGAAGTCCAAAAATAAGCTCCTCTGTCTCAGGTTAATCTGTTCAACAAGGGGGCCAGAGACCCGCAATGGGGAAACGAGTAGTCTTTTAAATAATGTTCCTGGGATAACGGACACCTACCTGCAAAAGAATAGATTTGGGCCCATACCTCACATCACAGAGAAAAATAAACTCAAAATGGCCCAAAGGCTTAAGTTTAGGTGCTAAAATTATAAAATTCTTAGGAGAAAATGCAAGTGTACATGACCTTGGACCAGGCAATGGCTCATTCAATAGGATACCAAAACATAAGCAGCAACAACAAGAGATAACTCGTGCTTCACCAAATTAAAGACATTTGTGCATCAAAGGAACTATCAAGAAAGTGAAAAGAAAAAAATTGAAATAAATAAAAGTGGAAAGAAGGCTTTCCCTGGCGACTTTGTCGATGTGCAGACCCTGCAAGCAGATTGTGGGCGTCCACTCTCGTCCACAGAGTTCTGCAAACCAGGAGCTCACAATATAAGCTCTGAACCCACTCCTTCCTTGGGATTTTATCATTTACAACCCTTGCATCAGAGACTGATATGCTTCTTCCATGTGGCCTTCGTGATGCCTCGCTTAGATGGCTGCTTGTCTTAAGATAAGCCGTTAAGACCCCAGGCACTATTCTTTCTGATAGCTGGGCACCCTCTGGTTTCTTCACTGCATGTTGCTGTAGCACCCGAATACGCAGCGATCCCTTCATGAGGGTGAGCACCCCTCTGAACACAGTCCAACGAACAGCCTTGCTGTCAGACAGGGAACACTGTAAGGTCAATTATGGCATACAGTCAAGTTCAAATGTGATACTGTATCATTTGATCTCCCTTTTGATGCACTTTCAAGTTGTTTCAGTTTTTAACATTTTCTACTTTCTTTTTGATTGAGGGTTTTCTATGTTTTGTGTAATCATTTTGGTTAGGCTTTCTGTTTGCTTCCTGTTTGTGTGTTATAGGCTCTATGAAATCCAGACTAGGTGGATCCAAAGAGACAGTAACGACAGTAATTGCCCAGGGGCATGGCAGGGGAGGCTGTGGAAAGAGGGAGCTAACAAGTATGAGAAGAAAATGTTCTGATGGTGATTGCACAACTCTCTTAATGTGACTGAGCAATTAAATTGTATGATCTGTGTGTGAAGTGTATACTAATAAAAACTATTTTAAAAAGAGAATGAAAAGACAGCCTAGGGAATGGGAGAAAATGTTTGCACCTTTTATATCTAATAAGAGTTTAGTAACAGAACTTATAAAAAACCTTTACAACTCAATAGTGAAAATACAAATAACCCTATTAAAATTCTTAATGATGAGGTGTATTTAGACAAAAGTATTTGAATAGATATTTCTCCAAAGATGATATATAAATGTCCAATATGTGTTGTAAATCCCACCCACTGGCCAGTGGTTATAGAGCTACTTGAAATGGGCATTCTTTGCTGTGTTCGTGAGGCAGGATTTGTGTAGGGTGTGTTTTAAATCAATCGCTGCTGAGGTATAAAAAAGCAGATTAAAAACACCAATAGAGCAGATTAAACAGATGGAGGGAGACAGATGCCATACCACATGGTATTGACGGAGCCTGAGACCAGGGCCTGCCCCCCGAGCCAAGCCAACAGAGAGAACACTTTCCCGTACACTTGGCACCCTGACTCTAAACCTGTGCCTTCGGAACCGGAGAGCAGTAGGCCAGGCCGGGTAGTGGTCAACCAAATGGTGCTTCCCCAAAGGGCAGCAGTTTGAAGCACAGCCTTTCCGCATGAGAGGAAATCGACTCTGTAAAGATGAGAGGACCCCACTGGGGACCCCGCGTGAGGCAGTTCTACTCGACCTCCAAGCCCTCTCTGAGTTGGAACCAAACTCAACAGCAACCAGCTTCAACTGTGAGAAAATAAAGATCTGTTTAAGCCACTCTCCCGTGGCGTTCCCGGGACAGCAGCACTAGAGAACTCAGACAAAGACAGACGAAACTTGAAAACATTGTGCAACGTGGAAGAAGCCAGACACAAATGCCACACATTGTAAGATTCAATTGATAGAAAATGTGACGAATAGGCAGATCCGCCGAGACAGAAAGTGGATTAGTGGTTGCCAGGGGCTTGCAGGCAGAAAGATCGGGAGACATGAAGTCTATTTCTCAGTGATGAAAGTATGCTGGAGGCAGACAGAAGTGAGCTTTAGGCTCTGTGAATTTGATCTCAACATGAGGGGAAACTTCTACATGAGTCTCACTGTGCAAAAATCAAGCGGCTAGCAGAGGGCCACTCCTGTCCCGGGGGTCTAGGGGAGAGTCCCTCTCTGCTTGTCTTCTAAAAGCATTCTGTATTTCTTAGCGTATGCCACTCTTCTATCTTCAAAGCCAGCCAAGGAGACTCGACTCCCATTCACATTCTCTGTGCCACCCTCTTTCACTTTTAAAGACCTTTGCCCACCTAGATAATCTAGGATAATTTCCCTGTTTTGAGATCATTTGATTAAATCACCTTGATTCCATCTGCAATCATAATGCCCCGTCGCCATGTAACATAATGTACCTGTAGGTCCTAGGGTCTGAGACAAAGCCTTCTTTGGCACCCGTGATCCTGCCTCCCTCTGCGCTGGCATCACTCGGTGGCAGTGAGTCGGTTTGGGAGCTGGGTCTGGGTGAACACAGGGTCACAGTGAGTTGGAGCTGGCTTGATGGCACTTGAGGGTTTAAACCAGAAATAGTAAAGGGGTAACTAGTATATGCATAAATATTTCCAAATGAAGAAAGCTACTTTTAGGTTACTCAAATTTAAGAAATATTTATAACAAAAATCAGAAAAAAAATTTAATCGTATGATAATGGAAATATGATAACTCATGTAGGAGACATCTGAGAGTACATTTAGAAAGCAACAAATAGGTTTAAATGCATATCTTAGAAGCTTAATAATCAGCAATCGAATGCTTTATGCTACACAGGTGTGCTCATTTTGTGAAAAACATCAGTAAGCTGAACATTCATGATTTGTTTGCTTTTGTGTATGAACGTCATATTTGAATGAATAAGTTCTTTTAAAAACCAAACACACCAGAGAAGGTTTGCAATCCCCTAATTCCTTTAATCAATTATATGAATCAAATGTTACAGTCATGTGGTATACCCAATTAATCTAAATCCATCCCCCACAATGAATATGCTTGGGGTGGGGCGGTGGGATTTACCTATTTTGTGAATTCAACGTTGTATCATTGAATTCTAGTAAGATACCGCTGCTCACTACAGCTCTGTCCAGGCCTGGTCTCGTGGTGACAGAAGAATGGCCCAGCATTCAGGTGCTCACCGCTCTACAGCAGCAGAGCCTGTGCTCACGGTCCTGCTGTCTGGATGGGTCTTCTAGATTCCTCCTCTCTGCTCACCCACTTCTCCAGATTCTTACTCAGTATTCCTTCCCTGGCCCGGCCGGGCAACACTGCACTCCCTTCCAGATCCCTAGGAGCCCTGGTGGTTGTGTGTGGCACTGATAACTAGGAGGTCAACAGTTTGAAACCACCATCCACTCTGCAGGAGAAAGATGAGGCTTTCTGCTTCTGTAAAGAGCTCCAGCCTGGGAAACCCACAGGGGCAGCTCTACTTTGCTCTGTGAGGCTGCCCTGAGTCAGAAGGGACTCGCTGGCAGGGTTTGCCATTCTGCCAGTCCTCTTCCTGGGTTTATTTGTACTTTCTCCTCAGTCTAATATCCGATATATCTGTGTAGCTTGTTTGAGACATCCCTTTATACTAGAGACCTTCAATAACAAAAAGCAGACCTGGAACTCGAGAGATTTTTGACAAGCAATAGAAAAGGCACCGGCTCCCGTTTTGCTTTGCAATGAGCGCTGCGCCGGTTCAGGGTCCTTTTTGAATCCTTTCTTTCCGCCTCTCTGGCCTGAAAGAGCCAGGATGCTCCTGCTGGCAATAAGTGCGTGTTTATTCTTCCAACCTGGACATTCTGTCCACTCTCCCCGTCCAGCTGTGGAGAGCTCCCTGATGGACTATGGGGAGAGGACCTTTGCCTTGGAGTGGAGGCCTGCATTTGCTGTTCAGCAAATATTTATCAATTACTGTCGATGGGCCAGACAATTCACTGCACGCTAAGAGCACAGGAGAACTGGCTTGTCCTGGCAAAGTTCATAGTCAGGGCGGCGAGGTGACTTGTCTCGAGACCCTGCTTGCCCCCACAGAAACAGGGTCTTGTGTATACAGAGGGATCCCCAGGCCACTTTGTTACAATGTGCATTCTCCTTCTGTATCCACAGCAGAAAGATGGGCTTTCTGCTCCTGGGAAGATCTGCAGCCTCAGAACCCTACACGGGCAGTTCTCTGCTGTCTATAGTTAGTTACTTAGTTAGTTCTGTACATCTGGGGTGGAAATTCAAAGTATCAGCAGGGGTGCCAAACAGGAATGAACCAGTTGGAAGCCCTGGCCAGTACTTAGGACATCCTGCTGTGATCTGATGGGTGTCAGGCTGCTGCCAGTAAATAATGGGATGGTAATGAACTATTCAAGTGTGCAACCAGTTAGTCTTTATTTGAAGGCACCCTGGTGATGGCGTGGTAATGCATTGGGTTGTGCTCCCCAGCTCTCCCCGAGGTCAGCAGTTTGAAACCATCAGCCTCTCTGCAGGAAAAAGACAGGGTGTTCTACTCCTGCAAACAGTTGCACTCTCAGAAACCCACAGGGGCAGTTCTAGCCTGTCCTATGGGGTCACTATGGATTGACATTGACTCAATGACCATGAGAGAGTGTCTTTAGTTACAGTTAGAGCGGTTTGAAGGTTATGTCTGTGTTACGTTCTCCCTCTGCTCCTGAACTGACAAAAAATGAGGTACGAGAATAAATTAGTTAGGAGCCCAAAAAGCCCATGGGGGGAGGGGTGGCAGTGTCAGAGGGTGCATAGCACCCTGGGTTGACAATCTCTGCTTAAGAGTTCAGTCACAGGGGGCTGTGACTGCAGGGTGCTGGCAGGTGCCACTCTGGGCGGGGGGGAGGCATTTGGATGGAGTCTTCCTTAGGATGAGAGGTGCCCTATTGATTATCTAAGCACACGGTGCAGGTGGGAAAGCATTAAACCCTAAGGGAAGGTCAGTGGTTGGGACCCAGAGGCTCCTGGGGGCACGGCCTGGGGCTTCCCTGCAGCCGACACCGTGGGGCAGTTCTACTCTGTCAGGTGGGCCCAGGTTGAGGATTGGATACAACACCCTACCGGAGAGAGATGGGTTTGAAATTCAAAGGCAGATTTTTGTGACTACAGAACCCTGGAATAAAATCCTCTGGCATGCAACTTGGCGAGTCAAACTGGAAATCTTTGGAATCAAACCTACCTTTGAAGAGAGATTTGACACATTTATAAGCCAGTTTGATGTAATCAAGAACAAATTGCATAAAATAACATGTGTAAAGTCAGAATTTTCTGCTTTCACGTTCTCATCCAGTCCTGTCGTGTAGGATTACCCCATAAACAAATAAGCACTGATTTACTGGTGCTTGCTTACTAATCTGTAGTGAAAAACTTCATGTTTTTCTACATCAAAGACTCTGCTTCTAGGTATGGCTGGCATTGGCCTCTGTCCCAGCCCCACAGCACCTCTCTACAGAACCCAAGCTTCTTTTCACATGGATGACCATACACGATCAGCAGGTAAGCATGGCTTCCTTCAAACCGCTGTCCTCAAACCACTTCCAATGCAGAATGGTGCTGCTCAGGGTTCCCAAGGATGTGGGTTTTTACAGGAGCAGCCAGCCCCATCTTTTGCCCCAAGAGTAGTTGGTGGGCTTGAACCACCGACCTGGTTGTTAGCAGCCCAATACCTAGCCCACATCAAGGATGTGGTGGCATGAATGTGAAATTGCTCACTGCAGATCAATAAGCACAATTATAAGGCCACTCTGAGTCAGAATCAACTCAATGGCAGTGGAATCTGTTGTTGGTTTATCTTGCTTATTGGGTAACCTGGCCTATCTCCCCATGGTTGGGTCATCTGGCTCCCATCTCAAGTTTTTTCTCACTGCCTGGTAAGGTGAACAGTTCTCTAATTCAGGTTGGCAAAGCTTGGATTTTCTCAACATGGAGACTCACCCACAATATCTTTGTCTGGTGGGGTTTCCATCGTCCTCCTCTTGTTTGTCAGCAGTCATGATAGAGTCCTTTGGCTCCAATACAGTAATTACAAAGCTCACTGCCGTTGAGTGGATTACAACTCACCAGGGCCCCACAGGGCAGGGCGGAAGGCCCCCTGTGGGTTTCCGAAGCTGTGACTTTTACTGCAGCAGAATGCCCCATCTTCTCCCGTCGGCAGACCCTGAGGTTAGCAGGCCATCCCCGGGGTCCAATAACTGTGCAGTCCGACGTAGAGACCGCTAAACAAGTCACCCTACGGGTTCTCCACCAGGTGAAAGCGCTCAACTGCAGGAACTCTACCGAGTCACACATCACTCCAACCACCACTTGGCCCAAATATACCAGCGTACTTCAGGACGTCTGTGGAAAATTGAATGAAAAGAGAATGGATTTTTCTCACAAACTCTTTAAACTCCCTCAATATCTTTTCTAATGTCATCTCCTGCAAGCGCATACTAACTAGGTCCCCTCCCGAGAGCCCCAAAGAAGCCATGGTGGCAGCGTGGACTACCACTTGAGCTGCTAATCTGAGGAGTGTGGGCTCAAACCCACTCCCCAGTTTGTGGGAGAAAGATGAGGCGTTTTGCTCCAGTAAGGATTCGCCACCTCAGGAGGTGCACAGGGCCGCGGCGAGTGGGAATTGATTCAGTGGCCGTGGGTCTTCACAGTCTAAACTTGCACTGCCTCTTCAACCACGATGCAGTTCCTCTTACAGGCTCTTTAGTTGTGTCCATGCCGCTCCTGCTGCCTGGGATGACCCTCCTGCCCTTTGACTTCACCTGATGGACCTAGCTTGCGGCTCATTTCCATGCATGTGATCATTCCACCGACACTGGCTGACATGCAGACCCGGGAGGCATGGGGGCTGAAGGCAGACCAGCCTCTTCCCCCCACATGGAGTGTCACTTACGTCAAAGCTTCCCAAGGACAGCCCCTATATCCGCTATGTGCCCACAGGCATGTGTGCATGTGTGTGTTTGTGGGTGTATGTGGATGTACACATATATGTATACACACACACATACATATACAAGGAGACTTCGAAAAGTTCGTGGAAAAATCTCATGTTCTTTTCAATCCATTTTCCCACACTTTTCAGAGCCCTTTGCACACAGATCATATGATGACGTGCTCCTTACACTCAAGGTCGGGCCTCAGTCATCTGTTCCCATGGCTTCATTCTGTTGTTCTTGGGTCGCTTTGGGTCAGAACCAGTGTCCCAGCCACCAGCAGGATGACTTGTGTGACATGATTTACCTGCAGGCATTGCATCTGGGCACAGTCCTGGCACCCACGGAAATGAAGGCATTCCGCTGTGGGAGGCAAGCGCCCTATCTCGCAGAGTGCTTCAGGGGTCATTCCCGAGCGGGCGAACCTGCTTCCAATGGCCAGAAGATCTTCATTTCCTGCGGCTTGGTTCGTATACAGCACGGCCCTTTGTTCCAGGCATGAAAATGGAAATGTAAAGGTTAGAACACTCTGGGTAAGAATAATTTTAAACAATATTTTATGGTGTCTTAAAGCAATCCTTTTATCTTTACATCTTCACTTTTTATTGTCTGGGGTTTTATGAGCTGTGTGCTTGAACTCAACCCAAATGCTGGTGCCACACTCAAAATCATATGGTCCATCTGTTTCTCTGAGGGAGACCGGGGTGGGATTCTGCATATCAAGATCCTCCTCCCACCCCCAAATCAACACACTCGCATGGGTGGGAGTAACGGAAGACAGAGCCCCGTGCTCTCTCTGAAAGGACAGCCAGGCCTGCTGCCACTTCCCAAGGACATGGGCCGGGCCATAGCGGTGTCACCAGGTGCATCCCCGGCATGACATTTGCTGCCTCGAGCTTTCTTGGTGGGGACTCGTCTGTCCAAGAATCATCAGCACTGGTGAGCACAGGGCAGCCCTGCTGGGTCCTTCCTTATGCACGGGCTGCTGACCACAGGCCAGCAACGTGAAAGCACCAGGCGTGGGGGGGGAGGGGATGCTGACGCTGTCTGCTGCCATGTGATTTACAGCCTCAGCACCCCACCGTGCGGTTCCCCCTGCCCTCTGGGACCCCTCGCATCGGGCTCTGCACCCGGCCAGTGGTTGGAGAAGCACAGAGGCACGACCCCGATCACCCCCAGAACCACTGCTGCCATCGCCATCGCTCCTGCTGTGAACGTGAGCCACCCTCTGGGCCCAGAGAAAGGGCCGGCAGCAATTTCAGAAGCGTACTGGTGGGCCTCTTACAAACTCGGGATGACGTTTCTCTGCATTCTTCTAGGCGGACGGACGGTCCGGGCACCTGGTGTGTGAAAACACGAGCCACCATGGAAGGAGCCAGGCTGCAGGTTGTTGGTGGGACTGGGTGGCTCTCATCAGCAAAAGCAGTATTCCCTTCCAAAAGGATTTTTGATTTATGAAAAAAGAAAGAAAAAATGCGTGCTAAAAGGTACCTCGGAGACAGTCCCTGTGTCCCCACACGCCCGCAGGTTCCAGTGACGTGTCCGGAACAAGCCCAAAGCACCCTCCATGGCTGGGGTGAAAGGGAGGAAACAGACGCTGGCGCTGCAAAAAACAGGGGAGCAGGAGTTAGAGGGCAAATTGAAAACCCTGTGCTTGGAGCCTCTACTGGAGACGTATGTTCAGGTGCAACACGCAAGGTTTTGCATATCAAGCTGAGGAGGGAAAATAAAATCAAGAATTACAGTTCAGAACAATGGGGGCATTGAGGCTTGGGGAATTATAGGATTCTAGAACTCACCAAGGCTAGGCTGTTCCTACCCCTCCCAGCAGTACTGAAGGTACTGGCACTGGCCCACTATTCGAGGGCCAGTGCTGCCTCAGTCTGCTGTTCTTGAATTGGCCGGGCATGATGCCCAGTCAACCAGCACCTGCTGGCTCCTTGTCCTCACCGGTCCATTGACCTGTGGCCTCCCTCTGCATTCTGCTGCACACAGCCCACAGCTGGGAGCTCTATGGCTCTTGGTGGGTTAATGCCGTGTTTCAGAGGCAGGTGGGGAGGCATTTGTTTGTTTGACAAACATTGCCCATTTGTCTCTGGCTTCGCTGTCCCGCTGTTCATTGTGGGTGTTAGAGTCCCATCGCATCTCGGTTTGTGAGGAGGCAATAAAGGAAACGAGGGACCCCCCGTCTTCGCCTGCCCAGAACAGAGCGAGGTGGATATAGACAAGTTGGGAAGGCAAAACATTATTTTTCAAGGGAAAAGTATGTCCAGGGATGAGACGGGCCTCTCCATTTTTACGAGCTAAGTGCATCTACTTGTACTGAGGACTCTCTCTGCTCCCTCAGAGCCCAGAGTGCTAAAACAAAGTGGGCACACCTCAAAGTCTTCTGGGGTGCTTATGATGAAACTTCCCAAGACTCATACTCCATCGCTGGGCGTTCCCTTTCCCAAGTTCATGACAGGAAGGCCAAGTGCAATGTCAAAGTCCAACACTGTGAGAGAACCTGAAATTCTCCATGTGACTCATGTGAAAGAACCTGACCCAGGGGACAACTGCATGTGTGCAGGGAAAACAGCACACACAAAGCCAGATGTCTGCCGGGCTCCAGGCAAGCCGCACCCCTGTTCAAGGATGAGATGTGTGGCAGCTCAGGGTGTAACCGGCCACCTGGAGAGGCACATTTGAGGCCGACAGACTATGGGACCTGGTCAGTAGAGACTTTTTCAGGCTTGAGCTCTGTCCCAGAACCTTTCCAGGAAGTGGCCAGGGTTGGTTTTGGCAAAATCATCAAATTAACAAAATACATGACTGTCTTGGCCCCAGTGCAACAGGCATGGGATCCCAGCAACACCGACAGAGGCACGTGGTCTCTGATTTCCAGTGCCTTGGTTGGAATGGAACCTGGGTCCAGGTGGGGCGAGGATTCTAGCACTGACTGCCCCATCCAAACCTAAGGAGGTTGTCCCCAGTTGGTGGAAGATACTCCCAGCCAGCTTGCACCTCCTCTCCTTCTCGGGAGCACCCCACTAAACTTGATCCACTATATGGTCACCCTGTACACAAAGACAGCAGGCCTTCCCCAACCTTCTCTCCGAAACAGGCGTCAGGACCTTCATTCACACTGCAGTGCAGAGGACGGACAATCTTCCAAATGGTCCCTGCGCCGGATGCTCCAAACTAAGGTGATCAATCATTGGTGGTGATTATAGTTTCTTAGTGCTGCTGTAATACTGAGTGACTTCACAGGAAGCTAGAAATTCAAGTTAAGTGGACCAGCTCTGAGGGCAGGCTTTCTCTCTGCGGCGGCTCTCAGAGATACCCTGTCTCAGCTTCCGTTTCTCAGTTCCCTCCTGATCTCCCTGCGGCGGGACTCTTCCCCAGTTGGTTCTGGCTTGTTCTTCTGCCTCAGTTGATCTTTTTATATCTCAAACGTGATTGGCTTAAGGCCTGCCTTACATTGAGGCAGCCTCATTAAATAACGAAGAAAGCCCTTTTCCCAGATGGGATTCCATCCCTGCGCTGCTAGGGGTCTGAGTCAGCGTGCCAGGGTTAGGATCGCCACTTCCCTCATAAGGGGAGACAGGCACAAGTCAATCCACAACAGTGGCAAAATCCATTCCCGACCCTACCAACTGGGATGGGTGGGTGGAAAATACTGGAGCGGGTGGAAATAAGTCGGGGACATTGCATCTCCATGCCTACGAGGGACTTCCATGCCAGTCCGAGCGTTGAAATTAAACAAAACACTGTTCAACAAATGGGTCAGAGAAGAATCAAAAGAGGAAACAGAAAATTCTTATAGAGAAGTGAAAATGAACAGTCAACAGAGCAGAGTAGGGAATGCCGTGAAGACAGTGACCAGAGAACACTGTAGTGCACTCATGCCTACACTGAACACAAGAAAGGTCTCGATGCACGATCCAACTTCACAACCTGAGGAACTAGAAAAAGAAGGCCCAACTCCATCAGAAGACAGGAAAGAAGCATTGAAGCAGAGATCAAAGAAATGGAGAGCAACAGAGAATCAATGATGCTGGAGGTTGTTCGGTTTTTCTTAAGGGTCAATGAAATAGCACTGCAACGATCCAAAGGGGAAAAGAGAGAAAATAATTAATATCAGAAATTAAAGTGGAGACATCTCTATAACTTTCCGGGCCAAAAACAAAAACAAAAAAGCCACAAAGGAATCATCAGAGAATGGTAGGAACCCTTGTGTGTAAACAAATCAGAAAGCCTCCTTGCAGTGGACACATTCCTAAAAACCCAGCAACGATGCAAAATGACTCAACGAGAAACAAGTATCTCCACAGACCGATAGCCAGTGGATGATGTGAATAGGTCACTTAGCAACTGCCCACAAAGAAATCTTGAACCCCCTGGCTTCAGTGGGGAATTCTACCATACATTTAAAGACAAATTAACCCTGAGCCTTCTTGAAGTCTTCCAAAAAATAGGAGAGAAAGCTATTCGTTCTGGAAAGTCAGTGTTAACTCTCTAATTACAAAGTCAGAGACACACAGGAAAATGACAGACCAATGTCAATTTTGCAAAGATAATTTATGGAAAACCCCAGGTAGCATCATGCTCCATGGTGAAGACTGAAAGCGTTCCCTCTGAGGTTGGAGCAACGCAAGATAAGACTTTCACCACTGCTGCTTGAAATTGTCATGGAAATTCTGGACAGAGCAAGTAGGCAAGAGAAAGAAATTCAAAAGGAAAGGAAGAGGTAAAGCTCTCTCTTACAGAGAGATGATATGTATGCGAAGGTAGAAAATCCCAAGAAATCTACAGCAAAGGGAACAGAGTTAGGAAATGACTTTAATAAAGTTGCAACACACAATATCAACACCTAGACTTTGAACCAGTTCTAACCGGTTCCGTAATTGCCAACACAGTCATATCAGAACAGACCAAAATTTGTAACGTGTGGATGTTTTCAACCATAACCACGATGAGAAAAATGACAAGAGACCTGGACCGGGAGACTTAGCAGCGCATAGCGAGCCCTCTCCTGAGGCACCCTTTGGATGCTCGCTAGGGCTGTGGAGAGCAACACGCGGTCAAAGAGGTGCAGTCAGCAGGCACCTTTGAGCTGGGCCCATTGTTTCCAACTCTACCAATCAGGAGATTTGGTGCTACGCAACACACACACTGTCCTTGTTTTCTAAGAGGAAGCTTGAGTTTCTAGTAGGACTTTTTAAAAAAAATCATTTTATTGGGGCTCTTTCAGCTCTTATCATGACCCACACATCCATCCATGTGTCAAACACGTGTACATATGTCACCATCATAATTTTCAAATTATTTTCTTTCTACTTGAGCCCTTGATATCAGCTCATTTGCCCCCCCCATCCTCCTCCCCCACCCTTCCTCCCTCATGAACCCTTGATAAATTATAAATTGTTATTATTTTCATATCTTACATTGTCCCCTGTCTCCCTTTGCCCACTTTTTTGTTGTTCATTCCCCTGGGTGGGGTGGGGCAGGGGTTGTTATCTATCAATTATTGTGATCAGTTACCCCCTTTGACCCCCACATTCTCGCTATCCTCCAGGTGTCACTACACTCATTATTGGTCCCGAGGAGTGTATCTGTCTTGGATTCCCTGTGTTTGCAGCTCTTATCTCTTCCAGTGTACATGCTCTGGTCTAGCCAGATTTTCAGGGTAGGATTGGGGTCAGGATAGTGAGGGGAGGAAGCATTAAAGAACCAGAGGAAAGTTGTATGTTTCGGCAGCGCTATACTGCACCCTGGCTGCCTCATCTCTTCCTCGTGACCCCTCTGTGAGGGGATGTCCAATTGTCTACAGATGGGCTTTGGTCTCCACTCCATAATCCCCTTTGTTGCTCTCTTTCCCGACACGATCGCTGAAGACAAAATGGGTGCATAAGCAAGTGTGGTCAGGGTAGCTGATGGTGCCTGGCTATCAAAAGATAGAGCATTTAAGATCTTAAAGACTTGAAGATAAACAAGCAGCCATCTAGCTGAGAAGCAACAAAGTGCACATGAAAGAAGCACACCAGCCTGTGTGCTCAGGTATCAGGCACAAAGACCCAGAGCAAAAGAGAATATCAAATAGGGCTTTGACAAATAACTTTTCTCACTCAGTTATCATTTCTGAATACCTACCTTAAAAACCTGGCAGTTCTGCTTTGTTTGCCATGTCTGAACAGGGAAGAAGCAGTTTGAAGCCCTGATCAGCACACAGAATCAAGTGTTTTTATGCACCAAAAAACACTTTAAAAGGACATCAGGAAAATAATTCCATTTACAGTTACATGCCAAAAAAAATCAAAACAAGGAATATATTTAAACTGGGAATGAAAGACATGATACTAGAAAATAGAAAGCATTGCTGAAAGAAATGAATGAAAACCTAAACAAATGGAAAGACATCCTGGATTCATGGACTGGAAGATAATATTGATCAGATGCAATACCACCTGTAGATTCAACACAATCACAATCTAAGTTCTACCAGCATTTCCCCCATAAATAGAAAAGCTCATTCGCAAGGTAATATAAAGCTACAGAAGCCCTATGTAGCCAGACCATCTTGACAAGGAAGGAGCAAAGTACGACTCCCGGCCTCTGATTTCAAATGCACTGCAGCATCGGGACAGCCAGGCGCGGCTGGTAAAATGGCCATGTCAACCAGTGGAACAGGATTTAGAGGGTAGAAAGACACCCATATATCAGCTTATTTTTGTCAAAGGTACCAAGTTCTTTCAATCAGGGGAAGGAATAATTGCACCTCCTTGTGAAAACCTTGAAGTTGGACCCAGATTTCATACCATGTGTGAAAAAACGAGAAATTACAAATCTTTTAGAATAAAGCCTAAGGTGAAGCTTCAGGTTCAAGCTTGTGACAGTGGGTTCTGAGATATGATACCAAAGCACAAGATACCCAGGAGAAGAAAATGTTTAGTGATGTATACATGAAATCAGAGGTGAGAGATTTGTGAGCTACCTTGAAGACTTGAATCAGGGACTCTCGAATAGAGATTTACACACCGACATCCATGGCATCATTGTGCACCATAGCCCAAAGGTAGAGCAACTCCAGGAGCCGTCAACAGCGGACTGGGTAAGCAAGGCGTGGTGCCCTCATCTCATGAAGCATTATTCAGGACCGTGTGGTGTCCAAAGCGGACCGCTTACAAGACTTGGACAAACAAAACCATCCGCCGAGTTCCCGTCCTCACAGGGTTCACTGTAGAAAGTTCTCCACAACACTTGTTTTAATTAACAGAGTAAAGTGTTCGTATCATTTCTACCGCATAAATGCAGCTAACAATGAACCTTTCATATTTTTCCTATATAATTAAAAAAATCTTTAGCTATCCTTGTTCCTTGCTTTTGTAAATACCGTGACCCCATGGAAATATAGTTTTACATATAAGGGGGCTTCAAAAGCTCATGAAAACTGGGATTGAAGCATAATCGATTTTTTTCCCCATAAGCTTTCAAATCCCTTTTATACTTATTTCTAAAGAACATGTATATATTATAGAAAAAGTGAAAGACACTTCAAAGTCAAAAGGTAAAATAAAGTTAACTTACCAACCACAGATAACTCCCACTGATGTTTTGAAACAAAGTCTGTCTGAGTGTTTAACATTATAAACGCACCCTTTTGCTGATGGGGATTGTATTTTATAAAGCAAGAAAATTATGTACCTGCTCTTTGGGAACCTGATATAATCGGTACTAGATTATTTTCAAGCTACTATCAATGAACATTCTCCTACAAACATGGTCTATAATGTCTAACAGCTCACTCTCACTGCCATGGAGTCAGTCTGACTCACAGCAACCCTCAGGACAGAGCAGAATGCGTTCCTGCCGCTGTGGGTTTCTGAGCATGCACCTCTTTATGGGAGTCCAGAATACCACAGATGAACCAAACCACCTCACCCTCCGAGAGGACACAGGGTTTGGGGTATGTGTGCCTGATGGTTGTTTGCAATTTTTCGTTCAGGCCTTTAATAATTCAGTGTTGAATGTCTGTGCAGTGCCAGGGATTGTTCTAGATTCTCATGACACAAATGCAATTTTTGGGTTTGCTTGAGCAGATCCTTCTGTGTTATGTCTTAGATTACTTCCCTGGAATGCATTTCTAAAAGAAAAATATTGCTTAATACGGGTTTAGTTTATTCTCCCTAAATTGAAGTATAAAGTATCTTCTCTTCTCACAAATAACCACTTTCCAACAGCCCTCAATTTAAGAAAAGGAGCAATACTTGGCGGGGGGTGAGCCTCCAACTAAAGTTCTAGTAAACATGCTCTACTAAAAATATGCCAGGACTGGAGAGAAATCCCTTGTTAAAGTAGGAGATGGAAGACGTGGCTAAGCACATAGTCCAGGGCCAGACTGAGAGTTTCCGTCCTGAGTCCATCAGGCACTAGGGAGTGTCCCTGGAAGGTGATTCATCCTGTGTGGGCCTCTGTCTCAGACAAATTGTGCTAACTCGGCCCCAATACCTACTAGTGTGTGATTGTCCTCCATTTTGTGAAATGATGTCATTATGTTCTTGCTCAAGTTACATTGCAATGCAAATGCAGAAGGAACAAGACTTTTCTAGAGACCGAAACCCACAGTCACGGGTCCATTCTGACTCGTGTTGGCCCTGTATAGGGTTTCTGAGGCTATAAATCTTTATGGGAGCAGAAAACCTCATCTTTCTCCTACAGAGAAGCTGGTGGGTGTGAACCGCCCACCTCTTGGTGAGCAGTCAGACGCTTAACCAATAGTACCACTAGCGCATCCATTCCCTAGAGAAGGCACCCTGAATTTGAACTTCTAGCCTTTTAAACTGTGAGGGATTACATTTCTGCGTGTTAAAGCCACACACTTGTGATATTTCTGCGATCATAGCACTAGATGACTCGAGAGGAATTAGGCGCCAGGAGTTAGGCGCTGCTCCAGATACCTAAAATGTGGAGGCAGTTTGGGAGTTAGGTAGTGATTAGAGGCTGGGAGAGTTTTAAGGTGCTGAATAATCAAAGCCCAGCTTTCCTTGAGGAGACTGAGGTGGAAGCACTGATGTCGAAGGCCGTTCTGGTGGGGACTCAGAAGGAAGTGGGCAGAGCTACCCTGCAGAGAGCGTCTCGGTTGTCTCCGAGCACACATGGCCCGACACCACAATGCTGCCGGAGGGTGAAGCGTAAGTGTGCTTCTGCTGAGGCTTTTAAAAATGTGCACGTGATTAGACTATTGAGAAAGGGCACATGTTTCATACATGGCAAAGAATTTGTCTGGATTATGGTCAAATATCGTATAGACAACAGAACCTGTGATACATTTGAATATTGGAAGATATTTCTAAGCAAGGTTTTAAAAGAGTTGCATGGTTCTTTCTTGTAGCTTATAGTAAAATGCAAGAAGACAGAGGTGGCATTAAGAATGGAGTGTGCAAAATGAAAACAAACGTAAAGATGTGGAGAGTTGGTATATAAACTAAGAACATAGGTCCTCAAATTCTCACCACCAATGTGGCTACACAAACATTTGTTAAAGAGATCAGGCCAATGAAACGAATCTCACAAGATATCACAGCAGAAAGCCCATCCGATTAGAATGAAGGAGGCAGAGAAAGCCCGAAAGGAAAGATGCAAGTCTATGGGCAGGAAACAAGGGAAAGGGGCTACATCTGTTGTCCCCTAAAATAAGTAAGTAAATGATAAATGGACCACCCTGAAGCAGTTCGGAGATCCACAGAGCTGCTGGGAGGAGCATGAGAGGCAGAGCACCTTGGTCTACAAGGGTGGGCACATGGCCTCTGGGGCATCAATGGGTGAGACCACAGACTCTGGATTTCAGAGTCAGATCTTTGCCAGCTCGGTTCTAGCATGTGACAGGCTGTTAAGGGTGGCAGTGGAACCAGGCTGCCCTACGTTGAGGGCACAGGGCTGCCATTCCCAAGCCACATCTGTCAAGGCTGAGGGGTTGGGGCCGGCATTCAGATGGACTAAGAGAACAGGGCTGCCCACGGCCACGGGGGCAGAATAGCCATGCCAGCAGGCATAGAGGATGGACCTGAAGCTGAAGGCTCTCTACTAGGAATCCTGGGAGCATGGCAAGAACTCAGTCTGGCAGCAGGGCCATGGCTTTGCTGCCCGTTGAGAGCAGATTTTTCGCAAGCCCTGAGAGCTGGAGGAGATTGTTCCACTGAGATTCTTGGCACCCATTCTCCCTTCAATCTCCCCCATTGAAAGAGAAATGTCTACCTTATGTATGTCCCACTGTTGTACTTTGGAAGCAGGTGACATGCAGTGTCGATTTCATGGGTTGGAAATGAAGACACGTTTTTCCACAGGATAAAATATGCCTAAAGTCTCACTCATATTTGACGTATAGAAGGTGAGGTGTGGGACTGGGGTTCAATTTAAGATTTGGAGGATGATGTGATAGGATGGATGTCTTTTACATGTGGCAGAAACATACATTGGCAGGGAAGCAAAGGGTGGAATGTCATGGACTGTATTGTGCCTCCCGACCCCCCAAAATGTGTAAACTTGATGATGCCGTGATTCTCAGTATTGTGTGGTTGTCTGCCATTTTGTGATGTGATTTAATTATGTCCTACTCATGCCTCACCCTTACTTAAGTCCCACCCTGATTCAATAATATACAGAGTTCCCGGAACTAGTGTTCTGAATTCAAAATGCAAGCCGCCTGAACTGAGAAGAAATATATTTGCTCAAACCTCCCATGAGGGCTTCTGTTACAGCAGAGCAAGATGACTGAGACCCGTTCTTCATCTCTGAAACGACACCCTCCCCGCAGGGCCGCCGGGTGAGCTCAAGTGTTGGAAGCATGTACAGTACTGAGTACGCAATAAATGATTTTAAACGTGTGATTTACATAACTTTTTCCAGCATAACTATTATGTAAAGGAAGGTACATCTAATTCTCCAGTTTCCAAAGGACATTTTAACTTGTTGATCCAACCAAATTATAAAGAATTATCTAAAATTGATTTGAACCTTGAGTTTATCACTTCTACCTATACTATCCACTATGTTCTAGATAGCCCCGCTATATACTCGGGTCATGGACATCACTAGCCCTTCACAGTCCCATGGTGAGGAGACTCTACCTCCTCAGTCTGAACAGGATCATCGTTCTGCTGAGCACTGTCAGAGCAATCCCGACTAGAGGTCTTTACCTAAAGACATCATCTGCATGCAGTTCTCTAAAACTCTCAGTGCCACTGGCTTGCAGGAGGGTGCCCACATCAAAAAGGACTTCCCATGTTGAGCCACGTGACAAACTACCCACAGAAGGCAAATTTGGGCAGGAGCTATAGCGCACTACGAATTCTGACATCGGTTCATTGGCGATTAATGACATTGGGGAAAATAAGCCAGCAGGTACTGATGTGGAGAGAGAAAGCTATTTTAAACTTCCTCCACTCTAGTTATGTTGCTTTTTCGTACAATTCTTGCAACCTAAAAACAGGTTTGTTCGGTCCATTGGGGGACACTTCACAGACAACATGGAGAAGTTTAATTAGATTGCCTCAAGCAGGAATGTTATTCCCAGAAGGTTTTGATGTTGGCTTGAACTGCAAGTCTGAAGTGCAACTCGAATGTGTGGATGGTGCCTGCTCAAGTGGGGTACAGTCTGCTGCTACGCAATCCTGGCACCAGGGGACCCTGGGAGAAAAATGCTTATAATTGGCCTCCCATTTACCACCAGTCTATCAGACTCTTAAAAAGCCAGCCACTGGTGATCATAAATCTCTTTTACTTTTCTGTCCCGAGCATTGGTGATATGCTTAGACCCTGGCTCAGCACAGAGGCAGCAGCGGTATGCTCAGCATGAAGAGGCGACGGGAGTGGAAACACTACATACGCTCGAGTGCTGACTCTTCAGAGCATCCCTTGACTTTATTAATATTGTTTTCAAGCTTTTTGCTGTAAATTAGGTGGGGGCTTACATCTCAAATCACCAACTTTGTAGTTAGCGGTTCAAACTGCTCAGCAACCTCCCCTCTGGCACCACCACCCCCAGTAGTTTACCCTACCGCTTCCTTTGCCTTCTCTTCTCTCTCTTGAGGATTCGCCTCTTCCCCTTCCCCCAAATTAATACGGCCTGTCAACCCTCCAGTGAGGCATCTTTTTCCATAAGTGCCTTGTCAATTTTGTCAGCCAGTTAGTCTGGCAACTCATTAAACTCGTGGTCTCGTGGCAGCCTAACCGTTTATCATTACCCACTCATGAAACCAGAGGTCATTTGGCAAATCAGTGGTTGCAATATTTAAGCAATGCACTACTGATGAACATGGAGACTGACTAACATCCTTGCATATACATCTCTCCGTATTCACTCAGCCAACCAACCGTCCATTTAATCCGTTTCGATCAAGTTCCTATTAACACACATGGTGACTAAGTCAGCTAGGGTCTAATCACAATGAAATCTAGGGACGTCTCATACACTGTGTGACCTCAGAGTCTACAACTGTTGGGTTTGGGGGCTCAGTAGACACAGCACCATGACCTTCCAACCAGCAAACCCATACATCCGATCATTCTGTGCTTATTAGCACTCTGAGTCTTTATCTTTGTCATTTGACAAACAGAATATGGTATTCCTGAGTTGTTTTCATTCACAGATGTTTTTTATTACTAGTAAAATCAAGCATGTTCTCAAAGATGTGGTGGTTAGTTTTTCTTCATTATTATTAAGCTATATGTTATACTATAATATATTATATTATAATTATCTGTCATACAGTAATAGTCATTAGTAACTTTATTATTAAAACATTTTTTGAATTGACTTAAAAGCTTTTATTATTTGTCTATTAGTATCGCTCATGCATCTCTCTATATAATCTCTATATTTTCCAGATTGGAGTTAATTTTTTTCTCTATGATTTATTAGAGCATTTTTCATATTAAAGGAATTAACCCTTTTACCTACAAATAATTCTATAACAGGTTTTTAAGGAGTTATTTTAAGTTTTTATGTTTTAAAAACTATTACACTATCAACTCTCTTTATTTTATGTTCCTGCCTTCAGTAATGTTTAGTAACATTCACTACTCCCCAAATTGTGGCTTTTAAAATATTCACCCATCTTTTCTCCTTGAATAAATCTTTAACTCATCTGATATTTTGATATGAAGTGAGAAATACAATCTAGTTATATGTTTTTTCTACGATTCAACCAGTTACTTATAGCTTTTACTTTCTAAATATTTCTACTGGTATTAAGATGCAGCCCAAATGGGCCTCATTCAGCAGTCTATGGCATCAAATGACTGCCAAGAAAATGGGCAAGGCAATGAACAGGTTCCACCCAAAATTGGGAAGAAGAGCGGCAGACAGTTTTCCTCTGAGAGTATTATCAATAACATCATTTTGTGTCAAAGCTACTGCAGGGGGACAAATGCTTTAAGCAGAATCAGAGAAACACTTCTTCTGAGCCGGTAGTTGAGAGGTGAAGATTAAAAAAACACACACACATAAGCGATACAAAGGTCAGGTATGACTGAAAGGTTTAGTCTCATTTTTAAAGATCAAACATGCTTTTATTCACCAAAGCCCTTAATTGATCCAGAGGTGAACTCCCTGTGCCTGGATAACATTCCCAGGACCTTTCCTTTGGGTCGGTGCTCAGGCAGGTTGGCCACACTGCCGGGTAGTGTGAGGACTGGACTCCAAGCGCACTGCCGTCAAGTTGATTCCGACTCACAGTGACCCTGCAGGTTGGAGTAGAACTGATTCTGTGACCTTCCAAGATCCTGTCCATCTTTACAGGAGTGGAAAGCCTCATTCTGCTCCCTGGCATGGCTGATGGGTTCAAACTGCTGACCTTGCATTGAGCGCCGCCGGGCCCCCCGCCCCCCATGTGTGACCAGCTAGGCCACAGGGCTGCTTGGACTACACACAGAGAGCAACAATGCCCTGCCAGGTTCAGATGCATCACTGCATTCATGGAGACAATCAAGTTCACACTGTTGGGGGCTGTCCTGCAAGAGGGTGAACTCAGTGTCTAAAGATTCCTATGGACAGGTCTTCAGATATGCAATCTTGAAGACTTCCTTTATCTATTGTATTCCTTTTACTCCTTGTCTTTAAAATCATGATAGTCTGACATCTGAAACATGCCTCTTCTCCTTGTTCTATTTTATTAAGTATTTAGAGAGCACAGTCCATGTGCCCAGAATGCTTATCAATGCACAGGTGTGATAGTTACATAATCTGGTGTCGATTTAAGACTATTAAGAGTAAAGGTGTGCACGAGGTGTCGAAGGGATCAGGTGTAAGGCATCATCAGAACAAAAAATCTTACCATAGTGAATGATGGGGGGAGTGTGGAGTGGAGATCCAAAGCCCATTAGTAGGCCACTGGAGATCCCCTTGCAGAGGGGTCTCGGGGAGGAGATGAGCCAGTCACGGTGCGATGTAACAATGATGAGAAATACAACCTTCCTCTAGTTCCTAAAGGTTTCCTCCCCGCTCCCACTACCATGACTCGAATTCTATCTTGCAAGACTGGCTAGACCAGAGGAGGTACACTGGTACAGATAGGAACTGAAAATACAGGGAATCCAGGATGGATGAGCCCTATAGGACCAGTGGTGTGAGTGGCAAAACAGGGAGGGTGGAGGGAGAGTGGGTAGGAAAGAGGGAACCAATTGCATGGAACTGTGTGTGGCCTCCTCCCTGGGGGACGGACAACCGAAAAGTGGATGAAGGGAGAAGTCGGACAGGGCAAGATATGACAAAATACCCATTTGTAAACTATCAAGGGCTCATGCGGGAGGGGGGAGCGGGGAGGGAGGGGAAAAATGAGGACCTAATGTCGGGGGTTTAAATGGAGAGAAAATGTTTTGAGAAACGATGTACAAATGCGCTTTACACAATTGATGTGTGTATGGATTGGGATAACAGTTGTATGAGCCCCTAATAAAATGTTAAAAATAAATAAATAAAGTAATACAAAAAAAAAAAAAGAGTAAAGGTGTGGAGATTATCCTGACAATCAGGTTGCAGCTTGATGACCTCATTGGGAGGCACTGTGGATATCAATAGCTCACTGGAGGCCAGACCCACACTCTCTGCTTCATCTTCCTGCTCACAAGACACATGGAGCTACACTGATAAGCTAGGGACCTGGAGCTGCAGAAGTCACGTGGAGACCCCTGCCAGCACTGAGATGCTTCTACCACCACTGGATCCACAAGACTTTCCACCCACTGACCTATGATCTTCCTGCTTTCAGTACCTTGGCATGTGTTGTGTGAGTCTGAAGAGAGATTTACAGACTGGTTTCAGACAGATGGGCTAATATCGGACGTATGGACTTGATCTGGACAGGGCTGGGGTGTTTTCTCAATATACAATGGATCTTTTATATAAAGCTCTTTCTTATACACAGATGAGTGCCTCTGGATTTGTTTCTCTAGTCGACCCGGACTAACACAATAGGAGAGTGATGACTGGAACAGTCAAGGCCCTCATCCTTACAGGGCTAATATTCTAAGCTAGGGGTTATCAGATCTAGTACGCAACTTACTCATGTAAGGACCAAGCACTAAAAATTGTCTTCAATTCTTTAAAGAGCTAATAAAAATCATCAAAATAATCACTCATGACATGTGACATTCAAATCTCAATATGCACAAATAAAGCTTTGCCGGAACACAGCCACACCTATTCATTTATAAATTGTCTCTGGCAGCTTTTATACTATATCTAGTGCTACCATAACAGAAATATCACCATTGAATGGCTTTCACAAACAGAACAGAAATGTATTCTTTCGCCACTTAGGTATAGAAGTCTGAATTCAGGGCTCCACTTGTAGGGAAGGCTTTCCCTCTGTGTTGACTCTGTAGAGAAGGTTCTTGTCTCTTGTGGGCCTGGCATCCCTTGAGACATCTCCAGTTATCATAGCATCTATCTTCTCCATGGGTCTAGGAAGTTCTTAGCCTAGGGAACACAGGTCTAATCGATGTGCTTCACTCCTGGCTCCTCCTTCTCAATAGTAGTCTGGCCATAGTTCATGGCCACTTCTCTCTCTTTTGATCTCTTATACAATTGGAAGGAATGCAGGCCACATCTCAGGGACAATCCACTTATACGGGACGAGGGTTGTGGCTTGAGGAAAGGTGTTGCATTCCACCCTCATCCCCTGACAGCAGACTACTGGACCACATCACGAGGGTCATTACACCAGTCACTGCACAACTCCCAACGTGTATTTGACTGTTGAGCCACTGATGATCGCGGCTCATCCAAGTTGAGATGTATTTCAGGGCAGCACAGTTCAATCCATCCACTGGGCCTTTACAGATCAAGTGTGCCTATATCTGTTTAGAAGGAGGTAGACTGACCAGTTAAATGAATGAGTATTTTATGTAGGAGACACTACAGAATGTTCTCAAGATGATAAGATAAGGGGTTACTGAGGGCAGAGGTGGGCTTGCTGCTTTAAATCAAGGCCAGGAAAGATTTGCCTGGAGAGGTAGAATTGGAACTAAGACCCACAGGAGGACAACTGATTAGATGGTGTGAAAACTTTATTGTGCCAACCTGGCCAACAGGAACATGTGGGATTAAGCAGGTCACAGCTTGATTGGAGGGCAGAGAGAAATGGCTCTGCAAGGTTTTCCCCCTCTCTCTTGCTCTCCGGTGATAATAGTGTGATGGAGCGAGCGGCTGCGTTAGGCAGTTCTCTGCCTCAACCTGTGATCTACACAACCTGTGGACCAAGCCAACCCAGGGATGGTGTTGCTAGAGTTTGAGGCTCCTTTGAGACCTGCTATGCCACAGTGCTGCTGTGTCTACCTCACTCGAGCTGGTGGCTAGTGGATCCTGTTGCCTTCCCTTGCTGGAGTTCAATGTCTCATCCAGGCCTGCTTTGCTAAGCTCCCATGCTACTGGTTGCTGCCTGTGGGCAGACTCTGCTTGCCTTGCCCAAGGGAGTAAGTACTCTGGTGTCTGCTTCTTTGACTTTTGACCCGGCAGCCCACTAAAGTTGAAGGACTTCTAATATATTAACTGTTCCATGGAAGTGAGTTGAGCTGAACCTTCTATACTGTTGTGTGGACTAATTAGCTGTTATATTCCTTCTCACTGTATAAACCTATCTATCCATCTGTTCATAAGTGTCTTGGTTTTGTCTCTCTAGAGAACCCTGCCGAACACAGATGGGACCCAGCAATATTTAAGAGGGAAATTTATTTTATTCAAGGTCAACTTGTATAAGCACTCATCTCATGTTGAGGACCTCCACAGCAAGCCTAGACTAGCTACACTAGTGTCTGAATACACAACTGAGCACGACAGTCAAGGTGACACATTCAATTCACCGTGATAGTAGCCTACACTGGCTGCTCAGGAGAGAAATCAAGGGCTCAAACCAGGATGCTGGAATGAATATGCAGAGGCTGAGCCAAGTCTGTTTGGAGAAGAAATCCATAAAATTTGGTGCTGGAGTAGATGTGAGGAAAAGGAAAAGTCAAGGGTGGGAGTCAGAGTTCCCATTAAGCCAGATAGTTGGCAGTTACGATAGACTGAGACGAGGAGCATTGGGAGTTGGAGTCTGTACAGGAGAAGAGGGAAAGACGGTGGCAGACGACTGACAAGGAGGGGGACGCAGGCTTGGAACTCAGGAGAAAAGCTGGGGATGGCGATATGAAAATTAGCAAGATTCGCCCCTAAGGTTGTGTGTTATACAAAAGGCTCACCCTGAAGTCCTCACTCATGAAGCAGCTTCTTCCCTGCTCCCAGGCCACACGGCTTGTGCTGGTGTTGTATGTATGTATGCCCCAGCCTTCCAGCCCCAGGAGTGCTGCACCCACATCGATTTGGCTTTCAACAAGCATCCAAGGGCTTCGTTCTCAGTTTCAATAACCCCTTCTCAAGTCAGACATGCCAGGGATGGCCTACTGTCCCTGGGCAGAAAGCCATCTAGCTACACAGGCAGAGTTCCTGGAGGGAGGATGAGCTCTCGTTACAAGAGGTCACCACACCTCATTATGCAGGGCTTGTGAAAAATGTACCATGCTTGATTTGAAGTCTCGCTGGGCCTGCAAAAGCCAACCTCCTGCTTTCAGCAGAGGCGGCCAGCTAGGAAATGCCAGGGCATTCGGGTAGAGAGCAAAGTTCTATGGTGCTGTGTGAGTATTTGGGCTCACTTGGGTCACTGAGAAACTGTTGGCAGGGTTACCTCTGAAGCAGCATTGGCACCAGCTCCCGCCCCCCCCCCCCTTCCGGGCAGTGTCATCTTTCAAGAATGTGAGCATAAAATCACGCTCTCTGAATCTCCAAGATCCTCTCACCTTCTTGTGAGTTGTGAGGACCTCGTCCGTTGCTGCTTCATGGATTATTCAGTCCCCAGAACGTTCAACTCCTTCTCCAGCATGTCTCTAAGACAGCAGTTCTCAACCTGTGGGTCGCGACCCCTTTTGGGGGTCGAATGACCCTTTCACAGGAGCCCGCCCAATTCATCACAGTAGCAAAATGACAGCTATGAAGTAGCAACGAAAATAGTTTTATGGTTGGGTGTCACCAGAACACGAGGAACTGTATGAAAGGGTGGCAGCGTTGGGGAGGTTGAGAACCACTGCTCTAAGAGGATGTCCGAGGCACCAGCCCTGTAGCGCAGCACAATGCCACTGTCTGAAAAGGAACACAGCCTTCGGAGGAGAAGGAGGAGAAGAGTCGTCACAACCGGCCGTGTGCAGACGCCCCACTTCACCTGCCGAGAGGGAGGAGGGCTGGAGGTACCTCGGGATGAGCGCCCAAACCTTCTGCAAGGGTGACAGCTCAAGGTAAAGAAAGCGCACATCCTCACACCTGGGTCAACAGAGACGTCATGTCAAATGGAGAAAAAGGTTAAAATCATCAAGGGTTTCATTTTACTTGGATCCATAATCAACACTCATGGAAGCAGCAATCAAGAGAACCAACAATGGACGCCTTGCACTGGACAACTCTGCTGCGTACGATTTCTTCAGAGTGTTACAAGCAAAGCTGTCACTTTGACCCAAGGAGGTGTCCTTGACCCAAGCCGGGTATTGTCAGTGGCTCGAACCCATGAGGAAGGCATAAGGAAGACCAGGGAGGAAGCGGTGCATTTGAATTGTGCGGTGAAGCATTTGGACAATCCCATGAACGGACTGCCAAAACTCACATATCTGCTTTGAGAAAGTACCTCCAAAGCGCTCTTTACACGAGAGACCTCATCTCATAGGCTCTGGTAGACATGTTGTCAGAGCTACAGTCCCCTACGTCCTGAGCGGGAAGAGCTGCCGTGAGCTGGGCTGGCACTGTAGCTGCAGCAGTGGCTCAAACAGAACCGCTGTGAGGCCCGTGCCAGCCTGGGCCTGGGCGGTGTTCCATTCTGTGGCGCACAGGGTCGCTGGAGTCCAAACCAGCTCCGTGGCAACCAAGCACGCCTGATGAACTGTGGGCAAGGCCCATGGGCTCATGTGCTGCCCTGGAGACACAACTAACTCAAATCTAGAAGCTGGGTACTGGTTCCTCCCTTGGGTTATTTGAGTACAGGGTGCCCTCCTGTTCACCTAATTGTCCTCACCTGTAACATGAGTGCTTACTCTGTAGTTCAGAAGTCAGTTGGTGCACGTGGCCGTGTGTTCTGCTAGCCCCCATGAATACAGGGATTAGTAGGCAACCCCATATATTCAAAGCTAGGCTCTAACTTTGATCCCTGCACAATAGCAAGGGAACAGAGACATCCCTGCAGCTAGCAGATTGAGAAGCACTTGGTATGCTCAGTGCTAACCATGCTGCCTCCGCTCATCTGTCAGGTTGTCACGCTGTGGTGGCTCGTGTATTACAGTGGAGATGGGAACGATGTCACTGGTATTTCAAATGCAGCAGGGTCACTCAAGGTGATCAGCTTTCAGCAGGTTTCCAGACGAAGCACAGACTGCAGAGAAGGACTACAGTCTCCACTTCTGAGGACTTCGCCGCTGACACCTTACGGATAACATCAAGACACGCCAACCTGTGTGCTGAGCAAATCATAGAGCAGCGGCATTCTCTGCAGAGGCAGGTGGCGTCAGGACTGGAGGCAGGCATGGTCACCACCTGAGATATGCAGGTAGCACAGGCTTGTCTGCAGACTGTGAGGGGACTGGAAGCCCTTGCTGATGGAGACCAAGGATCGCCTTCGGTGTGAATTACAACCCAATGGAAAGAAGACCACAATTCTTGCAACTGGACCGATAGATAAGATCTTGATAAGCAGATACAAATGGAAGTTGTCAAGGATTTCATCGTGCTTGGATCTACAATCAAAGCTCAGAGAAGCAGCAGGCGAGAGATCAAATGGCGCATTGCATTGGGTAGACCTGATGCCCAGGACCTCTTTAACGCATTGAAAAGCAAGGCTACTACTTTGAGGACTAAGGTGTGCCCAACCCAGCCATGGGATTTTCAATAGCCTCATAGGCAAGTGGAAGTCGGATGTTGAATAAGGGAAACCGGGGGTCAATCGATGCATTTGAACTATGGTGCTGACAAAGAATATTGAGAGTGAAACATGAATCGTCAAAAGAGCAAACAAATCTGTCTCGGAAGAAGTACGGGCAGCACGCTCCTTAGAGGCAAGGATGGCCAGACCTTGTGGTGTACTTCGGACATCTGAGTAGAGACCAGTCCCTGGAGAAGGCCAGCATGTGCCGTAGAGCAGAGGGCAGCGAGAAAGAGGAAGACCTCGGTGGGGTGGACAGACACCGTGGCTGCAACAACGGGCTCAAATCGAACAGTTGTGAGGGTGGCGCAGGACTGGGCAGTGTTTCGTTCTGTGTACACAGAATGGCTATGGGTCAGAACTGATGCTACGGCACCGAGAAATCCGTGACACGCTACATGAATGTCCCCGTCCCACTCCACTCCGTGCAGGAGGCACTTTGACCAACTCCATTTTAACAAGCAGGGAAACTGAGAGAGAGAGGTAGACTTTTCCACAGTGGCAACGTCACAGAATCTCAATCCCAGCCCGATGGAATTACGGTGCTCTCTTAAAGGGCCTCTCGATTAGATACAATTTCTTGGAGCATGTCTATCCTGTGATCCCAAAGCCGGCATCCAGCAAGCCTGTGAGATTGGACTGCCCTGTCTGCTCATTACACCCTGCCACTCTCGGGAAAGGCTGCTGAACTTCAGCTTCCCCAGAAACAAGTCCGGGGGTCTACTGCACAGGAGCTTCAGACGCCACCCAGGGAAAGCTTCTACTTAAAGATGGGGGAAACTGAGGCAGGGAGACAAAAGGACTTCATCAAAGTTTCTCCAGTAATTGGACATTAGAAGATTTCTCAAGGAATTAGATCTTAGCCATGTCAAGACCTCATGTGAAGTCCTACCTGATGGTCCCATTTGGCTCCATCGCCCTTTAGGTGTGCAATTAGGCAAGACAACGAACCCAGAGCAGGAATCGACATCCCCAGGTCACTGAGCCGCACACTGGGAGCATGAGGACGGAAGCCGTCTGTCTGGGGGGAACAGGACAGAGACCAGTCGAGAGCCTGGGCTCTGCAAGCAGGGGGAGATGGACCTTCCTAGTTACGTCACCTCTCTAGCTATGTGACCCTAAGGCGGCTTGGTAGCATAGTGGATTACGAGTTGGGTGCTAACCACCAGGTCGATAGTTCGAAACTACCTGCTGTTCCTTAGGGGAATGAAGCCGCTTTCTGCACCTGTAAAGATTTATAGTCTTAGAAACACCCTAGGTACCCCGTCCTATAGGGTCACTAGGAGGGTGCATAGGGGTTACTCCTTGGGCTGAGATCTACACCGTCAGTAGTTCAAAACCGCCAGCTGCTCCTCAGGAGAGAGGCTTTCTACTCTAATTGACCATTAAGTCTCAGACTTTGGTCGGGGCAGTTACATCCTGTTCTATACGGTTACTGTGACTTGATGGCAGGGAATTTGGAGTACGGTGTTTCAGGTACAATTCCAAGTGCTTTCACCTTATCAACTCACACTCCACCAAATGTGAACGCACTGCACCGAGTGGATTCTGACTCACGACAACCCTCCAGGACAGGCTAGAACTGCCCTCTGGATTTCCACGACTTTGGCTCTTTATGGGAGTAGAAAGCCTCGTTTCTCCTTCAGAGTGGCTGGTGGTTTCAAACTGCAGTCCTTGTGGTTAACCGCCCAGCACATAAGCCAGTGCAGTGCACCACCATCTGGACAAATGGTGCTGAGTGACGGACCTGAATCCCTCTGATAAACAGTGAATCCAGGATGCACACTGCCATCCGACCTGGGACGCTGCTGCTATGAACGTGATGATAAGCAGGCCCCAGGATGGCCCGCTAGGCATTCTTCCTACCACACCACAAGGTTGTCCTTCTGCTGCGGGGTAAGAGAGAAAGAAGCCATCGATGGGTGGGTCATTCTTTCTGCACAGAGAGGTAGGAAATAAACATGGGCTGGGAGTCCATGTTTTGTATGATCTGCTTCCTAGTGGCTTCTCTCTCCTTGGGGTTTGTCCTTCCAGATTATTCCATCCCCCTTGCTGAGAACTTGAGGTTTCCTTAGCAAAATGGAATTGGTGGATGGGCGGGGGCCTTCCTCTGTCCCAGTGAAACCCTGGCTGCACACCCTGTTGCCCAGACCACCCCACCCCACTCCTGTACCCTATGTCCCCGAAGTGGAAGACGGATTCACATGTGCAGTTTTCAGATGTCTTCTCCCATGGCTGTCACCTTGTCAGGAGTGATAGACAGCCCACGGCCTAGCCCTGCCCCCTCCTGAGCACTCCTATTGGAGGGTGCTCCGATCTCCCCTCTCACCACCACAGGATCGAGACCACACCGGCTCCAGCCTGGGATGCACAGACGGGCAGCGACGGTGCAGGTCTCCTGAATCCCCTGATAAAGCCCTGCGCTGTCAGGGTTCAAGGGGAGGCTTCCCACAGCATGCTGGGTCTGGGACAGGGAGGGGTATGGGGGTACAGCTCCTACTCTGTGAGAGAGGAATTGGAGCACCATGAAACCAACCCCCCGCCGACTCCCAGCAACCCTACAGGACAGGCGAGCACGGCCTCAGCGGGTCGCCGACAGTAACTCTACGAGAGTAGAACGCCCCGTCTCTCTGCCACGGAGTGGCTGGTGGTTTTGAACTGTGGGCCGTGTGATTAGCGGCCCAACACATAACCACTACACCACCAGGGCTCCTGGATAGTCATCGTTAAATCTGTAACTTCACCTGTAACTCACTGAATCACAGGTGGTAGGCACCGCTGCCTCCCCTGGTTCAGGGGTTCAGGTCACAGGGCACAGAGAGGTGGTGTCACTGACGTGGTAACTCCCAGAGGATCTCGGCTCCCAGGTTTACACACTGCTGCTCCCCCAAGGTGGTCCGAGGAGAGGAAGTCTCCAGCCAGAGATGGAGCCCTTTCCCACCCGCACCAAGGGCCCTCAGCCCCCCTGTGCTACATGGCACACACAGCCACCCCTGAGGCTAGACCATCCCTACCCACCCTTCAAGACTAACATCCATCTCCCTGCCACCTGGCCTGCCCAACCAAGGTCCTCGTGCCCATGTGCTTGCACACGCGGGTCACCTGCCTTTGCACGGGCCACAGAATGCTGGACAGGAAGGAGAAGGCACTGGTCCCCCGGGAGGGCAGGACTAGGTCAGGCCCCGGACAAGACTGAGCAGCCCCGTGCCCGGCTGCTCCGAGCAGAGCTCAGAGCGAGGGTTGCTGGTCTTGCTGCAGCGCGCAGGCCAGCACACTCTTTCCTCCCTCCAGCCTTGGCACATGCTTCGTCAGGCCCCAAATGTCCCCAGGGTTCCTTTAAATCGTGTCTCCTCCCCTCACGTCCCAGCCGGCCCCCTTGTTTTCAGCCTCACCGCCCATATGGACCTCGCCTTTAAAGCAGCAGTCCCAAAGCGTGGCCTGGGCCCCCTGGGGTCCCCCAGATTCTGGCAGGATCTGTGAGGTCAAACTTCTCTCAGAATAACAGGCCAGCAAACCGCTGTTGTCCAGCCGATGTCCGACGGAGCAGAGCGCGCTCCCCGGGATTTCCAATGGCTGACGCTTTGAAAGACCACCGGCCCTTTCCCCTACACATCCTGAGTGGACTCCAGCCTCCAGCCCTTGTCCGCCAGGTGCAGACTCATAATAAGATGGGTCCTCTCCACTTCACTCTCTCATAGTTGAGCAGTGGGATTGTCCAGAGACCATATGACACGCTGTGATGTCATCACTCTGGGACCAACAAGGATTGGGGTCCTGACTGTCCCTTGAAAAAATGTTTAAAACACTAGTCATTGATCTACTTTGGTTTCTAACAAAGCTCTTTGGGGTCCTCGATAATATATATAATAAGGAGGAGGTCTGAGACCACCATTTGAGAGAGGCGCAGCTGCTCTGGAGCATTCAACACCTGGGAGGCGCTTGCCCTTCCCCGACAGTCCAAGCCCCCAGGAGAGCATGCGGGCGCAGACTGCCACTCATCTTTGTCTGCCCAGCCCCAGCCCTTGGCTGGGCACAAAGTAGGTGCTCAATACAGGGTCGGAAAATCAGTGGGCCGAGAGCCCAGGTGTGTGCTCTGGACAAAGCTCACCTCAGGGGGCATGGCTCTAAAGGCTGTCCTTGGGGAGGGGCTGAGGAGGCTCCCAGAGGCAGCAGGGGTGGGGGTGAGGTCAGCAGGGGGGGCAGGGCGCGGAGCAGAGGAGCAGCCCCTTCCCTGGACCCAGTAGGGTTCTATAAATGTACGACTTCCCTCTTGGCTCTGCGTTTTTCCAATTTCTCGCAAATGCATCTGGAACACATTAGAAAGGGGTCAGGCTGGTTTGGAAAGTGTTTGGGTAACTTGGGTAACTCTGGACATGGGAGTTGGAGCTGGAAGTGTGCGGAGGGGAGTGTGACCCCGACAGAGTTCATGGTGTGACCAGAGCTCTGCCCAACTGCCAGCCCGAGCTCAGCTCCCTGCTTGCCCTGCCCATCCACCATCTGCTAGCTCTGCCTCCATCCTCAGAACCCCTTCCAGAGTTCCACTGGCACGGGGCTCTCCCCTCCCCATGTCCCTCCCAGCCCAAACCACACACTCAGCCAGGCCCGCTCCACCAACAATAATGGTGATAAAGTCAGGGAAAACACACATTGTCACTTCCCTTCTACCGAGCCCTTACCAGGTAGAGCTTCCACACACAGCTCCGTGTGGTGTCCTTCCAAGATACTCTCATCAAAGCGAATGCATCCGTTCCCACTCCACAGATGTGAACATGGAAGCCCAAAAAGCAGCCAAACTCGCCAAGATCATACAGCTGAACCTCAGGCCCAGAAAGACCTGACACCAGAGGTGGTTTCCCCTCCCCCACCCCCACCTCAGTGACAGCCCAGGAACATCGAACCACCCCTGGAAGCAAGGCCTTTTCTCCGGTCAGGAAGGAAGGAAGGAAGGAAGGAAGGAAGGAAGGAAGGAAGGAAGGAAGGAAGGAAGGAAGGAAGGAAGGAAGGAAGGAAGG
>NW_022103928.1:63060371-63068226 GCF_000313985.2 Echinops telfairi | reverse complement strand
GAAGGAAGGAAGGAAGGAAGGAAGGAAGGAAGGAAGGAAGGAAGGAAGGAAGGAAGCAGCTGGATCAGCCTGACAGCAGCAGCAGGACCGCCTATCCAGGTGGCCTTTCAAGTAGGCCCTCAGCCCCCACCCCCGTGAAACCCACCCCCATCCCCATGAGCTAAGGCACAGTGAGGAACAGCCACCTGCTCAGAAGACAGGACCCTTCCCGACTAGACGGACGCTCAGCAACAGCAGTCTCTAGCTTGGACTGTGCCTGAGAAGCCGAGGCCTAACCCTTTCCTGACTGTACTCTTTGCTGCTGGACAGGCTTTGGTGTGACATGTCTCAGTCAATGGAAAGCGTGCTGCAGTGTGGGGGGTGGGGTGGGGGGACGCAGGGGAGCAGGGAGGGATTAAGGGCCCTGAAACCACCATAGGAGAGAGTTGGCTCTCTCCTCCATTACAAAAGTCAGTCTCAGAAGCTCACAGGACAGATCTACCTGCCCCATAGGGTGGCCAGGAGTGGACGGATGGCAGTGTGTTTGATTTCAGTGGTGTTCTTGGTGGAGCCTGGGGCTAGTGGGAGGGGCATCTGAAAGGGGTCCGAACGGAACGTGGGGAAGGACGCAACTCCATTCAACCTCACCAGCTTGCTCTAGGTCGACACCTGCACCGTCTAATGCAGCTGCCCCGAGCCTCCTGCAGCTGTGACAATGTGACTAGTCTGATTTTGAGGTACACCATGTGAGACACACAGTGTAGCTCAGTCATAATTTCCATCGTGTTACAGGTTCCAATGAAAGTATTTGGGGCACAGAGGATAAAACATTACTAAAATCAGTTTCACTTGATACAGCTGACCATGGGCTTATTACGCTGGCTGTGGCTGGCATTACACCTTAGCCTGATAGAGTGCAGCCAGCCCCCGGGGCCAATGCTCAGCCATCTTCACTCTGGGAGTTCCTGTCTCCACTCCCCCCGCCCCACATCCCAAACAAGCCGGCTCAGCCCTAGCAACACTCTCGTCTTGACGCCTGCCCCTCTTCCTCCAGAGCTCAGGAGGCTCTCCAGGATAGGCCCAGCCATGCTCAGTGGCCCTCACGCCTCCCTGGGACCCACTGACCTTAGCGACCCCAGGAAGCCATGTCCATCCTTTTACCCCTCCTGTCTTCCTGCAAGACAGAGCCCCAGGGAGAGGACAAGCCCCTCTCTTGCCCCCACCCCTCACTCAAAAGTCTGGGCTTTACCTTCAGAAGTTGCACATAATTGCTCCGTCCCTCCTCTTTAATGAGCTCCTGGCTCCCAGGGTGCAGGTAACATGGGCCCAGACCTGCCCCACTGTCTGGAGCTGGTTGCTGCCCAGCCACGCCCACCTAGCTCTAGTGCTAATGCCCAACAGGTGTGGGCCCAATAAGCCCAGCCTTTCACCCCTAAGCCGCACACCTGCCAGCTACAGGGACGGGCTCTTCCCTTCTCCTACAAGTTCTTCCCCGAGCTCCTCCCCAAGTGTCCAGCTCCCTGTGTGCCCTTCCTTCCTCTGGGAGCCAGGCTCTGCTCCTCTGGAATCATCTCCACTGCTCCAAGCTTCCCTTGTGGCAGACCAAGCCCTCTACGCTCCGCTCCTGGGAGCTCCCCGAGCACGTAGGTTTGCTATTTGCTATGCACCAAGCACTTTCACACCTGCCCCTTTCAGTTACTCCTTATAGCAGCTCCAATCCGTGAGAATTGACCCTGTTTCACAGCTGAGGAAACTGAAGCTCAGAGGCCTAGGATCACACTGAGCCAGGCCCTGGCCCAAGGAGACTCCAAACTCCCACATTACTGTTAAGTGCTATACAAAGGGCACAGAGGTAGAGAGTGGAGGGACCGAGGTCTGAATCTCCCCCTTTATGATTTCCAGCTCTGTCTAAGGTTTAATGCAGCATCTCCACTCTTTAGTGCATACATTTCTCTGGTTGAAAAATGGGAGTCGCCCTGGTGAGGATTCAATGAGCCAGTGAAGGCATTGGGCCTCAAATCGTGGTGGTGAGGATAATGTAATAGGAAAGACGGGGGCTCCTGTATGGGGCAGCTAATGGGTTTGACTACTCAGGGCTGGGGGTTTGAGTCCACCTAGAGGAGCCTTGGAAGAAAGGCCTGGCACTCTGCTTCTGAAAAATCCGCCCTGAGAACCTTACGGGCGCAGTTTGCTCTCCGCAGGCAGGCATGTGGGGACCAGGGTCCTGGCCTGACACACACGGCCTCTGGCTTGTAATCATGCAGCGTTCCCTTGTTCTTTGCAAGAGGAAACGAACAACTGCCTCTTGGTCTGTGAGCATGTGCGGTGCTCTGCGGTTCCCATTCCAGAGCACTGAGTAATGGCTCAGTCAGCAGAGCATGGGGAATGCTTTCCTGGACCTTCTTGTTCTCCCTGCCATCGCCATGGTGGTCGGAACAGAGGCTGTGAGATGACAGCAGGAAGGAGATCCGGCTCAACGGAAACACGGTCACCCTGTCGTCCCTTCTCCAGAAAACCCCCAGCGTGAAACACAGGGCTCCCAAACCTCAGAGTTCCTCTGCCCGGAGCCCCATCAGGAATGACCAAAGACAGCTTTTCTGGGCCTCTCCCGACCCAGGGAGACTCTGGGTCTCCCAGTCCGAGTCCGGAAGAACAAGCCCCAGGCCTCACCCTCCTGGGCCTGGACCCGGCAGGGCGCTCTCTGAAGGCCCCTCACACGGCTGAGGGCAGGCAACTCCTCTCCTGATTATAAAAGTCATAGTCCACGTTGTAGAAACTATTCTTGGGCATGAAGAAAATGCCCATTACCCTTACCATCCGGGGAATCGGGAACAGTTTGTCCATTTCCCCATCTCTCTTTAAGAACTGCATGCAGAGGGACCGTCTTTAAAATGCCCCGTGACTGAGCTTGCTAGCAGACTCTTCCACGGTGTGCCTGTCCTCACAACACCGTGTCCGAACGAGTCCCCTCGTCAGGAAGCAGTCCTCATCACCGCATGGTGGGGACAGGGTAATCTTTCGTCTGGTTTTGCCATAAGTTACTTAACCACGTCCACACTAGTAGCTCCTACTGTGGCACCATGGTCAATAATGAGGACAAGGCCACGTAGATGTTCAGCCCTCCACCTAAGCCCGATGATTTCCTTCCATGCTCCACGGTGTGGCCTGTGGATGAGAACAGCTGCCTCAGCTCCACGTGGCCACAGCATCACCACCTCTTTGAATTGCTTCAGGATGCACTATGACATCTCCTTATACATTTCTCCACAAGGGAATCCAAGCCAAGCTCTCAGCCATGCAGTCAATTTCAACGCAGCAGTGAAGAGTAATTGGCTCTCAGGTTTTGCTCATCCAGCTTTATAGAAGAACAGCTATTGAGTTCACCGCGGGTCAGCACTGGGCTTTTGTTTTCCAGGAAAGGCAGGGTTATGAAGTCTGACACTTGCAGCAGGCCAGAGAGATGATACAGAGGTGGCACCAGGCCCACTTTATGGAATACAGAAAAGGGGAGCAAATGTCAGTCTTCGGGGAGGGGTTCCATGGCACCTGATTTGGATATGCATTCCTGGATCCACCAGGCTGTCCTAAGATGGAACGTCATTCTTCACGCAACAGACTGGAAAACCGAGCCGCAGAGAAGGCTGATAACTGAGCACAGGTCCCACCAGGCATAGCAGCGCAGCCAGGATTCGAGCCTCAGTCTGTTTGTTCCTGATCTTGCTTTTCCCAACACCCCAGGCTGCTGCTGAGGAAGCAATGCAGCCCCCCAACTCCCACCCCAGGACTCGGCTGATTTCACTAAGTTCGTAAGCAAACTTTCTTCCATAGGTGGGAACAACTCATCGAACAGCCATCTAAACCACCATCGGCTACAGTGGCCACGAACCATGAATAGCCTTGCGCTTCTGCACGTACCGCAATCCTAACAAGGGATCCCAAAGTCAAACACTCGTGCCGCATATGAATGGAAGGGTACGTGAGTTAAGGGACATCACCATTCACCGAGAACTGAAGACAAAAATACACCCCCACTTTGAGGCCTGTAGTGCTTGTTTATAAAATCCCTTGTTGCTATATGACACAGACATGATCATTTACAACGTACTCAAACACTTAAAACATTGGCCTATAGGAAACAAGATATTAATTCCCTGAAATAGTTTGGTACCTTGAATGTGATTTCATGCTTGTAATTTGAAGTTACATTCACAAGATGGAAAACACTGACCATTGCGTTGCGAAGATGGACATGTTGGTGACGGACTGAGCCTAATGAATGGACAAGATCCTTCTGACAGTGACTGGAATGGTGTTTAAACAATTATTTTCAAAATTCGGTTTCACTCAAGGACAAAGTTGATCTATTTCTCTCTATCCTTGATAAAATGAGCTGTCATCAGAAGCCATATTCCTCTCAGCAATGCAGCGGGCTAGAGCTGGGATGTATGTCTGGTCGCACAATGTGGGTTTCGATAGTAAGTGCATTGCACTTCCTGGGTTTTATTGGTCTTTCCCTTGTCAATTCTGCCTGCCTGTCTCCTCTCCTGTCTTCAATGGCTCGTCTGTGGATTGCAAACAGAAATATTTCATTCTGATATAAAGATCCAATCCTTAACACGAGCAAACCAAAAAACCAATCTCACTGCCAGGGAGTCGATGCCGACTCACAGCTGCCCTCTAGGACCAGGGATCTGGTCCTTGTGAGTTTCCAAGATTCTTCCTTTAACTGTTCATGGAAGTGGAAATTCCCATCTTTCAGCCGAGGGGCGCTGGTTTGCAGAACTCCTGATCTTGCAGTTAGCAGCCCGATGTCTCCAGGGCTCCTTGACACATGGACGAGCTCTCCTGCCCTCCACCTGGCCATTCCCGGCCAATCAGACACCCATCACCCACTCTTGGTCATGTGATCATAGTGACCCTCATCCAGCATCTTGAAGATACCATTTACCACAGTGCCTTTGCACTGGCTGCTTCCGATGTACAGAATGACCTTTCTGCCTCCACTCTGCCGAGCTGTCTTGCTAAAGTAACTCCTACTTATTCACAAAGTCTCAGTGTCCTTCTCAGCTCACTTGTGGGAATTGTCCCTGGTTCCTCAGATTGGCCCAGTTCTCCCCATTATAAACCGTCACACCACCCCGGACCCTGGGTACTGCTTACTCGTTGCTCTTTCACATTTATTTTTAGGAGAATCTGTTTTTTCCACCAGCTGGCTAATTCCAATGGCAATAGAGACAGGGTCTACACCAGCTCCTCCCGACTCCTTGGGGTCTAGCACAGGGATTACCCATCATGTTTGGACAATAGAAGAGATAGAGAAACCCTTGCTGACTTAATGCCCAGGGAAACTTTCCTTCCAGAAAAACAGCATAATTTCCCCCAAGACACTGAAGGGACTTCCCAGGGCTGGACTTTGGCACAAGGGGCATGGACAGCATCACGAGGGGTCCGAGAGACGACGGTTTGGCAGACACTCTTGGAAGTCTAAGCACGCATGTGCTGACCATGCAAAACCACTGCCTTTCTGTTCACGAATATACTGGTGAAATGAGAGCAAGGATGGGAAAACGCCCTGCCACTGAGTCGACCGACTCACAGCGGCCCTGTGGGTCAGGGAAGAATCGCAGCTGTGTCCTTGTTACCGGGAGTAGAGAGCCGTTTTCTCCTGCAGACAGCTTTGGTGTTTTCCAACTGCTGCCCTCGCAGAGTGAAGCCCAGTGTGCAACCACCAGCCACCACGGCCCCTCAGAGACGATCATCAGGATGATCTTTAACCTCACGCTCCGGGAGAGAGGGTCGAGGCATTGATTAAGATTACATTGTCTTAATTTTAAATGTTTAAGCAGTCAGAGGAACTACACACACACCGAAAGACATTAAAAAATCAATCTGAAATGAAAAATTAAGAGAAATAGAGTATGAAATGCAAAACCCACCCAAAAGATAAGGTGAATCAACAAAAGAAATAAAAAATAAGGCATATAGAAAGCTCAAATACACCAGAGAGTGCCATCAACTGAGTCAAGTCTTCAAATAAAAGGCAAACATGCACTGCCGGCTGTCTGACAGAAGCTCCGGTAGGAGAGGCAGAGAAAAGGCAACTCCACACGGGGAGACTCAGCAGCCATTCGAGCGCCGCGCCCAGTGGATGCTGCGGTGTGTGACGTGAGACGCAGCCACAGATGTTCCAGGGCACACGGAATCGGTCGCAATGATCAGTGTAGAACTCCCCCGCCAGGGGGACGAACAACAGAAACGTGAGTGAAGGGAGACAGCGGACGGTGTAAGATATGAAAATAAAAATAATTCATAACTTACCAAGGGTTCATGAGGGAGGGAGGAGAAAAAGAGGAGCAGATACCAAGGGCTCAAGTAAAAAGAAAATGTTTTGAAAATGACGATGGCAACATATATAGAAGTGCTTCATACAACTGATGTATGGGTTGTTATAAGAGCTGTCAAAGCCCCCAATAAAATAATTTATTAAAAAAACGATCAAACCAAACAAACAAAAAAAGAGGGACATTATATAATAAAATGCAACTTTTTTTTCCAGATAGAAGATATCAAGTGAACAAATGAATAAGATGCAACCGATTTATCTGCATCTTCAAGCCATAGGCAAAATTTGTTCATCAGGGGCCAGGAAGGGCGGGCACTCGTTCCCTACTGCGATGGCTCGCTCTGGGGGCTGCACTCATCCTTGACCACCTTCACAAGGGGCCAGTGGCTTTGGCTCCCTGCCTTGGATGGCCATCCAGGCAGTCTGACGTTTGTCCTTGTCAGGCACCCCGCCTCAAGGACACTGCACTGCTTCTCCAAATGGCAGCTGTAGCGGTAGCGGATCTTCCCAAAGGGACCCAGATGCTGTCTGTCCAATGAGCGTCTATGGGTTCTCGCTCCCCCCGTTCTTACCTGAGTCTGACTTCAGTTCTATCTTCATTGATGCCTTCGTTTCATTAAGTTCTCCTCCCTCTCTCTTCCTTTCTCCCTCCCTCCTTTGCTGGACCCCTTCCTTTTTTTCTTTCTTGTTGGGGAAGTCTGCAGTCCCGGAAACTCACCGGGGCAGGCAGTCCTACTCTGTGTAGGGCACTCCCAGCCTGAATCTCAGGGTCCAACCTAGAGGGTGCACAGTCGCAACTTGGGGGACCAGAGTAGGAGGCAGGTGGCCAGTGAGCTCCATGAGCGATCCCTGGGCTGGCAGCTGAAAGAAAGGTCGCCCACATGAAGGATCCCGTAACTAAGGGAGCTCTTCTCTCAGCATTCAAGAGGAGTGATTACAAATGTATCCATACGATGTTTTAACTTACTGTAAACATTTTACACGAGAACATGGCTATTCTAAAATGTTAAATCGATTCTGCACTTACAGATAATTACAGCGGAGCTGCTGTTCAGACTCTCGGGACACTGGTGTTGGGCGTCCCTGCTCGTTTCCATCACGGAATCAAACATTCAGGCTGTGGGCAAAACGGGAGGAAGCCTCTTGGGCATCAATCATAAGTCAAGCATCCCTGTAAAGAGCACGTAGTCACTTTTACCAATTTGCAAAATCAACCATTCAGTACTCCCAGCAAGAAAAGCACCCTGTCACTCTCTTCAAGCCACCGAGACTCAGACCCATTCACCTTGTAGACTCCCAAGACAAAACCGTGAAGATGATGCGCCCACTACGCACCTCAACCCCGGACCCATGCTGGCCTTCACAAGCCGGCTCTCAAATTGTCCATCCAGGACTCAGAACTCTGTGTGTGTGTGTGTGTGTGTGTGTGTGTGTGGTGGTGTGTGTGTGAGACTTTTGTTGTCAATATCCAGGGGAGACAGGTTGGTTTAACGTGAGTGAGGTTTCCATTTCTGACAGCCACAGGGAGGCTCG